>NW_012148230.1:965258-967151 GCF_000956105.1 Propithecus coquereli | reverse complement strand
GGATTACAGGCGTGAGCCACCACGCCCGGCCTATTTTTAATTTTTTATAACTGTGTATTTATAACTATTCTACTATATAAACATGCTATAATTACTTTATCCATTTTCCCATAGATGGATGTTTTGATAATGTTTAATTTGAGCCTATTATGAATGAAATTAATATAGGCATTCTTTTACACATGTTTTGGTGGACAAATATACTTATTTCTCTTGTGTAAATACCTAGGAATAGAATTCCTGAGTTGTGCAGTAGGCATATATTTAGATTTACTAGATATTGATGAACAGTTTTCCGAAGTAATTGCATCAATTTATACTCACACCACATAGCAATGTATGAGAGTCCAAATTACTCCAGATCCTCACTAACACTTGATATTGTCAGTCTTTTTTATTTTAGCCATTCTGATGGATTTGTGGTGATATCCCATTGTCATTTTAAATTACAGTTATATCCCTCATGACTAATGATGTTGAGCACCTTATTCAAATGATATTTTCAAATGATATTTTCCTCCCTCTGTCTCCATTGATCTTCTGCACACACCATGTAGCATTCAATCAAAAATAATGAGACGCAGAAAAGCAAAGGAAAAGCAACCCATTATCAAGAAGTAAAGCAGTCAACAGAAAGAGACAGCAAGATTGATGCAGTAAAACCTGATTGGAAGCTCTTTGTACATGGATGGGACTTGTAGACAGTTAGGCACCACTGTGTGGGTATCAGGTATCCAGCTGGCTTTTTTATGGGAACCCACATATCAGTTACTGTAAGTATTTTTTCAAGGACATTCAGTTTCTGCCATAGACAATCTTCCAATCTTCTGCCCCACTTGGTGTGATAAAGGGAAGATAGTAGCCTAAAGTGTTTTCCCTAGTCTTTCAACCAATCATTCTGCTTCAGCCTGACTCCTCACTCCTTCCACTGTGAAGTTACCTGCATTTACTGATTCTTTTTAAGGTTTGAAGGGACAGTTTCACTTGTTTGTCATTGATATTGCCCCCTGTATAGATGTGAGAGATTCTCTGAGTTTATGTACAAGTTCTACCACTTAACATCTTTCTTACTAACCCACTCTGCCTCGGATTCACCACCTGCTAAATGGAGATAATGCTACTTGCCTCGCAGTTTTACTGTGAAATTAACTGAATTAAACTATATGAAGCTTTTATAATAATGCTTAGCACATAATGAATGCTCAGTAATTGTTAGCTATCATTAGCTTTTTCAATTCGGCTTATTCATTTGCTACCCCATTTGCTTTCATGTTCTAAAAAATGCATAGACATGTCTCTTTAGTATTAATATCTCCTCTCACATTTTCTTTGTTCTTTAAAATTTTTTTATTATAATTTTTACAAGATTTATAAAGAAATTAGATGTAAAAACATGTTCAATACACATATTTAACAAAAATTTACCCAACTGACAAATTAAAAAGTTTAAATTGCTACAAAGACTCTCTTTATAATTTTTCCAGACCATGACTGTGAAATCATTGAGCTACATGATGTCTCAGATTCATTCCAGCTTGAAAATTTTATGAATTCGTGACATAAAAAATCATGTCCATGAAAATGGTGAATTCCATCTTTTTAAAGAAAGCACAAATCATTTGTTTACATTTTTTTCTCCTTTTTCCAGGGTAGTCATCTTCCTGCCTAATTGGATATTGGCTGGTTGATTGACAGGTGTGAAAAATACTTTGGGGCAGCTCTTTGGAAAGCACACGTAAAGCTATATAAATTCTTTGATCAAATTTAAATACCCTAAAGCAACCTCCATTAACCTTGAATACCCCAAGCTCATCCCATAGGCTCTACAACTTACTCAAAGCTCAAACGATATTTAGTATAATAATGAGTCCATCCATATATATACATATATAT
>NW_012148230.1:963773-965208 GCF_000956105.1 Propithecus coquereli | reverse complement strand
GGAAATACTATGCATTAAAATGATTTTATAAATCTATACTAACTAGATAGGAAGACGTCCACAACGCACTATTGAATTTTAAAAATTTACTTAATTTGTATGTATTATCTCAGTTTTGCCCTCTAAAATGTATACATGGGAGAGAGACAGAAAACCTAAGAATTCTTAACAAAATATCAATAGTGATCATCTCTGTGCAGAAGAATCATGGTTGATTTTTCTATTTGTGTCTTACTGTACTATCCAAATTTTCTACAATGTACATTACTTATTTAAGAAGACAGAAAAGCAGAAATGATTTTGAAATGATAACATGCAATATTTTAAAATGGATAAATACAGAGAGTTAAATGATAAAAAGTACTGTGATGTTAAAAAGCCTAGGTCAAATTATTCCCATCTCTCTTACTGTTTGTTATTTTTTTTAACCATCAGGGACCATATTTGTTATTTTCTTTCTCCCAAAGAGACCTCATCTTTTGAAACTTTTCATCTAACAAACAAAAGTAAATAAAGTTCAATTAATGTGTTTTCTCAATTTTGTTCAAAAAATTATAGTTGCCAAGCATAGCTAAAAAAATAGTTACCAAGTGTGATGATTAATTATGTGTCAACTTGACTGGGCCACGGGGTGCCCAGATATTTGGTCCAACATTATTCTGTGTGTATCTATGAGGGTATTTCTGGATGAGATTAATATTTGAGTAGGTAGACTGAGTGAAGCAGATTGCCCTCCCCAGTGTGGGTGGGCCTCATCCAATCTGTTGAAGGCTTGAATAGAATACAAGATGGCGTGAGAAAAAGTTCTTTCTCTCTGCTGGTCTTCGAGCTGGGACATTGGTTTTCTCCTGCCCTTGGACTTGGATTGAAATGTATATCATCAGCTCTTCTGCTTCTCAGGCCTTCAGACTCAGACTGGAACTATACTGTAGGCTCTCCCAGGTCTGAACTTCTTAGCCTCCATAATCGTGTGAACCAATTCTTTATAATAAATCTCTCTCTCCCTCTCTCTCTCTCTCTATACACACACACACACACACACACACACACACACAGACACACACACAATATACATATATGTATATACATACAAACACATATACACATATATGTGTGTATATATCCCACTGGTTTTTTATATGTATGTGCATGTGTATGTACATCTCCTATTGGTTCTTTTACTCTAGAGAAAGATACACCAAGCTGAGTTGATGTAATTGGACAAAGAAGCAAAGGTAGTGTTGCAGTCACTGAGCAGCCTTGTTATGGGAAAATATGCTCAGGCCCTTCCCAGGGTTAGAGTAAAATCCTCACAGGCAAGGACCAATATGACCTGTGATGAGCACGTTGGCCTGGAGTGATTAAATTTTTTAAAAAATCTTTTAACTTTTATTGACTATCTCCCAATGTTTTGTTCTGCTTTCTACATAGCTTT
>NW_012148230.1:956143-960492 GCF_000956105.1 Propithecus coquereli | reverse complement strand
TAAAGACCCAGACTCAGCTGGGTTTAATTATTTAAATGTAAATTGTACCCACCTAAAATTAAATTCAAATAGTTTTAAGGTGGATTGAGGAAATACAAAACAGAATAATGGAAATAAGGCAAAGAAAAAATATAGGAGGAGGGATACCCTAGCAGTTAGCTATTATAGACTGAGAAGTGATATCCCAAGAGAAGCCGAGGAGGCTCGATCACTTGAATCGTTTAAAATTGGACTGGACTAAGCTCGGAAGAATATACCATTGGGAGTAATCATGCTTTGACAGAGAAAGACTGAAAGATCTTTTCCAATTCTAATTGCCATGATCCTGTGTAATTCAATTTGAAATGACCTCGCTATTCTAATTCACAAAGATCCTATTTTTACGAACTCTTTCTTTTTCATAATCCTGCTTCTGATATCACTATACTGCTTTAAAAGGAAAAAGAAACCCTCGAGCTTGGTTCCCAAGTATTCATTGAATTACATTCCTTATTTCCTTTTTTTCTCCAGACAGACTGTTGTGCAGACTCAGGCAGGGCACTCAGGGCTGGGCGGGCAGACAGTGATTATCATCACCCCCTGCTTTCATCCATTAGAGCTGGGCGTTAGCAGGTAAGGGTGAGGGCTGACAAAGAGGTTTTCAAAACTGGTCAGCATAAATGCTTCCAGGAGGCCAATTCAGGATAATCTATTGAAATATGGATAGGAAATATTGCCAGCCCGGGCTGAATACCTCTATCTGTTGCATTTAAGCCAAAGCAACAGAATGCTTTCACAGGGAAAAATAACAAAAGCATAATTATATGTGGAGAATTGTCTGTTCACATCATTTGGGGTTAATTTGTGAAATGGTTGCCATTCTGTCTGGGTCTAGCCACTTTATTTGTTTTGAGATGCTTCAGGGGTAAGGTCCCTGGAGACATGAGTCCAGGAGGCCTTCAGGTTTCCAGGAGCCAATTTGTGACAAGATCAAAGGGGTCTATAATACCAAGAGCCCGAATTACACTTTGGAATTTAGTGATATATCTATCTCATTTTACATAGCACTTCCATGTTTGAAAGGTATAAGGAAGTGAATTTTAGTGAATCGAATTTTATTAACCCACTAACACTCTCTTCTTTCCATTGGTAGCAGCCCCTGGACTCCAACTTTAATTTTTCCTTGCTTATCTAGTAATTAATGATCAAAATTGAATCTTTTTATAATTTAAGAATGCTTGTGTGATATCAGTGCTTTAAAGCAAGTTTTCTTTCACATGTAATTTTTATTCAACAATTGGGGAAATAGAGAACTGAAAACAACCGAAAAAAGATCATTCTGAAAATTTGAAGGAAAATTTCCAAACACTCCCAAGCAGTAATAATAATAATGCTTTAAAATTCAAACAATTATACATAGATAATATTTAAATTATTAGAGTGAAACAATGACATTACTAATACTAGTTCTTTATCTTGAAATATTTCAAATATACAGAAAAATATATACAGCAATATAACAAACATTCATCACACACCATTCAAAATTTTAAAATATGAGCAGACGTTTTTTATTGTTTAAAACAATAAATAAAGCTTTACATAGTGTTGAAGAATATTTAAACACCTCCCTGGTATTATTTCCCTTTCTCCCTTTCCAAAATAAATTATGTACTGAAGTAGGTGTATTCCCTGCTCATTTATTGTCTGTATTTTCACTACTATGAATCCCTAAGTGGTAAATAGTATTTTTTGTAAGTTCTTAAAATGTCCATATACATTATGGTTTCCTATCAGTCTTACTTTCTACATCTTGCTTTTTTCATTCAATATTTTGTTTTTAAGGTCTATCCATATCAATACATGTAGATCAAAGTTTAAATGAGTTTAACAGGTATGAGATATGCCATCATTACTTACTTATCCATTCCTGTAATGAGATGCATTTAGGTTGCTTCCAATTTTTCACAACTCTACACTGTGCAGCATGTCACCTCATGCATAAATGTTCAACTTTCTTTAAGGTCTATAGCAAGAATTGGAGTTTCTGGATCTAGAATACATGCATCTCCAACTTCACTCTACACTACCAGATTGCTCTCCAAATTTATACTCTCACCAACAATGATGTAGTCAAATTAATCAATCTTTTCCTTTATGATTTATGCTGTCTGGGCTTGGTTTAAGAAATCTTTCCCTTTCCAAATGATAAAAATATATTTGTTGTGTTCTCACATTTATGTCTTTAATTCCTTTAGAATTTATTTTGGAGTATGATGTGAGGTAGAGTTCTAATTATATTATTTTCCATATGGATAGCAAAGCTATTTACAATGCCCATGGGTTTCAAGGTCACCTCTGCATGTGCTGAGGTCTGCTGTAAGACTAGGGACTGTACATCCATTGGTTGATGTGGCCACCGTCTCCTAACGCCACATTATTTTAATTAATATAGTGGTACACTAATTCATGCTATCTAATGGAGCAAATCCTTCCTTCTTATTTTCCTTCTTCAAATTTGTCTTGGTTATCCTTGGACCTTTATGCCCTGCTATGAATTTTATAATCAGGTTTTAAAGAAAATCTTTAATATGATAAAGTGATGGTAAAATTATATCATATCTATTCTACTTATATCAAATCACTAAATCTAATTTATTGGTCATTAGTCAATATTAAAGATATCCTGCCATGTCCTGACATTTAACTTCTTTGAAAAACAAGCTTATCGTGTTCCCTTTCCTTTGCAAATAATTACTCTCTCCCAGTTTCAGCAATTTTCATGTCATTCCCATTCTCTTGATTCATGAGCTTTTAATATCCATTCCTGCATCAAGTTTATAGATTCAATCCTTCCTGTTGTCCTGTTGTGAAAGTACTTTGTAAATGTTCTTAATCTTGATCCTGCTCTGTCTTACTATTTCCCATTTCAATCAATTCTACAAAGAACTTGCAGAGCAGCTGCTTTACTATTTTATTCACGCAACTTTTATGCCCCAAAACATAGACTCATATTGCCACAGGGCTTGAGTGACCCTCCGGGACCATACATCCCATTTCACAGATGAAACACTTGAGTCCCAGAAAGGATCTGCCCTGCCCACAGGACAAATCTGCAGCTAGCCAGGAGAGGAAGTAGGATTCTGAAGGTAAAACCTAATGTAGAACCCAGATCTGACTCTTGAACTAATTTGCTTTCCACCTTTTGCCCTCCTCCACCAAACCTTCAGATAGCATTTCTTACATGGTGTCAACACTGCATTCAATTTTACTTCATATAACTTCCCCAAATGAACTTCCCTTTCTTAGTCTTACCTCAAAATGAGACCTGTTCTATTCTACTGCTGTGGAAATACAAACTTTTGCCTTGAAATCTAGCGTCCTTACTTTCCACTGAGCTATGTCTCATCTTCTTGGAAATAGGCACCTTTTTCGGGATGTAACTACTGCTGTTACTACTGTTCCTCCTAACAACAGCAATAAAACTGCAACTTATTTCACTTCCACCATGAACTTGGTTCTTAAGAGACAGGACCTCACCTTGTCTCACTCCACAGATGTGGGATTTGAAGCCCAGAGAAATGAAGTAACCTTCCCAGGGTGACACAGCCTGGAGTAGAACCCCAGTTTCTTAGGACTCCAGGGCTCATGAGTTTATCACTTCATTCTATGCCTCCTATCTCTAAGTATTTGCCACTTTTCAAGCTCTAGATTACTCTTGCATTTAGTTACACTTGCTGCTACCTGCTGGGTGTATTCTTTGCCTTTGTCATAAATGTAGGCTCCAGCCTTCCAGCTAGACAGTTTACCCTCTGAATTCTGGACTATTTAAAACTTTCTTTAAATTGTCCAGCTCCCCTCAGAGCATCTACTATGAAGCTCTGCTCTGAGCTCTTCTTTGACTGATGAGGGTCTAATTAGCTTAGAGATTCCTCTCCGACAACCAGCCAAGAAGCTTCTATGTTGAAAAATCTCCCATTGTGGCAGAGATTAAAACTGGGACCTGTAATTTTTATGACAGGGTGAATAGCATGCCACTGAGAAAACAAATTTACTACATTTCAGCATAACAACTTGTTTGCTGCTGCGAAAGAAAAAACTCTCTGATTCCCCATAAGTTACTGTTTCTCTAGCTTATATTATATGCTCTTAATTAGAAACAAATTCTGCCTATCACGTAAAAGGCATTATAAATGATTACAAGTGAATTTTACTTTAAAAGCTATTTTGTAAGAGGAAAACATAAAAACATTTAAAATTGCTGAAATGAAGAAAACACAAAGTATAATGCAGTTTGAGGTCCGTTATCCATAGTGCTCCAATTGTATTTTCCAGGGGTTTGGATGAGAGTGCTCAGTGCCAGGCTTGGA
>NW_012148230.1:781687-955863 GCF_000956105.1 Propithecus coquereli | reverse complement strand
CACCATGCCCGGCTAATTTTTTCTATATATATTTTTAGTTGTCCGATTAATTTCTTTCTATTTTTTAGTAGAGATGGGGTCTCCTCTTGCTCAAGCTGGTCTCGAACTCCTGAGCTCAAACAATCCGCCCGCCTCGGCCTCCCAGAGTGCTAGGATTATAGGCGTGAGCCACCGCGCCCAGCCGAAATTAATAGACTTTTAAAAAATTAATGCGATGGGTATATATGGTCATGAAGTGGTGCTATCGACATTGGAAACTAAGAAGGAAAAAGGGAGGAAAGGCAGTGAGGGATAAAAAGTACATTGTCGGGTACAATGTACACTCTTCTGGTGACGGGTACACTAAGAGCCCTGACTCTAGTATTATACAATTCATTATGTAACAAAAAACAGTCGTACCTCCCAAATCTATTGAAAGGAAAAAAATAATTAATAGACTTTATTTTTTAGAGCACTTTTAGGTTTACAGAAAAAGTGAATGGAACATAGAGTTCCACTCACAAACCCCAGCCTACCTCGCAGCTTCCCCTATTTTCAACATCTTGCGTTAGTGTAGTACATTTGTTGTAATTGGTGAACCAATATTGATACCAAAGTCCACAGTTTACATTAGGGTTCACTCTTCTTGTGTTTTATATTGTATGGATTTTGACAAATGTATGACATGTATCTACCATTACAGTCTCATCAAAACAGATTTTAAGCTCGCAAAATCTCATGAAAAGAAGACTAAAAGATGCCATTTTGAAACACTTAACTGTGTTGAAACAAGTTAAATAAACTAAGACTCAACAAAAACTTAGTGAACTTATTCTTTATAGTTCCTTCCAGACAGAAAAGCAATATAGTAAAAATTAAGTAGTCTTTTCTTCGAAAATCGTAGTTATTTTGATAAACAATGCTGTCAAAACAGAAAATGCGAATGCCACAGACTCCAGCTCATTCTCTTTCGTGCACTGTTCTCAAGGTTTGGTGTGAATACTTCATAGTTAAAGTATGTCTTCCCCTGAGGATCACGCAGCCATTTAATTTCTGTTCTGGCATTTGACCTATTGTGTTTATGAGGTTCTATTGAGAAATGGAATTGATGATTTCTTCCATAACCACAAAGAAAAAATTGAGAGTTACTGATTTCAAACCACTATTATAACCTTTCAAGTTTTTCCAGAAAAATGTTTTCTTTCCAAAGTGGGGGAAAAAAAGGACTCCCTATTAAATGTCCAACTGTTCTATATCATTCCATCTTTTACTGTGTTGAAAATTCACCTCAGACTTGGCCAGAGGAAGGCTGGAGTTCCTCATCTGTAGTTTGGAATCTACCAGGAGGTATCACCGCCTGGCCTAATCTCTCTTGGTTCCTGAAGGTGAGGCATTGTCAAGGAGAAGAGTGGATTTTCTATTTGAGGCCCACTCTTCCTCCCAACAGCAAGTTTCTTGTCAGTGTACATTCATAGCTCGTGCCTCCAAGACCTCCCTTTGCAACCCCCACAGACCTCTGAGCATGTAGATGAAATTAGTGGTAATGCTTTCTCTAGCGTCTCTCCTCTTGGGTAAACTGCCATTTTAAGATTTGTTTGGAGAACCAAAACCCAAGTTGGAAGGATGACACTTCCTCTGGAGCAATGGTTCTCAACTGGGGGCAAATTTGGTCCCTAGGAGACATTTGGCCATGTCTGGCCATGTGTTTTGGTTACAAACAAGATTTGGAGAGGGTACCAATGGCATCTAGTGGGTAGTGGCCAGGGGTGCTGCCAAACAGCCTACAGTGCACAGGACAGCCCCCACATCAAAAGATTATCTGACCCAAAATGTCACTGGTACTAAAGTTGAAAATTCACGTTCTGGAGGTTTAGTCAGTTGGCCATTTTTGCCATCCCTTGTTGAAACGCTTTGATTTAAAGCATTACATCTTGATTCTTTTTTCAAGATAATGTCCAGTAATCGTTGAAAATGATGTGTTTTCCTATCACCTTGCTCAAGAATAAAGCTGTCATATTTGCAAAATAGATAACCTTAGTTGTCACTCAAAATGTAAACTGTCAGAAGGGATAAGAGATTAACTGATCTCACTGCCAACTTTTACAGTGTCATTATTCTCCCTTCTAACTACCTCCTCCATATCCTTGCTGACGAAGATGTTTTAAAATGGAAGACAATTAGAGCCTTCTTGTTTATGAAAAATGAAGTGTTCAGGCACAAAAGAATTCACAGCGGACCTTTTATAGGATGTTTAAAACATCCTTTCATTAAAAGATTTTCTTAAGCGGCTGTTTGTCACTTAATAGGAATTGCTGTTGTTGCTACTGTTGTTTTCATGAGTAAACACCAGCATCTGTAGATTTTCAGGATGTTCTTTAGAATTTCACACCACTTGACTTCATGTTGGGTTACCTCAGATGATTTTTCAATCTTAAAATCACATTACATAAAAGCGTATCTTTGAATATACCATAAAAACCGTTGTAAACTGACAGAGAGAGAGCCAGGTCCTATTCACTGGTGAGTTTTGTTTAGCTAGGATGGAATTTAAATCTTTTAAAATTAGTTGTCAATAATTCTAAAAATTAGCAGATTGCTCATAAGAATCTAGATTTTTTTTTTTTTCTTTTCTGAAAAACAGGAAGATCCAGCTTTTGGAGCCAGCATTCCTCCATGGTGATAGTCTGCTGCAGAATAGTAGCTGTGTGCTTTAGACAGGGCAGGCGCCCACCAGCTTGCTCTGGTTCCCACCCAGCCTGTCTGGCACCTGTCCATCTGTTCTTTGCAGTCATTTGAGTTTGCAACCCCTGCTCTGTTGCAGTTTGATTTCTGCAACTGCAAATGTTTGGTAGGAAATATAACCCAATCTTTGGTGCATAAACTAATTTAGCAACTCATATGAGAAGGAGCTAAGGCCATTTCGGAGGATGGTAGGAAATGTGCTGAGCGTAGAGACTGAGCTGTGACTGGACGGAAAGGAAGGGGTCCAGGAAAGAGCCTCTCTTTAAAGTGAAAACAGATTCAGAAGCTCCAGTCAGCTTCTTGGTATCATCTCTGTGAAGAAATCTGAACTTTGGTGAAAAGGGGACCGACCAGGTAGTAAAAATGAAGAAAACTCAATTACATTTATGAACATGTCAGAGGCTCTCTGCCATTGAATTGGCCTATGCACCATCTTTGCCCCAAGTGTGAGTTCCCTGCCCTGGCCTGTGTTCCTGGGGAGTCACCACAATTAGAAACAGAACCCAGGAAGAGCCGAGTGAGGTAGGAGTCCATCCCCGGAGGCGGTATTATATAATGTGTGGAAATCGGGACACAAGGCAAAGGTGCAGGAAGATGCACACCCAGATTCAAAGACAAGGGGTATCAGAGAAAGGCTTTGGGATTAAAAGTTTAGGACCCAAGCCAACGTGAAAAGACAGGCTAAAAAAGATACAGGACAGGTGAGAACAGTAAGATGACAGTTTCTGGCCTGTGCCTTCCTTCGTGGGAAGTCTGAGTTGGCCTAATCTAGAAGACCCTAGGCCAACTTGTTCCTCTGTCTGTAGTGGTCTGAGGTCCACACTCTGGTCAGTGTGCGTCTAACAGTGCCTGACTCCCTCATTGGCTACAGCAATTTCCTGTGGCCATAGAACTCGACAGACCATTTCTCCAGTCACCCAAGGTCTGGAGAAGAGCCCAGGGTGGTCTGACCCCACAGAGCTCCAGGACACTGTCCCCTCTCCCTGCCCTCAAACAAGACCAGATAAAATCTTAAAGCTTCCACCTCTACCTGGACTCTAAAAATATGGAGATGGGGAGAAAAAATTCTCAGGGAATGGGGAGGTGGGGTTGGAGGAGGTGAGGGCATGGACTGTTTGAAGGGTATTTAAGACTTATCTGATGAAGGAGAAAGAAGAAAGACTGGAAAGACAGATGTTTGAGGAAGGAAAAAAAGTAAAAAAATATTAAAATTGTTGCTGGAAGCAATCCCAGGAAAATACTACACTGGGCTTGGCTTTCCTTGTGTGGTATGTGTAGAGTGGCCATATAGTTTACCATCGAACTTAGACTCTTCTAAAAGTAAATGTGGGAGCTATAAAAATTTTTTCCAAGAAAACAGCATGACCTGGGACTGACCACAGCAAACCAGGGCGTTAGGTCTCCCTAGTTAGGGTCAAAGTAAGGAAGCATTAGATTCACAGCCCCAGGCTACTAACTAAATTACAGAGGCCTGGAGTCCTCAGGTGTAATCAATTGTATTATGATGTTAAAAGTGAAGGCCCATACTTGGTTAGGATGATGGGGAGAGTGCTTTTCATCTCTAATGAAGTATCGAAATTGCCCAAGGACTTAAATAAAGTCACAGATGTCCAGGAATTCAATTTGAACTATTCTGGATTGGAACTAAACAAGAGTTTTTATTTTTTTAAACTACCAGTGACTGTAATGTGTGACCTACCCAGAACCCTACAGCTTCTCCCAGGCTCCCAAGAGACTGTACCTTCTCTTCCCCCTCCCCTTTATTGGCCAGTGCTGGCAAGGCGTTGAGCACACCCTGCAACCAGGGAAGTTCCTCCCTGCTTACCGAACTCACAATTCTGGGGCAAGAGTAGGTGGGGCCGCAGTAAAGTGAGCTTGCATATTTAAGCCGAGAATATGTATTTCTTGTCAAAGACAAGTGAATATTAAAAACAAACAACCCTCCCCCCTGTAAACCAGGTCTGTAACAGGAAGATTTAAGAAGTCATGCTTGGGTTAGTACTTTATCGCTACCTAGAGCCACACAGACACATTTATTAAATTGGTTGCTGCACCTGTTTAGTTTTCACAGCTAGACCTTAAAGATTTAATTCAACCTAAATTTATGGAGCATTTGCTAGGGGTAGGGTGCTAGGGACTGCCACAATTGCTGTTGCATTACAGAGAGGTTCAGGACAGTCTTCACTTTGAAAATTTGAGTCCCGTGGGGAAAGAAACACACAGAACCCGAGAGAGCTGGGCAGCATGGAGCTGCTCTCGAACACAGTGTCACACGGCCACACAGTCGGTAGAAACACCAGTCCCATAGGATAAATTAATGAGAGCATTTTAAATCCTCATTGCAGCCTCTCAGAAAATCACCGAGGGTTTATATAACCCTCAGCAAGGTTTCTTGGAATCTTCTTGGCTCCACTCACTCTGCCTTCTTCCCTCTTCTCTCTCTGAATCTGTTTTGCCTCAATCCTTATCAATAACTCAGTATTTCAATTCATCTCCAATCTCAGTATCTCCCACAGCTCATCAAGGTGGTGTTTGCTGCTTCCTTTTTCTCTGTCCAGTCTCCCAAACTCTTGATTTCTAACGCTGCCTCCTGTAAACCTTTTCTTCCCTTCTCCTCCTCCTCCTTCTGGGATTGGTTTCCGGTGCCTGGACACCATTTCCTTTAAGATGCAAATCCAGCAGCTCAGTTCTTATTCTAATCACCAGGACAAAAGGCCAGGCCTGGAGCTGCCCAAGCAGCTAGGCTGCTTCTTAGAAGCCTAGAGGTGGAAGGGGGGAGGCGGGAGGAGGGGGATGTTATAACTCCTCAAAAATTGACGTATTTCTCTGACTCATGCATATACACAAGCATAACTACGTGGAGGGCCATGGGTGTCATGAAATATTGTGGAAGGATTCAGGAATGATTTCGAGCGAGAATGATAGTATGATATAGAAATGAATGCCAGGTGAATGCTTCTAAATCAAATTTTATTACTGAACCCCTTTGCAGCATAAAATTTTTGCCAAAAGAACTAAAATTGACTTTCAATATCCCACTGCTGGTAATTTTTCACAATAACAATATGGAAACTATTGTCTAGTGTTCTAATAAGGGTCAGATGAGGAGAGAGGTATGTACAAACTCTTTAAAAGAAAATTAAAACATTACCTTTTATGTCCATGTAAACAATATAACATGTGAAATATAAAAGTTTGCAAAATTTTTTCTTGTTTGTATTCCTCATTAGACTGGGCACTCCTGGATAGAATGGATTGTTTGTTAATCATTGTATTAATAACTCTAGCACCTAGTACAGTGCCTAAAATATGAGAGGTCATCATTAATGAATAAATAATACAAGCTAGTATTAACTGAGCATTTACTAAGTTCTTGGCATTGTGCTATAACCACGGTATCACGGTCTCCTAGCTTTTTGACATTGATGTTGTTCATAGAAAGGATTATTCTAGTATAAGATCTTTTGAAGCTTACCTCTTCTAGTTCTTGAAGATTCTTTTTCTGTTGTTTTTTTTTCCCTTCCTCCCCACTCCCTCCCTTGGTCCCTCCCTTCTTCCCTTCCTCCCTTCCTTCCTTCCTTTTTTGTACAGTATTTTAATATTTAGATCAGCACCACCCAAAAGAACCATAATACTAGCCACAAATGCAAGCAACGGAATTTTAATTTTTCTAGTAGCCACATTAAAAAAGTAAAAAGAAAGAGATGAAATTCATTTTAATAATATATTTTATTTAACTCAATATAATCAACCCTCCATATCCACAGGTTCAGCATCCTTGGATTCAACCAACCATGGATCTGAAATACATTTTAAAAATAAAATAAAAAACAATAATTTTTAGCTTTGTTACACTGAAGCAAAAAAAGAAAAATAAAAAATAACAATACAGCAATAAAAATAACACAAATAAAAATAATACAGTATAACAACTACTTACATAGCATTTACATTGTGTTAGTTATTATAAGTAATCTAGGGATGATTTTAAGTGTATGGGGGGATGTGCATAAGTTATATGCAAACACTGCACCATTTTATATAAGGGACTTCTGAACATCTATGAATTTTGGTATTCGTGGGGGGCCTGGAACCAAGCCCCCAGGGGTACTGAGGGTCAACTGTGCATACAAAATATTTTCACTTCAATGTATAATCAATATGAAAAGAATGTTTTTTGTTTGTTTGTTTGTTGAGACAGAGTCTCACTCTGTTGCCCAGGCTAGAGTGCCGTGGCGTCAGCCTACCTCACAGTAACCTCATACTCAGGAAATCCTCCTGCCTCAGCCTCCTGAGGAGCTGAGACTACAGGCACGTGCCACCATGCCCAGCTAATTTTTTCTATTTTTTTTAGTAAAGATGGGGTCTCACTCTCGCTCAGGCCGGTCTCAAACTCCTGACCTCAAGCAATTCTCCTGCCTTGGCCTCCCAGAGTGCTAGGATTACAGGCATGAGCCACCCACCACGCCTGGCCTATGAAAAGAATGTTAATGAGAAAATATGCAGTCTTCTTTTCATACCTAGTTTTGAAAATCTGGTGTGTATCTTACATGTTCAACGTATCTCAATTTAAAATAGCCATAATTTACTATCTCGTGTACTTCTCACAGCATATTTTACAAGATTGAGATGATTAGCCTCACTTTTACAAAGAAATCGAGGCTTACTGATATTTAGTAACTTGCTCAAGGTTAGAATCACAGTAAGCTGCAGATCCAGATTTGAAGCTACATATGTCTGATTCCAGACTGAATTCTTCACCACACCGTAATGCCTTTGTAAGATAAGACTATGAGGCTAAAGAAATAGCAGACAGAATATGCATTCATCCTACCAGGTTAGAAAAAAAGACCATTGCTTATTACAGTTGCTAAAATTTTCTCTCACTTTAATGTTACTCATGGAGAAGTGCAAATATTCTTTTATTGTTTCCACAAATTTTTCAATTTGTTTCCAGAACACTTATTGGAAGGGTATTTAGAAAATTATTTTATATTTCCTTAAAAGAGAGAGGGAGAGAGAATATATAACCTGTAATTTATGGTGCAAAATGAAAACAATACGTGATTAAATAGTTTCGCAAAGATATTAGCAGTAGAACCAAGAAGTTACCATTATTACATTGCTCTTCTGAACCTCTTCTAATCACTAAAAATGTCCTCGTTAGATTGAGGTTACAAACGAGGTTGCTAAATTAGGTAAGTCTCTTCTTTACCTATTCTGTAAGGTAGGCTGCCTGTTGAAAGTCAGAAAATAATGCATTCCTGTGCATATGTAATTGTACAGATAATTGCCTCTATCATTTAAAAATATCATTTGCCAAAATGGTGTGTATGATTAATTATGTACATTTATCACTTGAGTCAGCTCGGCTACATTATAAAATCCTTTCCTTGAGCTCATGCATCTTTCCTCCCTTCTTGTTTCTTCCACTGTGAGTCACTTAGTAATTCAGATTTTTTTATTATTCCTTAAGCCATAATTCACCTACACCAGCAACGAAGTTCCCCTCTGGCTGCAGAGGGGTTGCTTTTTGACTTTGGATATCAAGGAACAAGGGCGATTTTTAAAATCTCCCCTCTTTTTTCATGGATGCTCCTAAAACTGAAATCCTGGGAAAAGGCCCATGTACTGATGAATATCCAAGCATCTCCGGTACCATTTCCTCAGCTCCACACTGTACATTGTTGGGCTTCCAAGTCAAATGGATCAAGGAAAGAGGGAAAAAAACAAAAAACTAATGAATTAACAATATAAAAGTACATAGTAACCCTGAAATCCTGACCTGTGGAACTTGCCTGGTGTGAATGTAATGTAACTGAAAATAGCAGTATCTATTAGAGGACAGTCTAAGTTCTCCTGATGGTCTCCTGCTTCTGCCCTGCCCTGGAATCTCAGAAGAACATCTGGAATAATCCTGTTAAACCTAAGACCCATCCTCAGCTCTGAACCCTCTACTCTTTTCCTGTCTTTCTGGACTTGAAGTGAAAGTCTCAGTTTTGACAAAGGCTTATGAAGTCTAAAAGACCTAGCCCCTGCCGTCCCAAGATGTCATCTCCCTCTGCCTGTCCCCACACTGGCTCTACTCAGCCACTGTGTCCTCTCACTGTTCCTCCCAGAGCACCTGTGCCTGCTTTTCCCTCTGCCTGGACTATAGTCCTGTCCCCTGTATTAGCATGGCTGCTCCCTCACCTCTCTGAGGTGTTTGCTCAAATGTCATCTTCTCAGCAAGGCCTTCCCTGGCCTCTCCCTCTAAGACTGCAACCCTCTGCCCCATCAGAGACTGCCTATCCCCATTCACTGCATGATCTCTTTCCCTTTGCATATATCACTCTTTAATGTGCCACATATTTTTTCCTATTAATCTTGTGTATTAATTTCTCCCTCCACTAGAAACTAAGCACCATAGGGCGGAGATTTTAATCTGGTTCACTGATGAATTCCCAGCTCCTGGAAAAGTATCTGGCTCATAATAGGTGCTCAATAAGTGTTTGTTGATTGAATGAATGATGGCATCTCTTATTTTTATTTGTTGAATTTGGTGACTCTATTCTTCAGCGTAGAAAAGATAGTTACTGATAGCCTAAAACCTATATCCACATAGCTCAAAATCCCAAAAGAGGACAGGCCATCTCAATCCCAGCTCCTTTACAAATCTCAACGAGGACCCTGAGTGGCCTGCTTCGGTCAAATACTCTCGTCCGTAGTGGTGATAGGGCTGCGACGGTGTCGGAGGGCGCTGGGTCATGGCAATGGATAGTTTCACCAGAATCAGAAAGATGGGAGAAGGAGAGGTTCACCGACATAAGGATCTTAGGCAGGTGGACAGCATTAGTTCGCTATTGGAGGCAATAATTTTGTAATAAATTGCATTTTAAATTGTCTGTGTCACTTGCTAGACTGTAAGATAAGCTCTGTGAGGTCAGGGACCAGCTTGGTATTGCCTACCACTCTATCCTCAAAGCATGGCACATATTAGAATAAATTTGTTCTCAATAAATTTATGAAAGAATAAATAATTTTATGTTTATGAATGGATAGATGAATGAATGAATAGCAAGCAACATAGGAGGCAAATTATTAACAAAGTAATCGTTAACAAATTATTGTTTGATGGCATTAACACAAGGTGGGGTGTTATGTAACTTAAATATTTACCAGTATTGTGCTGAAACACCTGGTTGGAGTCGTTTACAGTTTGAATTTACCTGTCAACCTGACCAAGCAGCCCCTTCTTAGAGTACTCAGGAGTTAAAACTGTGAATCTGCCTCAGGTAATTTTGTTTTCTTTGTTCCCTTTCTGACTGGCCACCTTTGAGGTGGCCACATTCCTTCTTTTGAAATGGAGAGACCTTCGGTTAGGTCTGGCTCCAGGTTACAAGTATTTCTTGAAGGTTGGTTTTGTATCTCTCTGCTGGGGTTCATTGTGTGGAGCTTCTCTGCTTGAACCTTCTGAGGAAAAGCCTTCTTTTCCAAATCTTTGAGAGGTAGTTAACTGTCCCTCCCTCTTAGCCCCGCCACTGCCTTTTGTGTAACCCTTAGATCTGGTTCCCAGAAGCAACTGCAAGAGAACACACAATGTAGAGCACTAGCTCACTCGTTCATTTATTCATCCATTCGATACATATGTATAGAGTGCCCACTGCATATTGTGCACAATGCTGAGCTTTGGAGAGATAACTGAGAGCAACTGGACTAGAGGGGAGGCAGATGAAATCGCCACACAAATATACAAATTCAATCAGGGCACAGGTGGTGCAAAGAAAAGGACCTCACTGCCACGTGATTTCTTAGAGGAGTCCTTGGTTTATTTGATGGGATCAGAAGAGTTAGACGAAGGAAGTGCCATCTGACCTGTGATTTGAAGATGAATACAAGTTAACCAGGTAGGGGCCTACGTGTTTCAGACAGAGGGGATAGCATGAGCAAAGACTGGGAGACGGGGAGATGCACGGCTTCTTTGAGGACATGGCAGAAGGCCAGAGGGGCAGCAGTTACTGAGTGTGTGGAGGATTCTATGAGATGAAGTCAGAGAGGAAGGCAGGGATCAGCTTATGCAGGGCTTGGCAGTCATGTGAAGGATTTTAACGTTATTTTGAGAGGTATGGGAAGCCATTTAAATGGTGGAGAGTGACATGAGGATTTCGCTTGGGAATAGATCACTCCAGTTGCAGAATGGAATAGATATTGGCCAGCAGTAAGAGTAGATGGCTGAGACAGGTTAGGAGACAATTTGATATAGAAATGAGAATTTGGAGAACTAATTTTTACATTCCTTGACAGAATACTGAGCCCTCTGCTTTATCAAGTCTGTGAGCTAGAAGTTCTCATTTGGGAACTGGTGGGGGACTGTATCTTGACCTTGGCATGCTGGAGAGCAGTAGTGCCCAGAAGGGGGTGGCTAGGTCTGTTAAATGGATAGATGTACTTTTTGGCCTTGCTGTCTTTCAGGTCTCACAGTACAGTCATGAGGAAAAGTCAAGGAGAAGGCTGGGTTTGGTGGTGGCAAGTAGTAAGGCCTGGAGCTAAAGCTGGGGTGACAGTTGCAAAGAGACTATAATTGGAGCTTTGAGTGTGGATGTGATTGTTAAAGAAGATCATGTTAGTAAAGAAGAAAAAAGGGTCTATAGAGAGGCACTCATATTTAAGGAATGGGCATTATGCATTTATTTATTCATTCCACAAATACTTATGTGCCTGGCTCTGGGCTATGAGTTATAGATGAGGTGGCAGAAGAAACTAGTTGGAGATAAAAGAGAACTCTGCAAATGTGAAGTAACAAATGCCAAAGAATAAGAAAGATTCAAGGCAGAAGGGTAGCCAATGGTTCAGCTGCTGCAGAGGAAGAAAGTGCGATGAATGCTGGAAAGATGACTTTGAGTTTGTGGATTAGATTCCACCCTAAATGGCACGCATTAGAAACTTGGGATAGTAAACCAACCTAGGGGACTGCACATAGGGAACCCTGACAAAACCCTTTCCCACTTAAAAACTTTCAATTATAGAAGACAAGACTTGACATATAAAATTTCACTTTATGTCTCACTTCCTTGAAACACATCTATTCCATCTACGGAAAGAGAGCTGTACTTCCCCAGGCCTGCCATGGTTGTCAGCCAAGAGCAGAAATGTTGTAATTTGAAGTTGACAGCAAGATGACCCTTACAGGGTCACTATAGTTTCTGTCTCATGGCAGATCCTCCTGCTGAAATATGAAGGTGCCATGATGTTAAATCAATAGTAGTGAGTGATGCAGAGATTTGAGATGAAGCTAAACATAGCTTCCTTTGATTTTACCATTTCATTTTTCTTGCTGGACACCACTTTAGAAGAAGAATCACCTCTGGATAAATCATCTGCTCAGGTTTGCTACTCTAACCAAATGACATTCTCCAAAGTGGATCAGAAAGGCCTAAATGTTAATTGTATTCACTTAGAGTTCCATGTAAGGCTTTCGTTGAAGAAAAAGACTCCCTGTGAAATGTACAAAGTAGCAGAAACAAACATCTCTATTAGAAATACTCAGAAAGTTGCGATTGCCAGTTACAGATTTAACACCAAATATTAATAATCCAGTAATGAAAATCGAAGTTGTGAAAGAATAACATTTGAGCTGACTAATATTCAAAATTTTATTTCCAGTAGTTTAAGAAGATGTCTGTGTTATCTGTTGCTACATAACAAACCACTCCAAAATGTAGGGACTTAAAATGAGAACCATTTATTCAGCTCAGGATTCTGTGGGTTGGCAGTTTAGGCTGGGCTCAGTGTATAGTTCTTCTGGTCTCAACTGGTCTTTCTCATTTATCTGTAGGCAGTTGCCAGTCTCTATGTAGCCTTGCTTCTAGGGATTGGCTTGGACAACAGGGGTGACTAGACTACTCATCTCTCATTAACCAGAAAGCTAGGGTTTATCCACATGGTAACTGGGCAGGACTCCTAGAGAAAGAGTGGAAATTTGAAGACCTTGTGAGGCATGGCCCCAAACTGGTACGACATCGCTTTTGCCACATTCTGTTAACCAAAGCAAGTCGCAGGTCAGCTCAGATTCAACGTGAAAAAATAAACTCTACTGATGGAGGGTGGGGAGTATACCTGCAAAATTACACGGTAGGGAGGCCATTTGGGCCATTTTGCTATCTACCACAGATGGTGCATCATTTTTATCCTATATGATTTTCGTGTTGGTAGATAAAATGTGCAATATTTGTACATTAGCTTTGGAAGGGAAAATATTTTTATTTTTTTCCTCAGTGGCAGTTTCAAACTAGGACCTCCCTTAAAGCAACCAGTGAGGATGGGATTGTGTTAACTGAATCATTTTCTACTTCAGTTTTTGTTTCTGTAACTGTCAGGAAAACCCTCATGTTTTCAGTGGTTGTTAGTCTAGGTCTGTGTGACATAACCAATCACAGACAAAGCACAATTCCTTAATGGCACGAAGCACTATCTAGCTGCTGGCCTGGTAATCTTGTATAAAAATTTCAGAATTGCCATTGGGAAAGGAACATTTACTTGACAAATGGTGCTATTTCCATTTTTGTCTGCCCAATTTTAAACTCTCTCTTATTAAAATGGCAAATTCAGGCCCCAGAATATATTGAACAAGGGAAATACATAACCAGAAGATATACACTTCACCAACTCACTTCGTAACATCTAGACTTCTTATGGATGCAAGGACATTTCATGGAAAAGGAGTTTTTAAATTATTTTGTATGCATACAAAGAAAATAAAACTTTCTGATGCCTTGGCTCAAACTGAATAGGATCTCATTTAATAGCCCATGTAGTACTTTAAGATGATTTATTATTATGCTAATATTGTAATGTAATATTTATTAAGCATTGGAAGTGTGCAGAATACTAGATAGCCCACATAAAAGATCCTGATGGATTTCAAGGAAAAGGGCTAAGAAATGCACTCTCCTAATCCACAGGAAAAGAGGGTAATTCAGAATCTAGCTGAACCAATAAATCCTATTTAATTTAGCATACATCACATGCCAAAAAAAGGGAGATTAATGGAAATGGAGAGTGATAATCTCTGATTGAAAGGCAGTCATTTTAAGAGCACACTTTCTTCCCCACACTTGAGTTTAGGAGGAGTCAATTCAGGAAAATATTTCTCATTTAAAAAAAGTTTTGGCCAATAATCCTCTGCATTATTATCTGACGTTCTAAGATCATAAGTTACAGTGCTTTCTATAGAGACCAGCTTTATAACTTTTTTCCCAAACTACAAGATAAAATGCTTTTAAAAAAATTATACCTTAACTGTAACTTTACAGCATCACAATAAAATTTACAATGTTGGCATAAGGTATTTGGAAGTCTCAGACTTGAGTTATAAATCTGCAGTAGGAGGACAATTTTTCTTAAAAATTAATAGTGTATTTTAAAAGACCATTTCTACTGTAGCCAAGTAAAATGGAAAAAAAGTCGAGACAATTATTTAGATGACTAAGGCAAAAAAAGGAAAAAAAATCCAGATTCAAAAAAATACCAAGACCAAAATCCCTTTAAAGAAGTCTTTTATCTAAGAAAAAAAAATGCACATAATTTGAGGAAATAATATCTTAGTTTTTCATAATTCTACTCTTTACTTGGCTTAGCTAGTTTAGATCTAGGGGAAAAAAAATAAAGCCAAAGCTAAAAAAGGGGCTTAGAAATGGCACTTCCTAATTTATATAATCATGCTTACTGACTAAGGGTTGTATCCTCTATTCATCTTTAAATAGAATTCTCACAGAAGTTGATGAAAATCTTTGGTGAAAATTGAATGAAAAGTAAGTGTTCTCTTTCTCTCCCTCTCTCTCCCCTCCCTTCTCTTCCTCTCTGTCTATACATTCATATATATATATGTGTGTGTGTGTGTGTGTGTGTATCAAAATTTTTTTTTAAATGTACTAGCTTTTTGGGATGGTCTCTAGGCAAGAAAAAGAATACAAAAATGCCTGCTCATATGCTTTTTTGAGTGACAGTAGATGGAGCTGGTGGGAGAAAAATATCCTAATTATTAGTTTCAATATGGAAAAAAGTATAAGTTAACTTTATTTCTGAAAAGGCTACTTATATTCTTTTTATTTTTAAAAAAAGTATGCTGTGGATGTCTGTGATTACCATAGTAATAAAACAGAAATGCAAACTTTTATTTTCTTGGTAATATATATTCACGGTAATATGTACTCTTTTAAGCAAGGAATATAGTGTGTAATTTAATAATGCACAAAGAACATTTTAGGACAGTATGCTTTATGCTAATTTATCTATTAGATTTGTAAAATTACCATTATTTGGTAATTTTTATTTAAAAATTTGAAGAGGGAAATGCAGAGGAGTAGAAAGTACATGTTCAAATAGTAAAAGACAACATGAACATTGCTTATCAGAATAAAACTACCTATTAATTTCATCTTTATGGTTGAAAACTGGTCAAATAACTCTATGGTATATATTCGGAAATTTAGATAATGAAGAGCCATGTGGAAATTGGTTGAATCAACTAGTCCCTATTTGCTTCTTTTACAGTTACATGTTAACACATACACATTTGTAATACACAGAAACATAACACATATTTACATATGTGCCTAATTATATGGTTTAGTTGTTTATGACCGCTAAATCTTCTGTATGTTTAAGAAGTTTGCTATGTTGGTCTTATTTAAAGTATGTTTTGAAATGGGCAAAACAACAAATAGGCATTTAAAACATTTTTAAATGCCTCTCTCAGAATATTGCAGCAACTTGCAAAACTGCTTCTGTTTATCTGCAAACTTTAAGAGAAGGGATGGTGTGAAATAAACTCCAGCAAGGCCAGGAAAGTAAGGGGAAAATGAGAAAGGGGGAATATTCATGATGGAAGTTGGAGAACACAGGATTCAAAGCAGACACATAGTACTCTACTTAGTACGTTTTTTTCTTCTTTAGGTTGCATGCAGAAGAAGCACTTAGATCAGAAAAAAAAAAAGAAGCATTTCTTAAAGTCTCTGAAGAAAGAAAAGCTAGCAAAGAGTTATTTCTCAAGATTCTGAGAAAAAATGGGTGGGGAGAGGAGAGTGTTTCATCAGTAGCTTCAAACACTCTGTAGAGCCAGGACAGCCTAGTTACAGTTTGGTGATAGGACCTGGGATTAATAGAATTTCAGAATTTATTTTAAATGTTCTGTGAAAATAGCAGGGTTAGCTAAAATTACTAACCATTATGCTAGTAATCTGTTAGAAAGTTTTGTGTTTAATTATTATTTATTTAATCCTTGCTCCAGAGTTTATTTCCTTTATTATCTCTTCTAGATATTAGCTCTAATTTAACGGCTATATTAAGAGTTGCTTTGTCTGTGGACTGGGGGTTTGATTCATCAGTTTATTTTATTTATTTGTCTAGACACCTGACCCAATAGAACTCTACTTCTGTCTGGTGGCAGCCAATTCAAACTAAAACCTAGTCCAAAAGGAAGATTAACTCATATTTAAAAGTAAGTGTTTCCCCTGCAACCTCATCTTGGAGATGGCACTCACAAATAATTTTGTGCCGTGTGAAGATTACTTACAAAGACCACTTCATTTTAATAGAGAGGATTACGAAATCTAGTTCTCTAAAGTATCAACACTCTGGCCTTAATGGTTAGCTGGGATGCTTTTTCAGATAAATAGATGCAGAATTTACTTTTGCCTGAAATATTAAAGTAGTTTATTAATATTAGATAATAATAAATTATTGGGATCAGTGTCTCTCAATTCTCTATATTCATTAGAAGTCTCTGGGAAGCTTTTAAAAATTGTAGATCCCAAATCTCTACCCCTAATCCAACTAAAACAGGGAGTAGAGCCCTGGCATTGTTCTTTCTGGAAAAGTTCCCCAGGTGATTCTAATTTGTAGCCAACATTAGAACACTGATCTAGGTAGTTCAAAGTCAAAAAATTAAATAAAGAAATCCTAATTTGTGTTTTAATTTGAGGCATATAGATTATTGCTTCAAAGGCGCTTGTTTTAAAACCACCAGTGTCCTCCATTGCCTACCTTTAAATCAAAACGTTTTTAGAATGTCAGATAAACCCCTTTACAGTTTATTACCAACCTATTTTTCAGGTCTCGGCTCCCTACAACACTGTTTTGGTCTTGTCAAACTCAAAGCATGTGAACATTCCCTGAACTTTTATTCCCCCATGTTTTTAGGTTCTTGCTATTTTCTTTCTGTCATACTGGAACCTCCTCCTATATTTGGCAAAATACTACTTATTCTTTAAAGGCCAGCTTAAAAGTCATTGCATCTGTGATACTAGGCTAATCATAATATAATTATTTTATATAGTGCTGATTTGTATAAATTTAAACCGTGACTGTTTTCTTGAAGAGACAAAGTTACATTATCTAGCAATAAGTGTACAGTTAATAATACTTCTCTTCAAACTACATTCAAGTACAGCAGGTCCTTGAACAACGTCATTTTGTTCATCATTTCGTTATAATATTGATGAGAAAAAAACTGATTTCCAGCCTGGGCCACTGTCTACGTGGACTTTGCATGTTCTTCTCGTGTCCACATGGGTTTTTCCTGGGTACTCCAGTTTCCTGCCACATTCCAAAGCTGCGCACCTGTCTACATGGGCCCAGTCTGAGTGAAGATGTGTGTGAGTGCATCCTGAGATGGATGGCTTCCTGTTCAGGGCTGGTTCCCTCCTTAAGCCATGAGCTGCTGGGTAGGCTCCAGCCACCTGAGACCCTGAACTGGAATAATTGGGTCAATAATTATCTTACTTGTTTTTATTAAGCTTTCTTAAATGTATGTAGAGCTCACATTTATTTCAATGTCTAATATTAGAAGTGTTTTGGTCTTTATCTGGAAGTTTGGCGGTGTTTTGTGACCAGAACTATGCCATCGGAACTTAACTCTTGTTAAATATAAATCAGCTGGCCTGTGGTAAAATGATTTCCATATATGTCTTTTCACTTGAAGTTGCAGTTTCCAAGAACCTATCAACAATGTTAAGTGAGGACCTACTCTATGTATATATCATATTGCTGCCTAGTAACTCCAGCATCAATAATTAGGTGTATTATCACATGAGACATCTGACTTAGGTTTATGAATCATTTCACATAGACATTTGAGTTATGGTCTGAACAGCTGCAAATTCCGGTATCTTATTCCAACCCTGTGAATCATTGTAAGGAAGGCCACAATGTATATACTATTGTTTTTCTGCTTAAAATGGGGCTATATAGGCTTTAAAAAATTAGACATATTTAAAATATTGGGACATCCATAGTCTTCTGATACGTTGAGTTTTCGCATTTGGTTACAGTATGTGTTGTTTCAAATGGGAAAGAAGTGGGTATCTTTTTTGTCCTTCCCCCATTTGGCTTTGATACCACAGGAAGCCAGCTTGCTAGCTCCCTGTTACCTGATAGTTCCCTGAGTAAATAGACTCTTCAGTAAGGATCAGCATTTTCCCCAAGACAGGAGTCGTGAATTCTCTTCTTCCTAAAGATACATATATCTCTTAAAAGGGTCCAGAATATTTCCTGCAAAACTGCCTCTGTCATATGAGCACCTACTTAGAGGTACTATCGGAAAGGCTGAGGAAAGAAATCCATCTTTCCTGGAACAGAAAAAAGTAAACACACCCTAAAATAGGCCAAGAACTCAAACATCAGCAAGACTACAGACCAGGGAAAAAAGTAAATAATATTTTAACTGAAAATTTGATTTAAACAATAAAAGCATGTCTTGGTTCTCTGAATTAACTTTTCCCATTTCTTACTGCTGGAATTTTGTGAAATATGCAGATGATAGAGGAGCATTTGTGTTGATATTTTGAATTTAAATCTTTAAAAAATTAGGCAGGTGGTTGATTTGTTAGGGTGGTTTGTCGAGGAGTTCATAATCATATAGATTGCAATTTATATCTAGTCACAGAACAGTTACTTTCCTAGAACAATTTCAGGATCTCTTCAGATAGGAAAAATTCCTGTAATTGAGAAACTACTCAGCTTTTAGGCAAAAGCCCATAACATGCAGGTAACTGCATGCCCGCAGGAACGGTTTCTTTCCCCTCAAGTCTTTATTGATCATGACCCTAGATTTTCCATCAAACTCAATCCGGTCTGAGCTGCAGGCAATACCCCTGCTGGGTGCGGACTGCAAGCCCACCACTGGAGGGCGTCTGGACGCTTCCAAACAGCTCTGAAGCACCTGGAAATCCCGAGCCCGAGGACTGGAAAACGCAGGAAAAAGAACGTGATATTTGATTTTATTGGGCTAATACGTAAAAAGGAGAACAGACAGGTTTGGGGGCAAAACTAAGCTGCCTTTTTTTTCTCCTTGGGAATCAGCCCTTCTCACGGGGGCAGCAAACTCCCTAGAGAGCTAGAGAGAAAAATACCGCGGCGCCCAAGCGCGCGGAGCCCCGCAAGGGTGGGTCTCGGGGGCGCGTGGCCCTGCAGCGGCAGGCGTCGGGCTGGCATTCGGGCGCTGCACGACAGGCGACGCATCCCCAGGCGGCAGGACCGCCTCGCTGCCAGGTGATCGCGCTCCGGTGGGGCCGAGGACCTAGGCGCAGCAACCTGCCCTAGAAGCCCGGGAACGCGAGGCCTTTTCCAACAATAAAGGAACTCCTTTCCCCCCCACCCTCGCCCTTCGTTTCTTCCCGCACCGGGTTTGTTCGAGGCATTTATTCTTTGGGGAGTGGGCAGTGAATCCACCTCAAGGTTGAAATGGGAAAGGTGAAAGGTATTTCTGATGGGCTCACCTGCCGCATTCATTTGCTCCCTGTTGAAGGTTCGCACTGAATTGTAATCACTTCAAACTGTGACTTTACTTATTTTTAAAAATGCATTTTCTCAGAGCATCACTTTAAAGAAAACTCTTGCTTCCTGTTCAGGAACCTTTAAATCCCAGGTAGGAAGGCGGGGGTGGGGGAGGTAGGTGTTGAGAGGCACAGGAGAGATGCTCAGATTTCCAGATAACCCAGCGCCAGGCAGTGCGCGAGGTGAAGAACCGGGCAGAGGTTTACAAGAACACGCGTTCACTGAGGCTCCGTGCCAGCCCGTCTGCTGGGACTCATGTCACCTGAGGGGTCACAGAGGCAGATTTCGGCTCTCCAGCTACAGGGTGGGAACTGATTCTTTGAAAATCGAAAGACCCTACTCCCAGGTAAAAAGATGTCAAATCGTTCCTTAGCCCAGACGGAAATCGGCATCCAAAGGGTTACACGTGGCTGCCAGGCTCGGGCGGAGGAGAGGGCGCCTCGGCACTCCCAGTAATTCAATTAGTCAGGTTTCTGGAAGGTGGGGCGGCGGGGGGTGGGGAGGTAGGAGGCGTGGGGAAGGGAGGAGATTAGGAAAACGCCTCTTTCTTGTGGAGCAAACCAATCTGGTTGGAGTAAAAAGAGAGGAAAAAAACCCCGAGCTGTAAGCAAACAGCAGGCCGTTCCCTGACTGGCTGCTCCAATCACCCCCCACCCTTCCCAAGTAAACTGCATGGAGGAAAAAAAAAAAAAAAAAGGAGTCCACATGACCCGGCCCAGCGCAGGCTGGGCGCGGGCAGGCGGCGCCTCCCCCTGCTCGGTCCGGAGCTCGCACCGCGCTCTCGCCGCCCCGCGCCCCGCGCAGCACGCCCGGGCGGAGCCCCTCCCCCGCCCACGGCCACGTTCGCGCGCGCAGCCTCGCGCTCTGCTGCGGCTGCTGCCGCTGGGTCGCCGCTGCCGTCGGCTTTACACGCAAGTCATTAACGAGGGGGCGTGCCCGAGGAGATTTTTCCCATAAAGCATTTTTTCTCTCCTTTTTTTTTTTTTTCTCTTTTGCAAAACTGACTTTTACCCCGTTCCACTTCTTGCCAGTCGTTTCAATCCCTCCAGGGCTGCTCGTGCTGCTGCTGCTGCACTCAAGTTTATTTATTTTCCCGCCTGGGTAGGGGTTTTAGGATTCGGTTGGTGGTTTTCACCTCTGTTGCTGCTGTGTCTAAGGAGGGAAAGAGGAGCAGCTGCGGGAGGATCGGGAAGGTTTTCTGATGTAGTCATCGGGGAGGTGCCACTCGCTCGTGCGCTCTTTTTTTCTCTTTTCTCATTTCAAACTGATTGATGCATCTCTACAAGTTGCTAGGCTTGGGGTCGGACCCGTTGGAGTCGCAGGGACACTTCTGAGAGCTCACCCCGGGCTTCGGGCACCGCGTGCGGGGGCTCAGTCTTGCTCCCGGAAGGCGATCGGAGATTGACATCAGCCCATCCAGGAGTTGGAGGGATCCATTGGAAAGTGATTGCTTCCCCTCCCGCTCTACGGCAGAACAGTTGAGTTGGCGTCGTCCTGCAGGTTTGGGCATCCCAGCTCTGCCTGGCCGGCTGGTTCTTAACCTCTGCTCTTCATTCACTTTGGTGCACCCACACCCAGCCAAGAGAAGCACGCGCGAGAAATCCTCGAGGCTCGGCCAGCACCCAGGCTGCCCTCTTCTGCCGCCGCCGCCGTCCGATTCTGCCGGGGGACCTGCCGGAAGACGCGAAGAGCCAAACTTTTCTTTGAGGTTTTCGAGGCAAGACCGCTCCTTGCCAGCGCAGCTGCCGCTTAACCAGTTCCAGGACGCCGGCGGGGCTGGGTTTGCGGCTCCGGATCCCCACCCTTCTCGGCGCACCGCCTGCTACCGCAGCACCTACGACTCCTTCGAGATTTCCCGGGGTCGCCCGGCTAAGGCACAGAGGAGGCAGGGGAAGGGAGCTCTCAGACTCGCGGGGCCACAAGCGCGCAGCCCCCTATCTCCACGGCACCCTCCTTCCCCGGTTTCCCACCGGCCGCCAAAGTAACTTGGAGCGAAGCGGGGCGCAGTGTGAGGGCCCTGGGCGGCGGCGGAGCCGTGCGCAGCCCGCGGCATCGACGCTGAGCCGGGCCCGGCGGGCCGGTGTATGTCTCCCCGCGGCCGCGGCGCGCAACTCCCGGTGACTGTGCAGCGCGCGCCGCCGCCTGCCCCGACCCGCGCTGCCGCCGCCCGGCCCGGCGCGCACCTCCCTCTCCCGGGGTGACCGGCCTGCCGCCGCCGCCCGAGACACAGCTTGGCACCCCTTCCCCCGCCCTCGCCGCCGCTGCCACCACACACGCACGCTTCTCTCCATCTTGTGATTCCTTTTTCCTCCTGAACCCTCCAGTGGGGGTGCGAGTTTGTCTTTATCCCCCCCACTCCACCGCCTTCTTTTCTTCTCGCTCTCCTACCCCTCCCCAGCTTGGTGTGCGCCTCTTTCCTTTCTCGCCCCCCTTCATTTTTATTTATTCATATTTATTTGGCGCCCGCTCTCTCTCTCTATCTCCTTGCCTCCTCCCTCCGGATCCCCGCTCTCTCCCCGGAGTGGCGCGTCGGGGGCTCCGCCGCTGGCCAGGCGTGATGTTGCACGTGGAGATGTTGACGCTGGTGTTTCTGGTGCTCTGGATGTGTGTGTTCAGCCAGGACCCGGGCTCCAAGGCCGTCGCCGACCGCTACGCTGTCTACTGGAACAGCAGCAACCCCAGGTAAGGCAGCAAGGGTCGGAAAGCCGGGGCTACCCGGGCCTCGGGGCTCTGCGGAAGGAGCGGCGGCGGGGAGCAGCGCGGACCGGCCGCTGGCGGCGCGCACCCTTGGAGCCTGAGTCGCCGGGGCGCTGATCGCTTGAGGCATCGGCGGGAAGCACTCGCGTCTCGCCCTTCTTTGTTAAGCCGCCGCGGAAAGGCCGGGTACCCCTGGGAGTCCCGGGGCTGCCCAGACCGGCTGCCTCTTCGGTGCGCGGGGAGACTCGGAAAAGGGCGGGAGCCAGGGAGTCAGGACTTCTCCGCTTCCCAGCCCGGGCAGGCTGGACGGCACCCCGATCCTGGCGCAGGGTTGGGCGCAGGGAGCCCTCAGTGTGCGCCACTGGGAGCTCCTGCCTGGAGCGTGGGTCCGCAGGGACTGCGGGGAGAACCCGCCGAACATCCCCAAAGTTTTTTTTTTTTTTTTTTTTTTTTAATTTTTCCTTCTCTTTTCCCGGTGTGCGCAGAGAGAGCGCACGGGCTAGGGGAAGTGAGGGGGGCTGGGAAGCGGAAGCTTTAGGTTTTTATTTTCCTCTTTAACTGCAAGGAAATCATTCGGCCCCTGAGTCAGTCTGGGCCCGGCGCGCTTGGCAGTGGCGAGGATTCTCCCACATCCTCCACACTGCCTCCCCCCGTGGGTTCAAGGTGCCAGAAAGTTTGATCTAATACCGGGTTACGTCATGTGTGCGGAACAAGCTGCTGGAGTTGGCCGAGCAGGAGGTGGGAGCCCTTCGCCCGCGGCCTGGTGGTGCACAGCCGGAGGAGCGCGCGGTTACCTGGAACCGTTTTGCCGGCGTCCCCGAAGCCCGCCCAGTACGCGGGAGGCTAGAGGTGGGCGCCCCGGGCCGCCCTAGCGCGCATGCTGGACCCCGGCCAGCCGCAGATGTCCTGTGTTCTCCGACCCTGGAAGTGGGGTGGAGAGGTTATCCAGAGTGCCTGGCGGGACCCTCTGGGTCGGGAGCAGTTTCGAACCTCACTGTCTCCCCTGCCTATGCGCAGAAGTCGGCCCCGCCGGGCCCACATCGCTCTGCTTCTCCGGACACAGAGGCCAGCTTCCAGCTGTGGGCCGGTCTCTGTGCCCGCCTAGGAGGAAAATAATATCGATTGTATCAAAAATCACAGGTTTTTCCCTGGGCTGGAGTGGAAGTTGGGAGGAAAGAGGAGGGAGGCCGAGCGGCGAGCTTGTGGTTGCTGCGCGCCCAGCGCTCCTGGGGAGAGGGGCTGGTGGGCGCCTCCAGTTCTTCCTGTCTCCGGCGGCCCTCTCCGCCGGCCTCCAGCCTTCCTTTGGTATACAGGCAAGAGAGGGATTCCCCGCTTGAGTAATGTCAGCTCAGATGAAGATGGGCAGATTTCCCCCACCAGCGATCCGCCGGTCGCCGAACCGAGAGGGAGTTTCCCCCCACCCCGCCCTGCTCATCCAGGATAGTCACACCCAGGTAACGCAGTGCACCGCCTAGCAGAAGTGGAGAGATCCCTGAAAGTTCGGTTTTAAAAAAAACTCTCATTGAGGTGGGTGGTGGAATGGGAAGCTATTTCTTCTCTGACATGCCACTTGCCACTATTAGGAAAAGAGAAAGAGAAGCCATCCCGCCAGAGGAAATGCCTTTTATTAAAGCTGACAAGACAAATAGAGCAAGCTTTCCAGTTGTGATGGTGTTAAAAGCAAGTCTCATTATGTTGGTTGGTTTTATTCCCTTTTGGGCTTTATTAGACAGCATATACGAAACAAATTTATATTTCTAAACTTTATCACCTTATTAAACAAAGCCACAGTGAAATCATTTAGTTAAATTTGGGACATTTTGCTCTTGGTTGTCTTTTTTTCCCCCACTTCACGGTGTGATCTTTTTCTCGTGGTATTCATTTATTTGGTTACTTGGGTGTTCCAGTCTCCCTGGGTTAAAACAAAAAAAACCGGCAACACCCTTACTCTGACCCCCCTTCTTAACCTGTCAAGCTAGTCTGAGTTAGTTTGAGGACATTTTATCTTAGGTTATCTCTGTTTTATGCTTTTGATACTGTTGTTTGGTTTGAGATTAGCACATTGATTTTTGTCACAGGTCATGTTTTTTAATAGATCTGCCCTGCCTGCAGAGAACTCTCCTGCTCAGGATGCCACAGAGGCTTTGAACCTGCCCAGACAAAGTTAATCTGTAGAATTTTAAAATACCAAGAGTATTTTTAAATCAGTATTCTAAAGTGAGGTTTGCAGAAATACCTTTCTATTTGATCATTATCAGGTTGATAATGTCCAAAAGAAAGAATGATGTACCTCCTCACCCCCAAGAGATTCAGCCCTAACATTTAATATTCTTGGGGGTTTAGGGGCACATTTATCTTGGTATGTTATCACAGTAAAACTTACTTTAAAAAGTATCATTTTAAAAGCAGGTAATAGTAGGCAGTTGTATCTCTGAAGTGTTGAATAAGATGGTGCTTTCTTGAAGTATTAAGAAAAGTTAACTTGGATTCAATTTAAAAGGGACCAAATGCAAAATAAGTAATTTAACAGTAAAAAATGAACAGTTTATCACAAATGATAGTGAGAAAATATTTCAGAAAGTTTGCGTGAGTTTACTAAATTTTATATATTCAATGTTATACGTTTCACGTATGTTATTTTGTGAAGTAAGCTAGCCATACCTTTTGGCTTTATATAGAACACGTGTGTTAAGAATTTGCTAAACTAGTAATGTAATCAGAAGACTTCAATCTTTTGAAAATAGACAACTTTAATTGCAATTTAAATAGATTTTTAATTTTTCTCTTAGAAGAAAAGTTCAATGGACACATTAAGCTGATAATATTGGATACTGTGTCTAAATGAAGTAAATCCATTTTAGCTTATACTAATAGATTCAATTTGAAATTATGTTTAGGCAAAATTAGAATTAAATATTATCTTGATCACAGGGATTAAGTACAGTATCTTATTGTATAACTTGTGTTGCAAGTAACTTGTGTAGCTGATAGCAGTTTATCTGCTACGTTGAGTTTCATTACTGCCTCTTCATTGATACAATAAGCATCTGTAGATCTAGTTTCGTAGGAAAAAATATTAAACTTATTTGCTGTCCAAATAGTTTTACTGTTAGAATCTGCGTTCCCATGTATTCACTTCTGGGAAGTGGATATTTAGTTTTCAAATGCTGATAACTTTTTACTTGGTAGTATTTATTGGGTATGGACCAAACTGAATTTATCTGTTCAATTAGCACAAATCTGTGCAACTGAGAACTATCAGTCTGAATAGAAATATATAATGTTGTCTAAGTACATCTTCTGTATTTCTAAAATTTGAAAACTTGTATAAGTTTCACCTAAAAGTATGAATAATAGAATTATCTTTTTAATGTTATCTTGAGTTAAAAACTAAATACCTAAATAATGTTACTAAATAACTTTGAGTAATGAAACTCAAACTTTCATTACAACTTTGAGTAATCCAAATCAAGAAGAATATAATTATTTGTCCTCAATTTGTTTAAGAATGTAAAAAGCTTTTAAGTAACTTTAAAAAAGACTTTCAGTAATAAAACTTTATTTACATTTTCCCTTAATAGCTATACTTATAAAGAGAGACTCGACTTAATATTAAGAACATGCCTGTTAATCTGAAGCATGCCATAAACAGTTTGGTGCTTCCAATAAGAGTATTCTTTTAAACACTGTGGGTTTATTGAAAGTTCTTCTTGGATACTTTTGACTATTTGCCAAAATGATGTTAGGATAATTAAACATGTCTCCTACTGGGTGGCTTTATTGATACAGTAGTTAAATAATACAACAACAAATCTAACCAACACACTTTAAGGAATGCTGATTCTCCTTACTTGGTGCTTTGCTTCTTTTACGGTTTGAGTATCATCAATTTAAAAGGTTATTCTCTGAAGGGGAAAAATATCTCTGTAATTCTTCAAGGATTTTCTAAACTTTAACCTAATCGTATGTTTTCTTTGGATTTTCTCAATTCTTGTAGGGACTTGTAAATTAAACATTTCATATTAGAGTAGCGGGTAATTGACACCATTTAGTTTTGTTAACATGTAATCTTGGAGTTGTGAAAGTAATGTGAATTCTAGGTCAACACTCCCAAATCCTTCTGGCAGTACAGGTCATATGCATATGGCTAAGTAGAGAGAAGTAACAATATTTTTTTCCTAATCATATTCTCTTGAGTATTTTTCTTCTTTCAAAATGCACTTGCTTCATTTTTAAAAATCTGAGCCATCATTATTTTGCTGTATGTGTACCAGTATACCGACCCTGTGCCCTTTTCACTGACAAATAAATGAAATCACCATGTTTAAATCCAAGGATTTGTTGTGAGGAAAGGTGGAAAGCTGATCTTGGTTTTGAATGAGTTTTATCACCAAACTGTTAAATGATTTCCTTTACTTTTGAAATTTGAAGTGTTTTAAATAATATTTTTATATGTTAGAGACGTAAATGTTCTCTGAGAAGGCATTACTTAGAATCTTAACTTTATTAAGTCTTAGCCTCAACGTAATGTATCACTTTATTAGATGTATTGGGAGTAATTTTATTATTTTGATACTTATATCAGAATTTATGTAAGCACCAGCATAAAAATAAAGCAGTATGACTGAGATTTATATCCCATGTTTTGTGCTCATCTATTTATAAGAAACCTGAAGTGAACCCCTCTCCCTTTTTCAAATCTAGAAATTTGTAAAAGAGGAATATGCTGCTTGTTTTTAGGCCAGTTTTCCATAGAATTTTGAAAAGCAAAATTAGCTACTGACATGTTCTAGCCATTTTATGTATTATTTTATATATTTGTAATAAACTATCCGAAATAGTCAACTGTCTGTTTTTTATAGATGACTGGAACATCAGCGCTGTTTGAGACACATTTAGCTACAAGGTCTAATTTGGCATTTCCAGTATGAGACCAAGGTCAATAAACTACTTGTGATTGAAAGTATCAGAGAGAGTCTTCAATAGTTTATTATTCCCTGTTAGGTGATTTACTAAAATAGTAACTAAACCATCCGCTCACTGAACTAATATCTTGTCACGTGTGTTGTTGGCTGATAATCAGTTGCTTTAGAGGCTTCCACTTTTGAAGGCTAAGGATCAGGTTTGGAAGGAGCACTTAGTAACTTGGGGGCAAATTAACCTTGTGAATTCCTTGCCATTTAATCTTGCAAAATGCCTTCTGAACAGGCACTTCATTGCATTCTGTCCACTGGCCTGATTTCCTGTTGGATAGGGACAGATAGAGATGAGCGCCTCCTTTTCTCCCCTGTTGCTATGAACCAAGCAAGCTCCCAGCTTCATGCTGGGCCAAGAAAATGAATGAATACAATTAGTCCTTCAGGAGTCCTGGCCTTTCCTGGCTTGGGAGAATTATGTGCCAGACAAATTTACCTTTGAGAGAGAGAAAACATTAAAATATAAAATGCATGAAACACAAGAATATGTGAAGAACAGAATTTCACACATGTGTGGTAGCCTTTGGTCTATTGGTTAGTGAGGGTTTTTTTCAATATAAATCGATTAAAAAATTTTTTTAACGATGCTACTCAATCCTCTTCATTTTTATGTTTGTTTTGAATAACTTCTGTAGCATTGAAGACTTAAAAAGCTATGATATTTTAAGTTATGAACCACTATATGTTGATCGATTCTATATTATCAATTTTCTTTCCAGAAGCAATATATAAACTTTTTAAATAGCAGTCCTGATTAGAATATCCATGTTGAAAAGGAAGCTGTTTCCCTAAGTACAGTGAGGAAGGTCCTTGCCTCTTACCCAGGACAACTTAGATCAGTCTTCTGAACTGAGAAAAAAATTGCCCTTTGATCATTTGTGACAGATAACACCTTCATATTTGGGTATGAGAAACCTCAGAGGAGTATAAGAAATGAGGTATTAATATTCACTTTTAATAATTTGTCTTGTGATGGTGATCTTAGACAGCCAAACATCAATAAATTACTGTCTCTTTTAAGGGCCTGATTTATATTATTAGATTTATATTTTAGTCTGCTTTTCAACCTATGTCCTGAGCTGTTTTGTAGAAAAGTTTCTTGTGATTAATGTGAACTTCCAGTGTTTTTGAATAGGATATTACTCACTACCAGGAGATCTGTTTCTTCTTAAATATGTCTGTATTTCTGCTGTCAGAATTTAGTCAGTTATAAACAAGACAGCACAATGACACAGAACCACTTAGTTTAAAATTTAAATTAATCAAGTACTACAACTATTACGCATAATTTCTAGTAAAAAATTTCCTTATATCTTGGTATTCTTGATAGCCTGTACTTATTGTACTCGAAAGTATTTATTGTAAACTGCTAAAATGTGTTCTGTTTTCTAATTGAAAATTTGTGTGGACGCACACTCTTGAGGCTTTTGAATATAGTTTTCAAACAGTGAGCCATATAGTTCAATAAAAACATTATTTTAAAATATTGAAAACTGCTACTTAAGTTTGCTGGTTGCTGAGATACAGTAGTGTACCACAGTGATGGTTAGCTCAGCTTTCATTCAGGTGGAATTCTATCATTTTCAATAAGGAAAAATAAACCTTTGTCATCTTTAGAAACATCCTTCATACAATTGACAGTTGACAGGTTGAAGAAAATGTTACTGTCAGGTCTTATTTTCCACTCAAGTGAGGAATAAAAATAGATTTGAATGATTTTTTTTAATCTATTTAAAAGTAGTTTCAAGATGGAGAAAAATGTTTTTAATTTTTATATGCATATCACAGAATTAATCTGCCATTTGCTGTAGCGAAGGTCAGTAAAGTGCAGTTCAAAAAGAGATTATTTAACAATTAAGTTCTTACAATGTTTATTTTTAAAACAAATATAGTTGATTTGATTGTGTTGGGATATTACTGGATGGTTTTATGATTGGATTCTTAAGAAATATAGGATATGAATATTATTTCTATTGTTACTTCTCAAATGACCTGATTTTCATGACTGATGATCATGATTCCGGTATGAACTAAAAGTGGGAATTTGGTCATATGAATTGGACAGTCATGTGTATTAGCACATACGTGTATGTGTTGGGACAGTCATGTTATTAGCACACAATGATTAGACCTTTTTAAAAAATCGCTTTGCTATTAATGATTTTAAATAGCTGCACAGTGTAATATATGGATTACCATGTGGAAGTACATGAATACATACTTGGAGATTAGAAAAAATATGATTAAGTACTTATTTCCCGATTTAGAAAAGCTAGGTTTTTGGCTTTCAGTTAAATCAGCGTGTTTTTTCCCCCTAGAAGCAGCCATCTTGTTTTAAGACCGATTTTATTTCTCTCATGAAAATGGTCTGGAAATGAATATGGACGATAGAAAAGGACTGAACCACTTCATAATCATTTTGACAGGGCTGTACACTTAAAGCTCTATTTTAAGTTATTTGCGAAGTCACTAAACTACTATCTTCCTGTATTTAGTTGACAAAAAAGAATGTTTTAACTTGGTAATAATATATTTAAACCCAGGCATATGATATTTTAATATTAAAATGTTGGACCGTACCATGTTTCCATACATATTATTCTCTTGAAGCTTATAATTTATGGTTAATTTCAAAATAATATCTTAATAGATCTTATTGTCACCTCCCCGCATCCTGATTTCCTCTTTCTGACTCTAAGAGTAGGTCTTTTTTATCTGTTGGTTGACATTTTTTTTGTTTCAAATGGCTCAGCGGTACCAGGAATCTTTCTCCAGTAAGAGGTACTAATAAAAATGTAGGTGCCTCTAAAAATGAAGCAGTTGGGGTGCTTTAAGAAGCATTATATGAAGTCAGAGTCGTTTTGTCTGTGAAATATAGGCTCTCACTATCTCATTACCAAACGCTTCTTGTGGATTCTTATAGAAAATTATTTTAGAAGTAAATTCATATTTGTTACTAAAAATTATGAGAGTGTATCAACTGAGTCTGCTATATTTTCTACTATGTTTTATATTTCTGGATGCATTTGGAAAAACATGTGACCTAGTAAACTTTAACAAAAATTTATACTATGCTCCTGGCTCCTGCATCTGTTTGATGATATCGGGGAACAAACACTATTCCCATGTACTGCAATAAAAGCAGAGCTTCCTTAAGATTAATTTCAAAAGCAATGCGACTCAGTCTGATTAAGCTGGGCACAGATGAATACTACCTATGCCACAGTTTGCTTCAGTTCATTAGAGGTAGGATTTTGGGTGGTTGTATATGTAGTGTAAAGGCAATAAATAAAATGCATGTTTTAAGAACAGATACACATATCATGGTTAAAGACCAGGTATGAGTTGACAGTTTTTGCACCCAAAAGCTTTCCTTTGGTATCTATCATCTGTTTTTCTTTGACTGGCTGGTGGAGAAGACTAAAATAACTGGGTGTTCAAAGTGACCTTTTATTTTTACGTGAGCTGACAAATAACCTTTTGTCTTTTTCTTGCTGTTTCTAAGCTGTCAGAGTTTTCCTTTTAAGTTTTGTTAGTAACATATATGTAAAAACTGTAATTAACAATTAGCTCTTGCCTTTTACTATGAAAATACGTATTATAAAAGTAAATGAAAGTATTTTTGTATTAAAATGCAGTGTTGTGCTTTGAATAAAATCAAGTTACGGCTTAGTTTGGTGGGATAATTATAGTGCAAATTGTTGCCTAGATTTTGATGATGGCAGACATGATACTTGATGTTTCGTGTTTTATAGATGTCAGTGGAATATACAACTTTGTTACATTTACTGAACTTAATGCAGAGGGGACTTCACCTTCTGGTTAAGTTTTTAATAGTACTTAATTTTATGGAGACAAATAAGAATTGGGGAGAAAAGGAAAAATAACTCTAAATATGGAAAATTATCTTTTGTGTTTAACAATTAGGTTAAACAAAGTGGGAGCAAATGAGCCTGGTTCCCCTTCTATTGTTTCAGGGCAAGAAAATGCAGGCAGATGTCGGAATGTGGAAGCGGTGACCTCTGACTCGCACAGCGTGGCCACTGCCCTGGCACACAAGTGTCCTGAGCCACCATGGTAGTAGCAGGATGCTTTTTTGAAGTGACTGACACTGTGAGATGGAGATCCTGAAACTGATTCTGTAGCTATTTTCAGCACTCCAAAGTATTAGTTTTTCTAGCTTCAATTTTATGTTCTTCACTTTACCTTTTTTGAAAATGTTTCTTTGTTTGGCTCAGACAGAGCTTTTGAGACTTCTGGATGGATTCTGTATTCATGTAGTCACCGTAAGTCTTTGCCTCCCGATAATTTTATTCATCGGGTTTGGATAACGGAGGAGGCCAAGGGAGGCCCAGAGGTACAGTTCTGCTACAGCAAAGTGTTTCCCTGCTTTATTTAGCTAATACTTTTTTTTTTAAAGAAAAAGACAGATGAAAGCAGTGGTGTTGTTAAAGGCCTTTTTTTTTTGCTTCTGCTCTGCAATCTCGCCAATAACCCCTGGGTTCAGACAGACCATTAATGTTTTAGATACTGTGGCATTCAGTGTTTTCTTCATATATTTGTTTACTGTCACTGCCTCAATAAACTTTTACGCCTATTTTGGTAGTTTTCTGGCGGGAGCTCCATTTATTAAAATTTAGTGACCCAGCACTAAGAGGGGTACAGTTCAAATAGTGGTGCTTCTGACAGGGTTTTGTGTCAAACTAGAGAAAATAATAGGGAAATGAAAGCTGCCAAAATGTGTCTCCCAATTACTAATTAATCAGGAGAGAAAGGACCTCAGTGACAGATCTGGTGTCTGCCACGGCAGCAACTCAGGAGGCTTTACTTTAAATACTGTATAAAATAAATTAAAGTAAGCCTTAGAGAATGTAGCACCCAGATATTTTATATTACAAGTGTTAATTCTTTTTAAGTCTTTGAGAAGCAAGGCAAAAGCCAAAATTTGAAACTGAATCTCTGTACTCTTCACGGATAGTATCTAAACATAAAGCTCCTCTAAAGAGTATTTCCCTATTCATAAGCAATGCCTTTATTCTTATTAATATTTTAGTACAGTTGTGATAGTATTCCTGGTTTTAGTATTGGTGTAGCGTTGTATACATACTTGATTGTCAACTGAAACTTGAGGAAAAATTAAAAATTTTTCCACCGCATGCCTGTTATCAATATTTTGAGGATTCCTGTAATTGAAGAACAGACCCTTTTCCCATCATACCTATGTTTTTGCCATCCCAGAGGTTCCAGTCTTTTCTGGCAATATTCCCACTATGGTTGCTGGAACCATAATTAAATGCCTGTTATTAGTGTATTTTTTTCCATAGCATTTACAACATAAAAAGAAAAGGGTCTTGTATGGAACTATAGCTGTCAGGGGAACAATGAAAACTAATTACACACTCTGCTATCACCATGGTCAACTATACTCTTGGGAAGACAACAACATGACGGAGTATGTGTGTGAGTGGCGGGAGGGGGGTACACATATATAGAATATTCCATAGGAATATATACATAGAGGGTCAGACATACTTATTTGTTTAACTTTAAACTTTGGGTTCTCTGAAGCAAGGAAAAAGGGAAAAAAAAGTATAAAGGACTATCTAATTTAGTTAATTAAAGTGAAAACAAGTAGGTCTTTGTTGGGGAGGGACTCCCTACTTTACTGTTCCTCCTTTATATTAATAATATGGATTGAGAGAACCAGCAATCTGAACATCTCATTATTTTGAATGTTATTTTGGGATGGTCTTGTTATCGATACATCTGTTAACATATCTGATTATTATAATTATCTCTTTTGTAAACTTTTATTTCCTTACTTAGCTCTAAATTATTGCATTGACATCTGGTTATTTGAGAACTAATCACTTAATTCACTTATTATATAGATCTCTCTATCACTATCTTTTTTCTTTTGATGGCTTTGGGCATTTCACTGTCTCTGTACCTGTCCACTTAATAAAACTAAAAAAAAAAAAATATTTCTTACACTTACAGTGGCTTTGGTATAAGATCTAGTAAGAAAAGACTTTAAAGCTATTGAATTGCATGAGGTTTGGAATCAATGTTGGATTTCAATCATCCGCGCCGTTCCTGTTCTCTGGTACCACATAGAATCAGAACTTGGCCCTGTGTAATGTTGTCCATCACTGTTTTCATTCCTTGGGTGAATTCTGTTTGCTATATTTAAAACCAAAGCGAAATTGATGAATTCAACAATTACATGTTGATTTGAACTGATTTTTCCAAAGTTTTCACATTAAGAAATATTGTAGCTAATATCTAAAAGTAATAATATATTCTTATATTGAATATCTAAAAGTTATAATTGGTAAAGTATTTATGGAGCGATATATGCAAAACACTGGGATGCATAGAGGATTCAGAGATAAATAAGGCAATGTCTATACCTGTAAGGAACTTAAAAGTTTTGTGCAGATATAAGAATTTTATACATATAATCATAGTACAGAGTAGAAAATACCGTAAGAAATCTTTACATGTCAATTCATTTGACAGGTATTTTTGAGTGTCCATTGTGGGCCAAGTATTGCTCTCAGTACTGGAGATACTTCAGTAAACAGTATATACAACATCCCTGCCATCATGAAGCATTTGGTTAGTGATTTCTAGATCACTTTCTCACACTCCAAGGTGTGTACAAATCTCTGGGACGTATTGTCAAAAATGCAGATTTTAATTGAGTTGATCTCTGGTAGGGCCCTGACATTCCACATTTCTAATAAACCTCTAGGTGATATTGATGCTGCTGGCCTATGAACCACGATTTGAACAGCAAAGTTCTAGATAAAATTCACTGGGGCGAGAGATTACTTCTAGCTCCTCATCAAGGACTCTTGGTTGTATTTGCCCTGAAATTTCTGCATAGTTCTACAGTTTTACTCATTTACATGTGAAAGTTATTTGCCATTTCAAAAGTCTGGAATGCCTAGCAGTCTTCATTTCTAACCATTTTCCTCTAAATCTCAAACAAGTAAAATAGACTTTTACATTGAGGTTTATGCTTCATTAAAAGTCTACCACTAACAAAGGTATAAGGACAGGAGTTTTGTTGTAAGATTTGTTCACTATAGATAAATTCTAGTGGAGTAAAAATATTGCCGTGGTCCAAAAAGTTTAAGGAGTATCCCATTGTAAATGTCTGAGGATATTATTATATTTGCAAACCCTCCCCAGATGTATTTTATATGGCAATGCCAGAATTACACCTCAGAAACAGATTTTTAACACTTTCCAATTTAAATCCATATGGTTAAATGGACCCAAAATGTTCATTTTACATTTGGCATACAAGATGACTAACACTTTTTCTGCTTCCAGTGGCTGGGTTTCTTGTGGGTGGTTTTCAAGACCAGTACTTCCAGTGGAGTTATGAAAGACTGGGGAAAAAAATGCCTTCTTGCTCTAAAAGTCTATAATTCTAGTGGCCTTAGTGAGAAATCTTTGTTCCTAAAGAGTATAGGTAATATAAAGTCTGCAAATAGGCTTCCATTTTTTTTTTTCACAGCATGTATGTATATATTATTTGTTTTTGCAAAGCAAACGTCTGTATTAACAAGTAAGGAATGGAATTGGTTAAATTCAGAAGATTACTTTGCCTGTTTGTTTTTTGTTTTTGCTGCTCTTAATTCTGTGTATATAAATACAATATCACTAATCTAAGTGAACTTTAAAGTGTCTGAAAGCATCAGTAAGTTGACTTACTTTATTGAAATATACCTGTATGGAATGATTATAAAAAGAAAGATGAAACCGTATTTTAAATCGGGTGTATTTTTATGAAAACAAACAGGAAAATGAAGAGGACAATAAGCACTCAATTTAAGTATTCTTCTTTTTTAAAACAATTTTTACCAACACTTTTTAATAATTATAAAACAGAAGCAAATATTTTCCTTCTTAAATTCTTGATAAAATGGATTTAATTAGAACATTGGGTAGTATTTCATAAGAACTATGCATATTATTAAGAATAATAAGTCAAGATATTACTCTTTGTAGGCTTATGTTTATGCTCATCATGGTATAAATAAGTTCTTATTATTGTCTTTCACCATTTTTTAAAAAAAGAAAAATAAATGGATTAAATGGTTTTTATTTAACTCAAGATTAACAGTGATTTGTCATCATATTAATAAGTTGTAACCAAGTTCTTAGATATGTTAATATGTGACACAGATTATTTTGACTGCATAAAGTAAAAGCATTGAATTTATGTACTTTTTTTGAGTTTTTATAATAGCAACTCTTCTGGCTGTAACTTCAAATGCATTTGGGTGTTTTATAGGTAAGGGTTCGGAAAATAAAATACTAAAAAACCTGTATGACATTAGATATTTTTATTTTTTTAAACTTTTTTTGTTATATTTCAGATGTAGTTAAATTTCAGCTGTAGTTGAGTTCTGAGTATTCCATTTATGGTGATGAATCTAAGCCTCAATTTCTTTACCCTAATAAATAAATGAGTATAATAAAAATAATGTCTCCCTCAGATTTGTGAAAATTTAAAGGAAAGTGTGTATGTGACAGGACTTTAAAAACTGATATAAAACTGTTATAAAAATGATAGAGTCAGTCATACCTCAATAAGTTGGGGAAAAATAGAGAGTAAGGGCCTTACTTCACTTTGTACAAGTGAATCTCACTTTCTAATTCTTATATTCTTGTAACTTGCATAGAAAATACATTCTTACAAGCAAAAACTCAATTTCAAAGCATCACAGAAGTATTCACTTTTTAAAAGACAGACCGAGTTGTATTATTTTGTAATATATGGTCCCTAAGAGATATGATTCATGCATTTACATTGGGTTTACGTTAAAGGAATTCATGTTTTAGGTTTTATCTTGTGATTTCTACAAGAGTAATAATGTATGAAGAGTGACACTTGAGAGGCAAGTCTGCTAGGACAGTCTTCCTTCCCGGAAAGAAATTTTGGATCTCCTTTGTAAAATTGTTCGGGTTTATTTTGAATCCCTTCCCTTCCCTTCTCAGTTTGTCTCTTCTGTATTGTTTCCTCTTTGGCTTCTAAAACCCTAATATTCTACTTTGGACTTCGTAGGTATAATGAGATATCTCTATCTCAGAGGAGAAATTAATGAATACCGACATCCTCTTGGAGAATGCTTGTATTTCCAACGAGAAGCTTGTTGAAACAAATCAATTCCTGTCTGGGCCCGTTCCTTATGGGCAGCCGGGCTGTCCCTGGGATCTTTGGATTTTTCTGAATTCTACTGCCAGAAGAACAGGGTTTAGCCTCCTGACACCTTTCTGCTTAAGAACGTTTGCTATTGACTACTTTTAAACTTAGTACATATTAATTATACACATATTGATGTTGGAAGCATAAATAGATCATAACAATATCTAGTTGAGAAAGGAAACAAAATTTGTCAAGGAACACATATTTTTAATGCATTGAAACCTGAGTAACACATTACTGTCAAAGGGCTACTTTCCTTTAGAATTGTCTGGTGGTTATTTAAAGCAAGTTTTATTAATACTTCATGTGTTTATAGTTATTAATACTTCATGTGTTTATAGCAAGTGTGCCTGTTACTTATTTTAAAATTGCAATCATATATTTACATAATTATCTTACAACATCATTTTACTCCTGAAGGTATAAACCTCACTTATGCAAAAAAAAAAAAAAACCCCACAAAAAACAAAAAAACCAAACCCAAAAATTCATAAGGGACATGAGCAATGATCCTTATGTGCTATACCCAGAAATTTAGTGACGTCCATGGGCAGAACTTGGACAGTAGCAATGAAAATACTGGTTTAAGTATTGGCAATACCAAAATTATTTGAAAAAGCACTGCTCACTCTGCCTAACATTTCTTTTATAAGTACAGTGTTTTAATATTTAGAATTGCTATGCTCACAGGAACACTAGACTTAACCTTTGTTGCTCTTGTATCATTTTGTACAAAAGCCGGTTTCTTTTGTTCTGCTAAATTGGAAGTCAAAATTTGTCAAGGGAATGAGCTTGTTATGAGTTTATTTCAAGTTTAAAACTTTGTAATTTTGTGTTACTTCAATTCTATGTCTGATGAATGATTAACGGCTACAATCCCTCCCCTGCTTCAGGCTTCCTTTCTTGGCAAAAGGGTAGTCAAGAAGTTTAAATTTTGATGACTGACTTATTGACACTTTATATTATTAAAAAATTAATTCCTTATACTCTTGTACATCAGTTTAGAAATGTCAACCAGAGACTTCATCTCAGCCAGGCTTACTCAGTATTTTTCTTTCCATGAAAGCATGTCGATTGATCAAATTGAGTGTATAGCAATCCAGGAATTCCTTCAGATGTTGAAATGATTGGATTGAGTTGTATTTTAATTATTTAGCTTTTATCAATATGGTAAATAATGTCATAAAAGTTAAAGCTGAACATATTCCTGTGCATTTGATGAATTTAGACAAATATAATCCAACAGGCCAATAATACTATACTACCTTTTATCTCATTAATTTTTGGAGGGAGGGATAGTTTAAATTCTTTTCATTTCTTTTTGGGAAAGGCTAAATTATGTCAATATATTTTACATGTTTAGAATATAGAGATGATGACCTGCCCCTTAATACTAAGAATTTTTAGCTTTGGACAGTTGCAAATCCTCTTCTGTTTCTCTCAAAAGTTTTCAGATCAGTCGACTCTGTCCTTAATGGAAATGTTGCAAAATGTGAATGGAATGTACAGTTAGGTCTTTAAGCAAAAAGAACAAAGTCTACTTATTGACTTGAATGGAATAATGAGCATTATAACTGGTTATGGCAGACAACTATGAATTTATTTCCCAGGTATCTAACAGAAATCTTTAGTAATTTCCTATGGCCTTAATCATTTTAGTAAAATTTCCCAACTCTCACGTTGGGTTAGTTCTATGACAGTTGACATTTAAAAAGAATAAATAAATAAAATAAACCACAGAGGCAAATAAAAAAGTTCTTACCATTGAGTAGTTTTATTTTTAATAAAGAGAATATCTCTTCGTTTATGTCAACAAAAGATAATATAAACCCACAGGAAAACTTCGTTGACTCTAATCCAGGATTAGAACCACCTATCCATCCCATCTCCCACCCACTGTCCCATAGTAAAATATCTTTTACTGGCGGGCAGAGAGTATTTTTGACTTTTTTTCTGATCATTTTCTTCAAAGCCATAGATCAACCTTTTTGTTCTATTGTCAAGATGCAAGACACACTTACTAGTATTTATCATAGCACACTCTTAATTCATGAGGCAACTTCATCTTAGGACACACTTGAATTGGCGATACGTATAAGATCTGGTTTGGAAGTCAGTCGTGGAGTTTGGGTTAACTTCACCTAGGGCCCTTGCGTTGCCATTCTGGGCAGAGTAGGCAAACATTGGCAAGCTCTGGGTGGTTGTAGGATCAGGGCCCTGCTCACGAGATATACAGGGGTCACATTAAGTGGATTTGCACTGCAGCTGATATGGGAGTTTTAAGACTGCAATAATCAGCGTTGGAAGACGATTGTTTTTTCTTGTTATAAATTGCTAATTGGTATTGAAAGTCTAACCTGTTTTGTTGAACAGCCTCCTTTATTTTCTCTGTGAAAGTGGTTTGGACGATAATCTATTTACTCTATCTCTACACTCCTCTTCCCTCTTGTTAAAGTAAAATCTAGAAACCTCTGAGGACTCCCCACTGTTGAGTTCTGCTTGGAAGGAGCTTTAAAACAGTGGCTCCAAACCGAAGTAAATATTGACTGGGTCTGGGGCTGAGCTCTGCTCAAAGCCTCCTATTGTTCGTGTAGTCAGCGCTCCAGAGCGGGCTCAAGTATGCATGTGTTAGGAAGAGGAGAAAGGCTGCGGAGGGAAATGAACAGGGCCCACAGCTGAACTCGTAAATGCGCCATATAGAGGAAAGGGAAGCCGACTACAAAGCCAGCAGGAGCTTACGCTGGGCTACAGAGAGTTTGGGAGACTGAAGCTCAAACACGCCGGCCGTCCTGTCTGCTTCAGAGAAATTTAAGGTACATGAGGCCGCTTGTGTTGGAGGGTCCAGCCCATCTCTGAGTGAAACCTTTATGCCAGGATGCCATCTTCTCAAGGGGACGTGAATTGTAGCATGTTGGTGAACTCAAAAGAAGGATAAGGGGTAAGCCTGGATTCCAGAATGATACTTCCCCCCCATACCTGTTGTGATGCCTCCGTCAGCCTCCCCCTCCAGCTGTCCTGTCGGATTACACACCCTCTGGGTCTCCTAAGTGCTTTGGCTTCCCTGGGGTGTCAGATGGGTGAGGGAGAACCATATGCCATCTGAAAGGAGAGTTCTGAAGAGAAGATGTTCTTATTATATAAAAAATTTAAACTTTTTTTTTTTTAGAAAAAGAAAATTAAATCATTTAAATATGGAACAGATTCCCTTGTTTAAAGCGGAGTACTTTGAGTAAAAGCTGCCTGTATTTTTACCATTCGATTTAAGAACCCAAACAAACAGCTGGCTGACTTATGTTTTAGTGAAAACCAGCCCCGTACATTTACTAACTAGAAAAGTAAACATCCTTAAAAAGAAATTCTTGTGCGTCTCGACTACAAAGTGATTGTTAATAAATACATGGTAAAACCAATAGCATATTTGGGTTGTTATTCATTTCCACTGAGACTGTAAGCATCCTTTCAAATTCGTGGTCTTCCATGACATTTGGTGTGAACACATCAGTGCTGAAGACCACATGCAGGCAAATACCAGGACAATTAGAAAATGCATCGACTGTCAAGGCAGTCATCAAACCGTTCTGCTTCACTCAGGCCACTAATATATTAGAACAAATAATGTCACAATAAAGCATGGAATGCTACAGGCAGAGAGGGAACGCACATCTGTTCAGGGGTATCAGGAACTAATTTATTGAAGAGGAATAATTTAGTCTAGGACTTGAATGATGGATATGATTTTAATAGTCAGAGATGGGAGAAATAGTAGAAGAATATTCCAGGGATCCTTAGCGACGGGAGCAGAGGCCTGCTGGCTACAACCTTGCAGATGGATTTGGGGAATATACAGAGAGTAGTTTACTTAGAGTAAAGGGGATCTGGTGAAAGTTTCTCAAGTATGAGCCAGAAAGGTGGGTTGGCCATATTGTAGAATGTCAATGTAAGGTTTTTTGGTTTTTGTCATTCTAAAAGGACTCTTATTTTTCTACGAACAGTTTTAGGTTCTCAGCAAAATTGAGAGGAAGGTACAGAGATAGCCCATATGCCTCTTGCCCCCCCCCACATGAAGCTGCATTTTTAATATCAAGGGGGAAGGGTCATTATAATGGATTATTATTTATAATAGATGGATTAACAGGGTCCTAATATGTATTATAATTGTTCTGCACTGTTGTATGTCTTAGCCACTGTTTAATTGCTTTGTAAATATAACTGAACACTGGTAAATGTTGAAGATTTTCAAGTTAAGCTTGGTTTATAAGTGTTTCGGTGGTAGGATGATAAAAATCAGGACAATTTTAATATTTCTAGGTGAAACAGGGTTTTCTATTGTATCTGAATTGTTTCTCTGACTTTATGAATTAAGCAGTTATTTTCAAACCTCTTTTTTCAGCCAAAAAAACCGTCGTTCACAAAAATCATTAGCAGAAACTTAATGCGTAAAACAGAAAAACAAATGGAAAACCACCAAACAAATAAGAGGTTATATTTCCGAGAGATCTGGGTCTGGGCTCAGCCCAGCTCAGTTTCCCGGCTTCTTGAGAGGATGGTGAGGAGCCCCCGTGGCTCCTGAAATCCCATTTTCAAAACCACCCGAATTAAAGCACGGGCCTTGGCATTTACTCAGGAGTGAGTAGGAGCTATGCTGTGGAAGAGAGTCAGTTTTGCTTTTACAGGCCACTGAAGTGTGTCTGTTTGCCTCTAGGAATCAACTTGAATAGCTCTCATTTATTGAGCACTTACTGTATATGAGCCCAGTGTTTTACAGACTTCACAATCATCATCACTTTTTAAATCTTGACAGGTGCTCCTACGAGGGAGGTATTATAATGATCCTTGTTTTACAGATGAGAAAACTGAGTATTTTATACTTTTGCAGAAGTTTACTTGGACAGTAAGTGGCCCTTCATTACTCAGCTGGGCTGTGTGGAGTGACACAGTTTGTCTGTTAGAACTCAGTGAAATGTTGAAGGGTGACCTCGGGGCAGAATTTCCGAGGAGGCACAGTGGAGGAGAATATATGCTAATATGAAAGGAGCATTAAAAATGCACACTTTTATTCCTCCTTGTTGAGTGTTTAATGGACTGAGGTAGCAATCCACAACTTTGCATCCACAGCGAATAATTAGTACAACCAGAGGCTAAATATTTTGTGGACTCGTTCTTTGGAGCTAATCGTGATGCCATGTGTATATACAGTGGGACCACTAGGGAATTCACACGCCAGCTGCACCTCCTGTATATGCAGGTAAACTTGATTCCTGAGGGCTGGCCAAGGTATAGAGCTATTTTTGAGGACTTTCAGAAGAAATTCTGGATCATCCTTGAATAAAAGTTTCAGAATCTGATAGTCATACAGTCAGAAAATTTTCCCCTATATTTATCTAAATTCCTGCATTTTAAGTAAATTTTGGTTTGCATAATAACAATATAGACTTACTTAAAATTTTTAAATGCAGATTTGATCTACTCTACAATAAACACATTTGAGCATGAAGCGATCATTTTTTAAGCTATTGGGAACAGTATATGTGTGCTTGAATTGACTCTGCGTTCTGTTCTTTTATGTCCCAAATCCCTCACCCTCATCTTTTTTCCTTTCCTGTTGTTTCCTTCTTCATAGGAGTTTTTGTCACATAGCTTAACAGCCAGTAAATTATTCCTGATTAATTTCAAAGTCAGAAGTTTCCTGATAGGAGGTGAGTGGATCAGGTTGCCACCTCATCTCCCGAGAGACAACATGTAGCTGGAAGAGAGGGTTCTGACACTTTATCCATTGTGTACATCTGTGTTGCCAGACTAACCCAGGTCTTTTAGTTGAATCATGTGCCTGGAAACATTAGAGGATTCACTCCTCATGCACAGCCCCTTATGTATCTGCACTGGAAGTTGTTACCTTGCCTTCTAGTTTAGTTTTTGTATGAATAATATTGTAGTTTGTGTACACTGTCTCCATCTTTGTATGTGTTCTGTTCCCATTACTATACTGTAAGGTTCTTGAGGTCAGAGATTATGGTTTATATGCAAAAACACTATACACCAGGCTGGCCCATGATGGTTAAGAGTTTGAGGTGGATTCTGGGTATATACATCTCTGCTCCTCCACTTGCTTCTTGCTGTGGTCTTGGACAAGTTACTTAATCTCTCCATGTTTCAGATTCCTCATCTGTAAATGGAAATACTAATATATTTGTTTGAGAGAGTTATTGTGATGATTAAATGATGTATTATTACATGGAAAGCTTAGAAAAATGCCTGGCACATAGTATGTGGCCAATAAATGTTAGTTATTAAATTAGAATTTTCATTGTCTTTTTTTGTACAAATTTTTTTTTTTTGAGACAGACTCTTGGCTGTCACCCCAGCTAGAATTCAGTGGCATCATCATAGCTCACCGTAACCGCAAACCCCTGGGCTCAAGCTATCCTCCTACCTCAACCTCTTGCGTAGCTGGGACTATTTCTATTTTTAGTAGAGATGGGGGTCTTTTTTTGCTCAGGCTAATGTCGAATTTCTGCCCTTAAGCCTTAGCCTTCCAGAGTGCTAGATTACAGGTGTGAGCCACCATGCCTGGCCTTGTGCAAAAATCTTATAATGATACAGAGATATGTCAAAGAGAGAGTATAGTCTAACTTTGGAGTTGGGGTTCCTTGCTGCCTCTTTTCTCCATCCCTCAGTTGCTACCTATGTAAAATAGGAGGGTGTATAATTTGCAAAATTATGCTGATTCAATGAGAGAGAAAATGCATGTAAAAATGCCTGGTACATAATACTCCCTCGGTGAAAAATAGGTATTATTCCTTATTATTATTATTATTCTGATTCATTTATTTAGAAAATTAATCATTTGAGTATTAACCTGTAAGATATGTTGTCTGCCCGTAGATTTCCTCTCTTCATTTCATTTTATTGGCTACCTATTGCCAAATTTTTGATACCATAACTAAATTCATATTTTAATTATGTGAAAATTTTTTTTGTCTGATTTTGTCAATTTGAAAGATAAAATGATATCTAAAAAAAAAAAAAAATACCAAGGCTTGGAGTTAGGTGATATGGATGTCACTTTTTCTTTTCTACCAAGTAGTTGTTTGACCTTAAGCAGATCATTAATTGCTCTGGCATCTGTTTTTTATCTTTAAAGGTGATTGAATTAGTTGATCTCGTAGGCCAGACTCAGAAGATCTGAGATGAAGCAAGGCCTTGGCACCATTTAACTGTTTGACCTTGGGCAAGTCACTTAACCTTGGGCAAGCGGAGTTTCCTCATCTGTGAAATGAGGGGATTGTTGTCCTCTGGAAGGTCATTTTCAACTACATCAATCTAATGCCTTTTAAAACTTCTTTGTTTAGAACATATGATTTACTTGTCTAACCCCCCCAACTCCCCACCCTACTTTGTTTTACTAGTTCAGAGGAACTAATGCATACATATTTACAACATGGGTAAACTTTTGAAGAGAACACACAGTTTTTCTTTTTTACTTTCAAACATGACTCTAAAGATATTTTTGAGGATTTTTTTTTCTGTTTTGTTTCCAATCATGACTTTAAGGATTTATATCTGGAAAACCACACTGAAGTTGCAGTTAATCAGTAAGAAAAATAACGTATGACGTGTATCCAACTTCCCAAGCGGCTCAGCTACCCTTATCGAAGTTGATGAGTTGAATCCCAAAATTTCACATGGAGATATCAACTGAATTGTATCTGATTAAACTCTCAATTTAGATTGATTCTAAGAATTAAAAATAGTTTTTTAAAAATCTGAGTGCTTCAAAAAAAAAAGAACCTAAATAAAATATTTTCAACTCACAGCTATAAAATGTACAAGTTGATTTACTGAAACTGTTTAGTTTTCATTTGTTTCCCTTTGACTTTGGAAGTAGAAAGAAGTAGAATAAGGAAGACTTTTAAAAATTGAGTAAATGTGTAAGTATTGGAATTCAGCATATAATTATATGATATAAATCTTTATCTATCTATATAAATATGACTCTCCTGTCACATTCTTTTATCCCAGTTTTTGACCATAGCTCATCTAGTTTTGAACATTTATTTTTATATGTGATTATTAAAATATATAAATAATGTCATGGTAAACTGTATCATGAAATTATCTTTTCAAAAATTGCTTTAGTAATCAGTGAGAACCTAAGTGGACAAGACATAGAATCTTTAAAGTAATTTCAAGATGCCAGTTCTCTTTGCAAGAAAGAATGATTTAGCCAGATAATCAATTAAATTTTTAAGTAAGTTATTAAATACATTTGCATCAAGATGATGGTAAATATAGAGACAGGTATATAAACGGAAATGAATAATTATTATCTAATTCACCTGTCCTGTGCCTTCCTTGCATTGGATGGCCCGGCTTACAGAGCTCATTTATTTGGAGATGCCTGGCCCACTTCAGGGTCTGTTTTCTCCACAGTTTCTAGTCAGATGATTCCTAATCAGTTTCATGAGTAGATTGGACTGGACTCATCCCATTTTCTGTGGTAGTGTGGGTTTTCAGTGGATTAATCACAATCATGGAGCACAAAGATGTGTCGTCTTAGAGGTTAGGTCCTGTTCTCATCCAAGTAGATTGATTTGTGAGCAGCAGCCATTACCGGCAGCAGAATGTGTGTTTGCCAGTGTTTCTGCATTTAGTAATTTGTTGGACATGAACTTAATGTTTTTCATTTCCTTGTTATCTAAAAAAAGCAATCTGACTAAATTTAAGAATCCAAGTTGAACTTTTGTGGAATCTGTTTCCCCTCATTGGTTTATAATTCTGTGATTGTAGATTTTTGGTTATCAGGGTGAGCAATAAAGTAGGTCTGTTTTACTAATTATTATTTACAGTTACCAATATAGTTATTTTCATTGAAAGACATTCTTAAATAAGAGCTCATTATAATAACAATGCTAATTATGGGACTATGATTTTTAACCACGTTTCTCTTTTATAAATATTGAGTTACCATTAATCTATTGCAGACAGGAGTTCAGCGAGGTGAGGTGCTGAAAAAAGTATATATAGTAGCTGTATATTTACACTGAAAGTTTGATTGTCAAGATGGAAAATAAATCACTTTATTTCAATAAATACATATATTGCATTTTATATTATCTATATTTCATTTACATGTGTTTTATATTGTTATAAGGGTGACAACATCACAAAGATGCTTTTCTTGAAAAAAATTTTATTATGGGGGCCTTATGCATGGCGTTACTATCTCTTCTATGATATTTTATTGAAAATATGCTTACTAGTTGCCTACAGTATGCTGATAATCGTATTCAAAAGACCTGATCCCAGTGGAATTTATATAATGAAATACTATTTCTGGAGGAACTTGGGGAACGGATCCCGTATGTCTATACTTTACACAAAAAATCCTACACAATGAAGCTTTTTCAATAAGATTTTCTTGTATTTGGAATCAAGGAAATTGCATCTTAAGAACCGCTTTCAGTGATAGTGCCCACTGATAGTAAGTAGTAGTATCTGCCCCCCCCATGTAAATATTTTTTCAGAAGCAGTTTAATGTTCTCTCAACAGCTGTCTCTTTCAATAAGGTATGCACAATATGAATGAATGTGTGTGACCCTTCCTGTCTCAGTGTTTGCAGGGAAACCCAGGATCTTAAGTAGATTTGTAAAAGGAAGAACTAGCACTGGCATGTTTAATCAGTGCCCTCCCCCATTACCCTTTGGTAGCCCAGGGTAATATTTATCTCACCTCACTGAAGACATTAACACCAGAGACTTGTAATTACTTGGTGTCAGGTCATGATTTGTTAATCTTTGTGTTTACAATCATTAGCATAGTGTTTGGCACACAGTAGGCACTTTGTAGAATTTTTGAAATATGAGAATGATAATGCCTTTAAGCATATAGTATCTTTAAATTTTTTAAATTTATTTTTTGTTGACTATATTTATGGTGTATAGCATGATATTTTGATATACATATAAATGGTGAAATGATTACTACAGTTAAGCAAATTAGCATGTCCAGTCTACTTTCAGCATATTTTCAGTATATGGATAGAATGTTATTAACTATAGTCTTCATTCTGTATATTAGCTCTCTAGACTTACTCCTCCTACATAACTGCAACTCTGTACTATTTGACCTACACCTTAGCCACTAGATACTGAGCATATAGTGTGTTAGATTCTGGTCACCTTTTGATTCATAGAAAAGGAGGGCTTTAGTTAACCCATTTTTTATTTGCTGATTGGAAGCCACAGCTAACCTACGTTTATTCTTCACAGTAGAAGTGTATAGAGATCCTTATTCATTGTTTTTCTCAGCTGCATTGTTTGGTCTTAGCCTCTTAGGTATTTGAAAAGATGGATTGATGAAGGCAAAACAGGTGACGGCTTCAGGCCACAGGGAATGTGTGGTCAAATGAGTCTGGCTTTCTTAATGGTACCGAATCCATATTTATCTGGAGAAAACAGTAGTAGAAAAATAGCTAATTTGGTCAAGGTTTAGAATGAACGTTTTATTGCTGTTCTTTTTGTTTTAGCAATCTTCACATCAAGCATTGCATCTTTAAAAATGCCAAACACTTGTAAACATTAGGGAGCTATTCTATAAAGACTTGATGACTTTAAGTATTAATATATGTAACATCATAAGATACCAGTAAAGTAAAAATGACTTTCCCCCACCTCAAAGTGTTTCTGAAGTGAGGGTCAGACAAAAATATTTATTTGGTCTGGTGTTTTAGGATAAATTTCACGATAGAACCAGACTGACTATAAAACTTGATTCAGTGTAGTGTGGACAAATTGGTTGAAATGGCTCTAAAAATCACTGTTATCCACACAAAGATTGGATGGAAATAAATTTGGCAGAGTTATTAACATGTGAATAGTGAATGCCACTTAGGGGGGCTTTTAAACAAAATATCATGAATGGTAGTACAAATTTAATTCAGTCAGCTGGGGAAAATACTTTGTATAAAATACAAACGAACAATTTATTGTTATGCAAGTTTAAAGGTGACTAGGAAAATACTTCCACTCTTGAAAGGCAGATGTACTCATCTTCCTGCCCCCTTGTTTGGAGCTTTTCACTTAGTAGATATTTTATAATTTTTTTCTGGATGAACTTAACTCATGCCTGAACAGTTGAAAACATTTGCAAGTCATAACATAGTATAATTGACTATTTTTTATATTTAAAAGTAAACAATAGTCATTTAAAATTTGTTGAGGAAATTCACTTAACTCTTGATTGAGCACCTACTAGGGGTCGGATACTAACTAGGAAATTAACAAAGATATTTTTGGATGACAGTAAAGGTATTCATGAAAAATTATAACTGGATTTGTGTGATTGTCTTGCTTATAACAAAAAAGTACAAGTTTCTGTTTACACAGGAGATTTTTTTGGATAAAATCACCTTTCCTTTTTAATGAACCTTCTATTCCTGTAGACCATGTTTTAGTAGATTTTTGAAATGAAGTAAAATGTTCTCATGGTTCTTTTTTCTAAATAATGTTTCTTTTTTTCTCTCCTTTTTATTTTTGAGTGAGCACTAAAGTTTTTCTGAAGGTTACTAGAAGATAACAAGTGGCAATATAATGTTTGTCTGACGAATCTGAGCCAAGGTGACTATTTGGCTCTAATGGAGGGTGGCAACGACGGATTTAAGAAATCATCCCCTGTATTGTCTTCGGCACAAAAACCTTCCGCCTGCATCTTTCAGCTTGCATCACCACTTCTAAAGGATCCATGGGCAAACTGCTGAATTTTTATTAATCAGCTTAACTTAATGAGATGAAAAGACCTTTTCAAAAGAATGGAGAAGGGAGAGACAGATACTGAGAGCTACTCTAATTCTTTTCCATGAAAAAAAAAAACAAACACTTTCTTACCTGATTTTTTTAGGGAAGATATTCAGTTGTTTCCAGGTAATTCATCTGGCTAGTCTTTCTAATTTTCACATACTGTAGACTTTCTCTAGCCATGTGCTGCCTTTATTATTTTTTTAAAGAAAGTAGACAGCTATAAAGGAGAATTAATGAGAGTTGAGGGGGGAAATACCTTTGGGAAAGGAGGCAGGAAAGCTTAAGCTGATAAAACATGACTCTTTTTTGATGGGGCTCTGTTTGGATAACTTGCCCTTGTCTAAATTCTTCTCTCTTCCCGTCCTTCCCGTCACCCCCTTTTCACTCCCCCTCGCTCATCAAGCCTACTTCATAAACGGTAGCAGCTGGAGATCTTTTAGTGGCATTCAGGGATTACTTCCCGTCGGGGTTTTAATAAGCCATGATGCTTGAAACACAGTGAAGGCGCTTCTGGAGACAATCACTGTTCAGGCTGGGATCTTGGACGCTTTTGGAGGCCCAGATGGTTGGGTCTGGGCTGCACCCCAGGATGCACTGCGGGTGGCCAATCACTGAAGCAGGGAGCCCCTGGGCCCCGAAGGACTGACCAGAAAGCAGTCAATAGAGGCACCGATCTCTGTGTAGTCAGTAGAGGGCCTTCCTATTATTTATCAGCCCACTTGACTCCTCCTCCCTTAAATGGCTGGATATGAGTCTTACGACCAGCCAGAATTGCCACCACTGAAGTCATAGTCCAGTGCTTGTCAGAACCCCTGTGCTGGAGACCCCCGCCCTACAGTGGGGACACTAATATGGCAACATGCTGTCTTCATTTGTTGGGTGTACTAAGGTGTTATTTAAAGGAGTAAGCCTATTGGAAGTCACATGGTGCATGGGCATCAGTGTTAGAAGAGAAATGTGTTACCTCCTATTTTTTTTGAAGGCCTCCTAATAGCTTTTTATTATTACCTAATAATATGATGTTTTGCTGTATGTATACATTGCGGAATGGCTAAATTAAGCTGTTTAATGTGCATTACTTCACATACATTTTTGTGGTAAGCACCCCTCAAATACACTTTCTTAGCCATTTTCAACTGTGCAGTATATCGTTATTAACTATAGTCACCATGAGGTACAATAGGTCTCTTGAACTTATTCATCCTGTCTGAAATTTTGTATCCTTGGACCAACATCTCCTTAATCCACCCCCCAACTGGGCCTTTTTAACACAGGTAGGTAAATTGTCTCATTTGGTAGATTTCTGGACACAGGAAATAAGATTAATTATGGCTTTACTAAATCATTGAGTGATGGTGATAGAAGGTGCTTCTCAAAATGCCATCTGTTTGGGCCATGCCTGCTCTGCCTTGTCTCCACTTAATCCAGTTCGTGTCTTTTAGATAGTGTCCTCTGACAGTTTCAACTGGGGAAACGAGGGTGTGGGCAGTTTGAGGCGGTCATTGGGTTGAGCCTGGGCTCAATGTGAAGCTGGAATATTAGGAAACAGCTGTTCTTTGTCTGGATGGACAGTCATTGATTTTTAAATACTTGGGCCTCCTGATGGCATAAAAACCCATTTGTGCCTCTTTAGATTAAGGTTAATTTTTGTGGTAGTGAGTGCAGATGCAGTGAACAGATGCTGCACACTTGCTTTGGCTTTTATACTTACTTTTTATACTTTAAAATGAAATTTAATTAAAAATTAAATGCATCATTAGGTCATAACAAGAAAAGAAAATTCCTTAAATAGAATGTATTGCATCAAATAAAATCATATTCCTAATAAACCTTGGGCGTTGATGTATTAATAAAGTTCATAGGTGAAAGTGAACTATCCACTCTTGACTAGGTTTTTCTTTCCCTATAGTTCACAGCCTGCCATGCTCTTGTCCGAATAATGGTTTCCCGAAACCACAGTAACCTCAATCAAACAATTGTAAGAATTAGAAATTGATGGTTATTCATTTTCTACAACACAAAGAAAATCACTGTTTTCAATGCATGCGTGAGCTTGGATTTATTTATACGTACATTTTATTTATTTATATATAAATAGGCATGTATGCCAGCTTGCTAAAATTCACACTCAGAAATAGAAGAGAAGCGACCTGGTGTGGCATGCTCAGGTATGCTTCCCGACACCCCAGTCCCCCCGCTTCTGAGGAAGAAGAGACACCCAGGTTGTCATCTGGGCAGTTTGTGATTGACCTTGCATATGGCAGCATTCTCATTTGTCTTTCGAAGTATCTGCATAGTGGTTACCTCTGTGGTTAGGAAATCATTTATAGCTTAGAGTTGTAATGCCGTGAGACAGTCCGCTCACCTGCAGATAATGTTTCATTAGCCTCTTCCAAATTGACAGGGCTGGCTGCTTCCATGTATTCCTCTGGTGAAGCTGAGTGATCGCTCTGTTTGTTTTCTACTTGCTCGTTACCGGTCACTTTCAGTAAGGATTCTCCCCTCAGGCCTTATTAAAGTAACCGGATAAACAAACTCTGCTTCCAAATCAGAAAGATGAAAGATGGGACTTGATACCACTAAATCACATTGGTTTTATTATCATTATGAACTTGTTTTCACTATAGAAGTAGCATCCTATTACAAAAACATTTGTAAGTAATTTTACAACTCATGTTGGGATATTTCCATTTGAGCTTTTCTCATATGCTTGGCTATTAATTAATTGGTTGAGTCTAGTCTTTTTTCTGTTAACGTGATATGATAAGTATCTTTCTCATATTGCTGGAAGCAGGCTGTATAATACTGAAAACTGTCCTTGTCAATAACTACGTATGTTATCATCAAGAAAATTAACCATCACTTACTTAACCCATACTTTTCCATCCTGTTCCTTGGCACTGTAGTTCAATGAGAAACCACCTTCCTCAAAAGTTTCCGTTACCCCAGTATGTTTGGGAAATGCCAGGTTAAAGAAATAGCGTTAAATTTGAGCCTCTCAGTGCCTTTAATATATGAATGAACACTGACAGGTCAAGATGGAGAAATCTAGTTATATAAGGTAGATCCCAAATCTCCTGATTATGTTAAAGTTCTGACTTAATATTCTATACTGTTAGACACTTATGTTGTTTCCAGTGTTTCATAACATACGTGACACATAAGTAACAAATTTTTTTTTTTTTTACTTAAAGCTTCCCTTATCTGATATATCTCTAGGTTAGGGTATTAGGATTATGGGGTCAAACAGTATTAACATTGTGTAATTCTTGGTAATATTGTCATATTGCTTTATAGTTTCATTATACTCTTACTAGCACTGGGTTTGTTTTTTCTTTTTTTGGACTGAGTCTAGCCCTGTCGCCCCGGGTACAGTGCAGTGGCATCATCATAGCTCACTGTAACCTCAAACTCCTGAATTCAAGCAGTCCTCCCGCATCAGCCTCCTGAGTAGCTGGGACTACAGGCACATGCCACCAAGTCTGGCTAATTGTTTCTATTTTTGGTTGAGTCAGGATCTCGCTCTTGCTCAGGCTGGGTATTTTTTTTAAGACTCTCATTTAATAAACTAGAAAGATAATACACATTTAATACACATTTCTTTGATAATAAGTGAAATGAGATGCTTATTTATTTGTTCACTGTTTATAAATACACTAATAATTGATAAAGATTGCTCTTACTAACCTGTACCATTAGGAAAAAAAAATACTGCTACTGGCTACAACTCTGCTTAGTTGGAAATTGTGCTAAGTGTTCAGTACGTTTGCTTCTATAATTACTATGTATGTCTTTTTTCCTGTTTTCTTAATTTTTTCATTATTCGTTTTTAATTGACAAATAAAAATTTGTATATATTTATGGTACACAACATGATTTGATATATATATAAATTGTGGAATGGCTAAATCAAGCTATTTAACATACGCATTACCTCACATACTTATGTTTTTGTGGTGAGAATGCTTGAAATCTACTCTCTTAGTAATTTTCAAGTACAGTCATCTCTCAATATCCATGTAGGATTGGTTCCAGAACCCCAGAGAATACCAAAAATTCTCAGATGCTCAAGTCCCTTATGTGAAATGGTGTAGCATTTGCATATAACCTATGCCCATCCTCTTGTATACTTTAAATCATTCCTAAATTACTTATAATACCTAATACAGTATAAATTCTATATAAATAGTTACTATACTATATTTTAAATTTTGTATTTTTTTATAGTTCTATTGTTATTTTTTATTGTTTTTCTAATATTTTCAATCCATGGTCCCTTGAATTTGTGGATGTGGAGAAATGAATTCGTGTGCGTGGAGGGATGTGGCTGTATCGTGGTATACATTATATTGTTATTAACTATTCTCTGTAGTCACTACGATACACAATATATTTCTTGAATTAACTGAAATGTTGTGTTCTTTGGTATTGCTCCACTCTCCCCACACTGCCAGCCTCTGGAAACCACCAGTTTACTCTCTGTCCCTGTGCGTTCTACTTTTTTATACTCTACATACAAGTGAGATCATGCAGTATTGTGCATATCTTTGCTAAGATCTCTTGTGTGGACTAGAAAGCAAGAACCCTTCAAGGTGGTTTTATGATTAAAAGTAGTTGAAATGCAAAAGTGACCTAAAAAATGGAAACTATTAGCTTAGTTTTTTTTCTCCGTAGGGGAAAATTTTTAAATTTTCTCTTTTAAATTTTAAACTGATTATATAAATATACATACATATGTACTTCTGCTTTGAAGATTTTCAACTAAAAATAACTGTTCTTCATCTATATATTTTTAAAATTCAATAGCTCATACTTGAAAAGCAAAAAATAAAAGTGCCTTGTTGTGAATATTTGGTCTCGAACCTTTCTAATAATATGCTTTCTTTCTCTCAAGCATTATTCATCTCCTGTTAGCATCCTCCCATGAATTGAGAGTTAGGTTTGTGATTTTCTTGACAGATGCTGGAAGCAGGCTGGAGTCACAGGACTTCTCTTGTCATTCTGAATATTATAGATTGAAAAGACTTATTTTATCCCAAAAACCTTTTTAGGGGGTGGGTGAAAGATTGGAAAGGATATGGCCACAAGCTTGTATTTTCTGGACTTTTGATTCTCCTTAAAAGATCTTAAAGATCTTATTTTTTGGTTATCGCTTATCGAAAAGAAAGTGACCAATAATGAACTCATTTACTGTTGTTGGCTTCATGGAAGAAATTTAAGCCTCCCACATAAAATTTAGGGGTAGAATCTTTGCTGAGTTCAGCATGTAGGTATTTGTTGTGGTCATTACTGGCTTGAGTAAAATAAAATAAACAGAAAGCCGGCAAATTTTAGAAAGATTTATAGGAGGATGTTCTTATAAAACCAGAAAATTTAAAATCTGGTTGATTTAAACCAGAAATGCTTGCTTTGCTCTGAAATATTTATAAAACACTAAATACTTTTTATGCTCTTTTCTGATAGCTTACAGATTATTACCCTGTGTCATCATGCCACTCCCAAGTGGGAACCTATAACCTTCACAGCTGGTTATTAGGGGACTGTGCTTGCCCATGTTTCACTCTTTCCCATTTAGACAGTCTTCATGGGGTTTAGCTTTGATAGAGGAAGTGTTGTTATTATGCAAGATACGTGGCTTATGCCATCCATATTCAAGAACATGATCTGATCTTCTTGAGGAAAAATTGGATGAGATATCCCAGGTTATTTTAGCCGTAATAAATAATGTAATGGGGTATAGCAACTCTTCTGGAAACAAATACCTTAAAGTAAACAGATAAATCAAATAAAGCCTTTATTTTGGATTTTTCATTTCATTAATAGCTTGAGGGTATCCAGAAGAAACTTACATGTTATTTGGTTAAAATTTGTCATGGCTTTTGAAGTTTCTCACTGTTTTAGATTATTAATCTATAAAGGAAGAGATAAAGCACTTTCTTTTGTTGAATTTGAACCTACTTTGTGCTTTGGGCTCCATGAAATATTAAATTCTGTTTGCCATCTTTGCAGGCAAGCTGGGCAGGAAAACTTTTGCACCCACATGTGGTGGGGTAGGTGGGGGTTTGAAGTTGAGGATTTATTTTTTCCTCATTTAAGAGGGTAATGTCTATCTGGAATATGTTTTGAGAGAGTCTTAGGAGTCACAAATATATTTCCAAAACACATATATGTACACATGTGCTGACACACATGCACTTATATATAAAATATGTTTTCATGGTAGTTTTATTACTAGCATTAGTTAAGAACTTTAGACAGCTTTTGTCTGAAACTATGATTTCAACATCAGTTATAGCATGCAAAGTGTCTAATGTGATAGCCTAAGTGACTCATTTAAAAAAAAAGTTAAAGTCATAAAAAGGATAAGAAAGAAGAGAATGGTATTTTAAGCATTGATGCTTTTAATAATATTTTCAACCAGTGCCCCTTAGCTTTAATTGTCCCCAAGAAATTTTATTTCTTCACATCTGGGCATAACTAGCATGACCTTGCTGAGTGTTGGCTCACTCTGGAGACCATCCATCCTAAGGATGAATGCTTTTACTAACCTGGACTTCACTGTCAGTGTGTCTGCACAGAACTGAATTGATACATCTCCATTTCTTAATGAGGAGTTTCGTCTTAAATGTAGTGAACCCTCTCACTGTGAGGCTGTCTGTTACCTAAGGCTCAAAATCTATCATAATTACCATTTCTCTTAAACACCCATCATTAAGGAGTGCACAAAACGCTTGCCTTAAAAGGATAGTTTCATGGAGATTGCTTCTTGGGTATGTGTCAGCACAAAATGAAATCCCCGGGGTTAAGAAAAAAGAAGCACTTACACGCTGAAAAGTGGTGAAAAATCTACAGATTCAAATACTGCTGGCTAAAAGGCAGTTAATAGGTTGCATGTTGGTGTAACCACAGAGGCAGCCAACTCTGTGCCCTGCTGAATTGTTGGGGGAAGATTTCTTTCATTGGTGGTGGGTTGACATTGAAAAGCAGGAACCCATTGAGTGAGATAAGTAGCTTGTTTTGCCTAGACAAGAATATACATCTAACTTTGGGCAAAAAATTAAAAGGAGTTGGCTCAAAGCGAAAAATAAAATAAAAGCAGTCATACGTTAAAATAAAAACCCTGCATCATGATTTATTGACTTTGGCCATATCAATTTGCTGAATCATATGGATGCGATTTAAGAAGAATGTTATTTTAAGAAGCTTTGCTCCCCTTTAATTTGACATGACTAAACCTGAAGCCTTCTGGAAACCACAGTTCAAAATGGTTTTTCCCCCTAGAGTTTTCATCAATTTGCATTTAGAAATGTAATATTAGCTCTCATGTAGACTAAGGAATAATTTTGGAATATTTCTAGATAATGGAAGCCTCATTCCAAAAGTAAAGTTTAGTATCATTTGATGTAAATTAAATTCTGTTCTTTTGAATATCGTATATTTTAAGGTCAGTTTTAGATTTATCCACATCTCTACTGGTATCTAGTTTTATTTTTTCCCCTTTCACTCTGTGTAGACCATTGGGATTGTTCTACTTTTTTTAATCATTAGAAATGTTGCATTATAACTTGGAAGTTATCTTCATAAAGGAGATCAGTAGATCTGGGACGGTTATCTGAATTTTTCCAGCTTTATTTATTTATTTATTTAGAGACAGAGTCTCACTCTGTTGCCCAGGCTAGAGTGCCCTGGCGTCAGCCTAGCTCACAGCAACCTCAAACTCCTGGGCTCAAGCGATCCTCCTACCTCAGCCTCCCGAGTAGCTGAGACTACAGGCATGCGTGACCATGCCCGGCTAATTTTGTTGTTCTATATATATATTTTTAGTTGTCCGGCTAATTTTTTTCTATTTTTAGTAGAAATGGGGTCTCACTCTTGCTCAGGCTGATCTCGAACTCCTGACCTTGAGCATCCTTCTGCCTCGGCCTCCCAGAGTGCTAGGATTACAGGCACGAGCCATCGCGCCTGGCCTGAATTTTTCCAGTTTTAAATACTGTCTTTTTTCTGGTTTGAGTGTACACGATAAAAGACCCAGTTTAAAATTTAGTTTGTGTGCGTAAAGAACAACATCCTCCTGGCATTTAATACTTGTCAGTGTTACTGGGTTTTCAACTTCCCAAGGCATTGCAGGGAGGATACTTGTTTTCTTGGCAGTTTTGGAACATAGGAAAGTTTCTTCTTTGTTGTGAATTTTCAAATCACAGTTTTAAAAATAGGATACAATAAAGAGACTTGAAGAGTGTCTGAATTACAGTTGAGAGATGGTGAGATGTCGTTTAAGAGGGGATTAGAGTAGTCATCTCTACCATATCTATAATGCTCTGACAGCTCCCAATTATAATATCACTAAATGAATATATATACTGTGTGGTAAAAAGCTCCCCAAGCTTGAATTTTGTTAAAATGTGAATAACTTTACATGAAACAGTGTGTCTTTTTTGTTAATATCTTCGTATATGGAATTATTTACTTTTTTCTGGAAGGTAGAAGATGCCACCCGCTGCTAAAATACTGTTCCTTGCACTTCCTAGGCTGACTCTACGGCCAAAAATAAAAAGGGAGGGAAGGAAAGGAAGGAAAGAAGGAAGGGAAAAGTTCTTTGGATCTGTGGCCTTTGTGATTCTTAGCCAATTTTTGCAAGTGTGACTACCTTTGTGAGCAGTCTATTTACCTTGCCCCTTTCCTCCCTGTGGGCAGTGAGCAGGAAGCGCATGGGTAAATGTGCTCTCTGCTTGCCCCCCGGATTGGTCATTCTGGTACATTCGGACCTTCAAGGCGCATCATATTCTTCTGGCCTCCTACCATTGGTAAAAAGAACATGGCACGCAGGTGTTTAAATTATTTATCATCATAATTGGCCTTTATGTTACACTGCCTGGCCAGGCCCCTGTTATTCTAGTGCATAATTGATGGTGCTCAGAAGTGGAAAAGTTAGAAAAGCGGAAGTAATGCGAAGCAGCAGTGCCGGGAGGCGGCAGGGCCCCACCGGCGGGGACAGCGCGGCGGGGACAGCGGGGCGGGGACGGCTGCGCGCCTCACAAGGGTCGGGGCTTATTTGGCATCTTGTCAGGAGATTTTCCCCTTCTTACTCTGCCTGTGCAGAAAGGGACAGAAAAGGTGGAAAGAATCAGCACATCAGATTTTTGCAGCCTAATTGCATGTCTGATCCTGGCTCTTGAGTAGAACCGGCTGGTGTACATGTAATTCCTGGTGAAAAACACGCATATAGTTTTTGTAGCAACAGTTCACTTCGGGAAAGGACCGTGAGTCTTGGCAGGGCTGGTATTAAGAGTAACAAATGACTCACAAATAATGAAAGCAGGAAGAAATTTTTAAAAAGCAGAGTGCACTTTAAAACATAAACTTGATTTAGACTATTGAAAAACCTCCCTCTTGTTACACATCTGTGCACCATTTATTGGAAAGCAAGAAGTGAAAATATTCTGTATTGTACACACAAGTGCACCTTTAATGAGAATGAGTTTAGTGCAGATTAAAGGCATAGGAAGAAAAGTAAATACTGAATTACAGGGTGAATTCTAAAATGCAATCTTGGCCAAGTTATTTTGAAAGGATAAATTTTAGGGTACATGAGTAGATTAGGGAAATATTTTCAAAGAGCATCCTCAGCAGCCATAATAGACATCTCCTATGATGTATTAAAAAGTTTGATTTGTACATTACTATTTCCATCCTAGGAGGGTGTTTGCTTGAGATGCATCCTCTGAATTTGCTGTTATAAGCTCACTAAGGAAAAGGCAAAAGATTGGAGAAAGCAACATGGTCCCTGGATAAAATTGGGTGAGATTCTGTGTATATTTGAAGGGAAAGAAGGGTTGGGGGGCACTTAGTTCCTTATGAAAGCATGTTCTTGAACTAGATGTAATAAAGATGAAGAGAGAAGAACAAAGATGATGGGGAAAGGATGCTGGAGGGGAGAATAAATAAGAAAGTAGAGAATAGTGTGTTAAAAAAGAGAAAAAAAGTAAATAGTTGACAAGGTGGGGGATTGGAGGTATAGTGAAGAAAATTGTGAAACATCTACTATTTGCTAGTCTTACATATCTACTTTATCTATGCTTTTCCCTGCTGGAATTTCACCAAAGTGTTATAATTTTTTTTTTTTGGTCTATTCTTGTAATTATGTTAAGGTTTATTGTGAAAGGGTGCGATGTACAAATAAGTGAAATGTGTTAGAAGAGAGGAAAAAAGGGACCAGAGAAGGGAGCAGTAGAGAGCTAGCGAGAAAAGAAAAGGAGAAAGGAAGAACAGAGTGAAACAGCAGGGGGATAGAGATCGGCAAGTCGCTGGAAAGAGAAAAAGAAAAGGAGCAGGGAGAGGAGAAGTAGGAGAGAAAAAAGGGAGAGATGAGAAGGCATTATAGAAGCAGCGGTTTCTAAAATGCAGTGTCTTCCGTCACCTGCCTGTTCTCCCTTCTCAGCCAGGTGCTGGGTTGCTGGTGGCTGGAAGGGTGGGCAGTGGATCTCCTGGGGGTGGTGGGGGGGGTAGTGTGGGGGCTTTTTTGTGGGTGGCTGGATGACTTGTATCCTTTCGAAATCAGCACCTATCCTGTGATGGACTAGTGAAGAAATTCAGCTTAAAACCTAAGATATTTCAAATAATTACAAAACATACAAATGCATGTATTATTAACAGTTTGTGAAAGCGGACCCCAACTAAAGCATTGATAAGCTCTTTTGATAACTTTATTTTTCCCTTCTCTTTGCTTTCTAGCAGAAAATTAATACTTTGTGTCAATAATTTTTTAATTAAAAGTAGTCAGAATATTTCATACTGTAGAGATAATTTAAGCAGGTGTAAATACATATTTGTCTTTTATTTTTCATTAGGAAAATATACATGTCTGCATCTCCAAGTTATACTTCATTTGTATTTAAAAAAGTATGTACACAATTAATGTTTGGAGTGCAATTACTGATTTCATCAGTGTTCTATGGGAAGTATTCTTTTATTTCCATATAAAACAATAATTTTTTTGGCGTCCAGAAGAACTATGTTTGCTATGTGGGTGTCTAGAAGTATACCCTTTTAGTTTTACCATGGGAAAAATTTATATATTATATGTGTGTGTTTATATGTATAAATAGGTATATACATACATATGTATGTATAATAGTCCATATATGAAAAGGATAGGGCATATATATGTATTTTTTTCAGTCATATGCTACATATATGATGGTGGTCTCACAAGATTATAATGGAGCTGAAAAATTCCTATCACCTTGTATTTATTATACTTCTTAGCATTATTTTGAATGTACTTCTCCTGCTAATAAAAAAAGTTAACTGTGAAACAATCTCAGGCGGGTCCTTCAGGAGGTGTTCCAGAAAAAGGCATTGTTATCATAGGAGATGCCAGCTCTAGGTATGCTATTGCCCTCAAAGACCTTTCAGTGGGAGAAGAGGTGGAGTTGGAAGAGAGTGATATTGATGATTCTGACTCCGTGTAGGCCTAGACTAATATGTTTGTTTGTGTGTAATTTTTAATAAAAAAGCTTAAGAAGTAAAAAAAAAAATTAAAACAGTAAAAAGCTTATAGAATAAGGATACAAAGAAACTATTTTTGTGCATTTGTACAGTGTGTTTGTGTTTCAAGCTAAGTGGTATTACAAAAGAGTCAAAAAAGGCCAGGCGCTGTGGCTCACGCCTGTAATCTTAGCACTATGGGAGGCCGAGGAGGGAGGATTGCTTGAACTCAGGAGTTTGAGTCCTGAGTTCCAGCCGGAGCAAGAGTGAGACCTCCATCTCTACTAAAAATAGGAAAATTAGCCGGGCATCGTGGTGTGCGCCTATAGTCCCAGCTACTCGGGAGGGAGGCTTGTTTATAAATGTAGTGTAGTCTAAGTGTACAGTGTTAATAAAGTCTGCAGTAGTGTACAGTAATGTCCTAGACGTTCACGTTCACTCACCACTCACTCACTGGCTCACTGAGAGCAACTTCTGGTCATGCAAGCTCCATTCATGATAAGTGCCGCATACAGGTGTTTAGATACACAAATACTAACCATCGTGTTATAATTACCGACAGTAATCAGAACAGTAACACGCCGTACCAGTTTGTAGCCTAGAAGCAATAGGCTATACCATATAGTAGTAGGCTATACCATCTAGGTTTGGGTAAGTACACTCTTAGGATTTTCACATGATGAAATCACCTAACAACACATTTCTCAGAACATATCCCCATTGTTAAGTGATACATGGCTGTATATTAAATAGACTTTATTTTTTAAAGTGTTTTTAGGTTCACAACAAAACTGAACAGAAGGTACAGACATTTCCCATATATCCCCTACTGCCACCCATGCGTAGCCTCTCCCCTTATCAACATTCTCCACCAGAGTGATACATTTATTACAGTCGGGCAACCTACATCGACAGATTATTGCCCAAAGTCCATAGTTTACATTAGGGTTCACTCTTGGTGTTGTACATTGTGTGGGTTTGGACAAAGGTATAATGATATGTATCCACAATTATAGTATGACACAGAATAATTTCATTGCCCTAAAAATGCTGTGTACATATATATGGAAGGGACAGAGCTTAATGTATTTTTAAAATATAGTTTTATATTTTTCTCCTTAGCTTATTGCTTTAGATGCAGAGTATTCGGAATTATTTACTAATCATTTACTAGTATTTAAAATAACTTTTAAGTTGAATTTGCTAAATATTGCAATTTTGTTGAGTATAGACTGACACTTAAAGGTTTCCTCAAGACAATAGGTAATACATACATGTAGTAATTTTTAGACAGTACAAAAGCAGTTCAGAGGGTATAGAATGAAAACATGTCCTTCCTTTTTACCACTGTTCCTTTCACTAAAGACAAATAATTGAGACTTTAAGAAAATGACTTAGGATGCCAAAAAAATCCCTGCAATTTCAGATAACATGCTAGCCCTTTCCCAGTTATTATCTGTATATGCAGAAAATACAGGAATTATGTGAGATAGCTCGTCTGTCCTTCGTTCCTCACAACCTTCTTATATGATTTGTTTTTAGTTTTATAATAATAATCAGAAGTGATGTTGTTATCTTTCCCAGACCTCAAAAATACTACCTTCCTTTATCCTAAATAAGGCTTTCTCTTTTCACAGGCCTCAAAAAACCAAGGGACGGCTTGAATGGGACTCACATTCATTTCATTTTGGCTTCATATTTCATCCTTGAGTTGCATTGTAATTTTGTTTTCAGTTGCCATTACTCATTGTCAATGTAATATTTAGTATTTATCAAAGGTTCTCTGGGTACAATATGCTGTGGCATTTTCAATAATGTATAGATTAGCTGCTTTTCCAGGCTATGTCTAGCTTATTGTCCAAGTAGGAAACAAACAAAAACCACTTTCAATATTCTATATACCTGGTGGCAAATTTTCATAATGAATAGTGGGGGAAAGTGGAACAAGAGGTACTCAATTTATGCAAAATATTTATTCTGGATACCTTGTGTTTTGTGTTTCATTTTATATGCTAATACATTTTTAAGACTATGTCTAACATGAACCGTCTAAAGTGCTACAGTGTGCATAACTTAATAAGCCTATTACTTTATTTTTAAAATTAAAGTTCTCTAGGTGCTGGTAATATGCAGCGTTTGATTCATATGAGACTTCTTAAGAATCATCATGACATAACTGGCTTATTTTAGAATTTAGAACATAAGCTCTGGAAGCAATTATTGCCACTTACTAGCTATGTAGTCTTAGGCGAGTTCTTTCACTTCTTGGTGTATCGTTTTTCCTATCTATGAAATAGGGATGATAATAGTACCTACCTCACAGTGTTATTTCAGGGATGCCATTCAGTTTATATACATGAAGTGCTTAGTTCCATGCATGGCACATAGTAAGAAATTAATAAGCATTAATTTTTATTATTTGAATGATAGATTACTATAGATCTAGCCCAGTTAATCTTGATGCTTTATTTTAATTCATTCTCATTGAGTAATGACATATATTTTGAAACTGAGTATCATATAGCTGTGATAGTGAAAATAAATGTATTTCATAATTGACAGTGAGCGGTGCTAATGAATAGGACTTATTCTCTTCTAGTAAAAACAAATGTTTCCAGCTTGTGTAAACACCATTGTGGTAATTGAAATTGAAATTCATCATAATATAAAATACATGATTGAATAAATGAAACATTACACTTAAATCTATATAAATGTATTTACAGCTGAGAATTGGTGCCTCATGACACAGAAACAATGGCTTAATGCTCTTTAACTGTGATTGTATTCTTATCTTAAATAGCATCCTCTGTTATTTTGGGTGTGTGTTGTAAATGACCAGGCACTATTTAATGAAGCTTTGGCTTGCATTCTGTTGAGGAAGACTATAGCTCTGATACAGGCTTTTTTGCGTGCTAAATGCTCCCTCGGTAACAATTCCTCAGGTGATAAAGTGGCTAATAACATTTATTATTACATCTGTGTGGAGAAAATGAATGTTTCATCCCCATTTGTTGGGAAGAGGAGAGTTTAGAGCTCAAATCAATTCACGCAGGTACCTTACTAGCCCTCTTTAGTGATAGTTTCATATTAATTTCACCAAAGTAAACCAACAGAAAAAAAGAAAAATGGAAATAAATCACTCAAATATTATGACAAGAAGATTGAAAAGGTGGCACACATCTGTTTTTTAATAGGAAAAAAGCAACAGTTAACGAAGTAACAGGAATCATTATAGCATATTTGATGATGCCATATAAAATCTTATAATATTGGTCACAAAGAGAGCCATCTCAGCACCGTTTATAAATAAGGACAACCTGAGCGTTAGTTAGTTCCACAGCTGTGGATTGGGAAGGCAAGAGGAATGGTCTGGGGATGGTCTGGGGGTTGGTCTCTTCTTTTTAGCTCCGGGCTTTGCCAACTGTGATAGTTAAGGAAATGCTGGTAAGAAATGTTTTCCTCTAAAAGTTAACAATCAAATCCAATTCAAATCTAAGTATATTGAAAGTAATGCTGAAACAGTCTGAGTTTAATAAATGTGTTCTTTGAGGCTGTTAATTATGTATGTAATACCAAAGAGATGTTTTATCGGGGCAGAGCACCCAACATGGGCTCTAGGTCCAACGAAGCTTATGTCCATAGCAGAGATTAGCAAAGTTGTAGAAAATATGCTGTGTACTCTATTGTTTTCTAGGATAATGACTTGTGAATTTTAATTTGGTGGTTCTGCTTTTACTATAGTTATTAACCACCATTTGTACACAGCAACACCTTTTAATTGGTCTAGGGCTTCTATTTCATTCCAGGACTTAGTTGCAGCCAAGGCTTAGTTATAATAAATAACACTGTTAATCAGGTCATGAGCTCTTACTTCAGTGCGTGATCATCTTCTGTCATGATAGACCTGAAAACAGTTTTGTGATGCATGAATTTATCAGTTGTCTTAAGCTAGCAAAGAAATTGGCTTTCACTGTGTCTGTAGATATAGTATTGAGATATTCATTGAGCCTATACTTAATCTGCTATATTGTAATTTAAGAAAACTAACTTAACTATGTACAACTAAATTGTACATTTCATTAAAGTTTGAAATTCATGGTAACAAGACAGGGACTTCTGAGTTATAATCAATAGGGCTAATTTAATTTAGGGGTAGCTGAAGAGAAAGACGAAAATCAAGTACTGTAGTTTGAATTATGGAAAGTGTCAGATTTAATTTCACAATCGGTTCTGGTGTGTTTGGGGATTTAGAATAATTTTATACCTTAACATTCAATCTTTATTTTACAGTGAATAAGCTAATTTTAGATGACTGCTCAACCTGTGTCTGCTTGCTATTATGGAATAATTAGCTTTGGAATAATCTGGTATAGCAATAATCTTAACAGCAATTAATAAGGAATTAGAATCATAATTTTAAATGTGAATAAATTGCCTCAAATTATAACATGTTATGTAGTTTATATAAATTGATATTAATGATGGGAAAAGAATTGAGGCACGCTGCTGCTGATTTCTTTCACTTGTCTTGGTTCTGCTTTGTGCATATATGTTGGAAGAAATGGGTTGTAAATTTAATAATCATGTGAACTTATTGGTGATTGCTAAATACAGAAACGCATGTGAGACAATCTCAAAAACACCTCACCTGTCAAAGCAGACGGTATACCATCAAGCCACTTAAAGTGAAGACAGCCAACTGGAATTTATTCAATTGAGTCAACCAGTGGCCTTCAGGAATAATTTCTTTTTTTTAAAAAAAGCTTCCTTTTTTATTAGCTTTGAGTAGAATTTTAAAAATTAGTTGCTTCAGCAAAAGTTTACAAGTTATTTTTTGTGAGCATTTTTTTTCTCTCAATTAGTAAATCTCTCAGCCATATTCACTTGTTCACATTTTTGAGTTGTGGGAGGGCCAGCATTGTGCATGCTAGATAAAAGCATGGAAAGCTTATGGGAACATTAAAATTTACCCAGTAAAAGTCACTGAAATTATTTTGAATTGTTTGGTTGCAACTGTATTAAGTAGTTGGCGAGTGAATGTTTATGTATAAAATATAGTCTTTGTGAAAACTGTATTTTTCCCCTTAAATAATGTTCAGAAAGGAAGTTTTTTAGGTAAACAACTAACACCTCACATATAGCAGACACTAATTTTGTTGGGACTATTATGTATGTTGTTACTTACGCATAAAAATGCTCTAAAGTGAATTTGCGGAGGTTATTTGTGTCTTTGGTGGGTTCATTTTCAAAATGACCTCCCTGGTGAGGTGGAGTTCATCCCGTAACTTCACTTTTATACAGGAAAACCATTTCTGCTGCAGGGATTCACCAAGTTGTTGAAATTTATAGAGAGACTTTTTTAGTAACAAAGCAGTAAAAGTGATATGCGGAATTTGGCAAAGGAGAACAGAACGCTCTGCCGGACCACACGTCTAGAAAGAGAGGAGAAAAAAGTCTTTTAGGCTAAACCTAAACCAAACATGTGACCTACTTTATAGTAAAAATTGTGCTATCGGTGTAATTATTGTGTTGTGCTTAATACACTGATAGTTCTTTTGAATTCTGTTAAGTCTGCAGTCATATAGTGAAAGAATGAAAATGAAGAAAGTTGCATGATGTTCCTCATGTCTGGTTGAATTGTTTTAAAGAAAACATATGAAGGATGTTTTTTATGCAGGTGGGAATGCTAAACTTTTGTCATTATGACGTAGTCTGTGGGTCACTTGTGCCTTCACATTAACATTCCCTGTTAATGACAGGATTGATTGGTGTTTTAATTTTACTTCTGAAGTAGGATGAATGCCTTGACAAAATTAGGGTGACTGTTAGTGGTATTGTAAAATCCATTTACATTTGATAAAGATCTTTTCAGGCCTTAACTCTTTACATATTTCTGGAGCAAATGAAATTCCATTTTAAGAATGAAGTAGGTGACTCTCCCACTCGTGTACTGGAAAAAAAAATTCTGCATCTTTTGGTTTCATTTTACCGATGATCTTTGGAATTTGGGGAGGACGTGAGTTAGAAACAATATAACTCTGTTCAAAGAAATGAATTTTTAAAATCCTCTAAGGCTTTACCACAAAACTTCTTTCTTGTTATTTTTGGGTGACTAGAGAAAGAATTAGCACATCCTTAGGATCATAAAAATTTTTCTTCCTTTGTGATTTATAGTATTGGCAAAGCAATGAAGTAGTTTTTTAAATTTTTTTTTTTTGTAACTCACTGTCCCCTTCCCCTTTTAAAAAATGTTTTTGGAAGTAATAAGGCAAAATTACAAACGATAAATTATTGTAATAGTGGCTGTTCACCAGCCTGCCCTCCCATTCATGCTGCCCAGTCCTTCATGGAAAGTTATGTTTAATGTCACTTAATGAGTCCTTAGCACTGTTGTGCTCTCAGGCACTCTGATGGGCTGTTAAATTTACAAATGTTCCAGGGCTGTAAATTATCATTCACCATCGGGAAAGAAAGAGTTCTTCTATGGATTTCACATGATTTAATTTAAACTTCTAAACCTAGAAGCTGAAAATAGGTGAGGATTTTGTGCTTCTGCTCACATTCTGGAATTTAATCTGAACTTGGTATGTTTCTGGATCTAGATCAGAGAAAAGCTTGCGTGAAAACAAATGTAAACTCTTATTAAGTAGCTCTACATGATGGTTAAATGAAAGTGACTTTCACTTAGTCCATTGTTGAATGAGCAAATCATAGGACCGATGAAGTAAGGTGAACTACTGGTTATTCAGAAAGATTAATCATAAATATTACCGGTGTCCTCCTCCTCTTTCCTGCCCCACCCTCTCATTGCATGTTAGCGTCTTCACTGGCACCTCTACATGAAATAAAAGGAAGTAAACACCTCTGGAGAGGCAATACTGCATGGTGGTTAGGAGAACCGCCTTGGATTCAGTTCTGGGGCTTGAATACTAACTGGTGAGACTCCAAGTCCATTACTCAAACTCAATCCACCTCAGTTTTCCAAGAAATAAAAAGAAAATAATTGTATTGATATCAGGATGTTGTTATAAGGATTGACTTAGAGAATATAGGTAAAATGACTTGTAGGGAGCTTACCCGACATAGCAGCATAATGGAGATATCAAATAAGCAGTTGCTGTTATTATTATTTTTCTATTAGTTATATTCTATCTAGATTTCTGTTACTAAATAATATAATAGGATGATAATGATGTGTTTAAATCAGTGAATTTTCAACCCTAGCCTCACATTTTTATTCACCTGGGGAGCTTTTGATACCCGTGCCCAAATATCCGTATATTGGCTTCAACCCAGCAATTGTCAGGATATTTGAGGGTAAGGCATGGGTATTTTATTAAAAGCTTCCTAGGTGATTCTGTGCGGCCAAGGGTATCAAAGAAGTTGAGAATTCCCCTACTCTGCCATTCCTTAATTATGTGGGTTTTGTCCTTAGGGCCCAGGATGGCTGCTAGGGCTCCAGTCATCACACTTACCCTCTAGACAGCAGAATAGAAAAAAGAATGAAGAGGAGCATGTCCCTTCCCTCTAATAGGTCCCATATATAGACTTCTGCTTTTTTCACATTGGTCAATGCTTAATGACCTAGATGCTAGAGGGAGAATGGGCTGTACAGTGAAATTTCGCTTTTTTTTTTTAAGGCAGCCAGGCATTCAGTAAAAAATTGGGAAAATAATAAAGGGATATATTAGTAGTTCCAAAACTATCAAATCAAGGGAAAGTCAAGTGTAGGAGGATGATATTATCAACTATTTAAATGCCTACATCTCATTTCTCTTCACCTTTAAAAACAGCTCATCTAAAACCAAACTCACATCTTGTTTTTTCTTCCATATTAATATCAACTAAAATCTTTCAAAATAGTACCTGTGACACTGTCCTCTCCTTCCTTTTTTTATCCCTCATTATTTTATTCATCATTATTTAATAATGATGATGACAATTATATATTTTTAGTTTAATGCTCATTTAATCCCCATAATAAACCTATGACTTAAGTATTATTCCTATTTTACACATAAGAAAACGTATTGGAAAGTAGCTCCTTGCCAGTCAGGCTGCTCAGAGGGGCAGAGCCGGGAGATGGATTCAGGTTTTGCCAATCCTAAAAAGCATTCTCTAAGGCTTTGTGTTCTGTGGCCTCTCATACGTAATCAGTCTTAACATTTTGTTGGCTTAACCTTAAGTAGGCCACATTCTTTTAGTGGGATTCTTTTGGTTGGGAAGACTAAAACACGAATCTCAGCACTTATTTTTCTTTTGCCCTTGAATCAGGCACCCTGCCCTCCTGTGCTGAATGGCTGCCTCTGGGCAGAGAGTGGCCCGACACTCCTCCCTGGGGCAAGGACCCTTGTCAGTGCTGAGGGCTGGAAGCAGAAGATGGCTTCCCCACCGTGGACCTTCCTGGTAGCTTCTTCATGCCTCTTTGTCCTTCCTTACTGTTTCCCCCAAATCCACTTTCTGCTAGATGTTTCTGCTGAAGTTATCTTCTGCCAGACCTCTCTGCCACAGGTACCTTGCAAAAATGTCAATCTGATCACATCTTTTAAAAAAAAAAAATCCTTTGATTGCTCCACATTTCCTAAAGGATGATTCTTTACCTTCTAGCCCCCTTTATCATACTAATGTTTACCATTGCCCTCCCACTCACTATTTCCTAGACAGTAACAAATTACTTTCCCTTCCCTTAAAGTTCAGTGCTTTCTCACCCTCTTTCACACCTGTTGATCCAAAGATGGATCTTCTGTATCCCTCCACTCCACCTTAGTGGTTCCTGTTCATTCTTCAGTTCTCAGGCCGCACTGTCCTGCTTCTATGGGCATGGAGTTTTGCACAAAAAACTCTTGTCCTAATTATTTTATATTGTTATTATTTGCCTTTCTCATTCTCCTTTAGCCTTCAGTAAGTTAATAATAGGGACTTTGCAAGTCTTTTTTCCCCCACTCTATTTTCCTAACCAAGCATGGTAGAGGGCACATAGTTCATGCTCAATAAATATGCACTAAAGAATACATATCTTGAAATGATTAACTCTTAGAGTATGGAGAATAAGGATCTTTTGCGGGGCTGTCTTATACTACATTATGTTGCATTTGCCCAATATAGTGAAAAACCATTTGACTTTGCTCTTTTGAAAAGGAAAGAGATTGTGAAGCCGTGCTGAAAACACAGAACCCATATTAAGTCAGAAAAATATATTTTTTAACTATCTCTTTTTAATTGATTTGGCACTTCTCTCATTTGGGAGACTGTATCTATGGACTTAGGCAATAAAGAAATGATTTTTAACTTTCTTTCAGTGCATGACATTCATAAATATGTAAATGCACAGTTCGAAATAAGTAATTTAGAGTATTTGGTAATTTACGGTACAAATATTGACAGATTGCTGCTGAATTGGTGGTGAAAGTAAATGAAACGTGGCCAGCACAATTAGGAGTTGCCCAAATGGAGATCTTGTTTTTGTCTTCTAGAAGATGAGAGATGCCAAATGTTAACAAAGATTTTGTCAATATTCGTTATTGTTGCAGATTTGTGCAACTTCATTTATAAATGAAAATCGGATGGGGGTTGACAGCGCTGGAGTTGTTAGAGGACGGGAGGTGTGTGAATGAGGCACTCTGCATCTCCTAGCTGAGGAGCTCATTGGGGTTTGCTGTTGTCAGCCCACAGTGCTCCTGCAGAGATCTACAGCCACTTAGTTCCCTCGGGCTGATTTCTCTTGGAGATCTATTTACAAATGGGAAACTGGAGGAGTCTGAGTTTTGTAGCCAGAGGTAGAAACATGGGTCTGGGCTCTGTGTCCTGCCTCTTGGAGAAGAGATTAAGCTGCTTTTCCTGTTATCCACTATTAGTAGAATATGATTGTATGAGTCTGTGTGGGGGCGGGGAGGGTGGTGGCGGTGAGAGACAGAGGAAAGCCTAGCCTGGGGAGAATTCAGAAAGGAGTGTGATTTAGGTTAGCATTTGCCTTCTTATGTTTTAATGTGCTTTGGTTTTTAAAAAATTTATTTACCAAAGCTAATGGATGACATGCAAGGTCAAGTAGAGATGTATCATGTAATAAATTATGCTAAGTTTTAGTTTCTCAACAGTTTCGCTCTACACTGTTGGTTCATTCACTCATGTGACACACATTTATAAAGGTGCCCAACTGGCATAGGACACATTGGCAATATGAAGAGGAACGAGGCTGGGCACATGCTTGGACAGTGGATAGGATGGTTTTCATAAGCAAAAACACTAGAAGATACCTTAAGCCTTTTAATCTTAATGGACATTTTCCAAGTTGTGCGTTTGATTAATTAGGCAGTCAGGTATTTTGTAACGTCTTTGTCAGAGACTCAGGTGGCATGTCATACATTTCCTTTTGTTGCCTGTAGTAGTTTTCTCCAAAATAGCAGACAAAAGTGGTTATTTTCCTCCTCATTCTGACCGGGACTCTGAAACTTTGGTGTGCTAAAACTGTCAGGAAAACTGTGCCTATCCTGTCATCGCCAAACCTGACATTTCTGAAGATTATGCCAAATGTGTTTTCTGACACATTTCAGTTGATTCAAGCTGAGAGGTACTTCTTATCTTTTGATTTGTCAGTCTGCTGGCCTGAGGAATATAGCTACAGTCCCAGGGAATCATACCACACTCGGAAGCTGAATCACTGTTTTCAAGTGCTGTCAATTAGTGTTTGGAAATGGAAGAAAAAAACCCAGTGCACGAGAATGTCACAAGTTCATATAATAAATTTTGTTTAAAATGAATTTCATGCTCACACATTTTCTTACTAATATAAAGTAACTGAAATATATCAAGATTTTTATTATTGAATTAGCACTGACAGCCTCGAATTTTTCTTCTCTAGACTTGTTCAAAATAAACAGAGCAGAATTGCTGATCAGGCTGAATATGAAATCTCTGGACTGCATATATATTATGCATGTAAGGATATTGTTCCTAGAATGGGCTTGGCACATAGAGCTCAGTAAATCTTTGTTTAATGAGTGAATGAAAGATTGGAGATTGTGTGCTGGGTTTTTTTGTTTTGTCTTTTTGCTTCTTGAAATGCACGATTTTGAATCTAAGTATTTCATAGATTCACTTACTTTAAGTGGATGCCTTTCTGTAAGGCAAAAAATTAAACTGTATTTTATTTTCACTTCTATTTGAATTTTACCATGGCCCCAACAGAGCACTTCCGTCCACAATCTGCATGCCTATCTCACAATTCTCCCAGTAGAAGGCAGGAAAGAAGAATGGTACTTATTTATTAGTAGTAGTTTTCAATTCTATCTCTTTACTTTTGAACAAATGCAAACTCTTTGGGAAAAAGTTGTCTTTCAGTAGGCATTTTCTTTTCTTTCCATTTTACTTCCTTTTGCTCTTGACAGGTCTAAAGTCCTAGATAACAGGGCCAGGTAAGTTGTTGTGAGCATTGGGTGGTGGTATGGGAGTGACTCTTTTACCTACTTCTCTGATTAGAAAGTCACCTTCCCCAGAGCAGACAGAAACCTGTTCTGTCAATTTTGACATCTGGCTGGGTTTCTAGCACAGTGACCAGCATCTGGTTGGTATTGAATGAATGTTCCTAGAATTAATGGTTGAGGGAGTGAGAATACTACTTCAGTTCCATTTTCTCCTATGCTTGGAAACTCTGTGGTTCTGTGTGTGTGTGTGTGTGTGTGTGTATAGCTATAATATTCACTTTTTTATGAATTGAGATTTAATGGTAAGGTAGGATAAGAATGGTGGTATTTGCTAAATCAGGGTTAATATTCTCTATGTTAAAGCTGAAGATCCGCAGTGTTCAAAAGCCTTTAGATTTCTTGGCAATTCCTCTGTAAAAGTCCGTTAAGTGTGGGTTGAAGTTTCCTCCACAGGACTACTGATGTGCCCGCTGCCCCTTAGATATTAAAATCAGGCAAAGGAGTAGAAATTGATCCCCAAATTGGCCTCTGGAAGAAAACGAAAATGTTAGGTCTAGCTGTTTTTAGATGTAGTCAAAGGTACCTGAACCCATTCGAATTAATATTTGGATTTTTAAAAATGTGATTTTTATTTCTTGAATAAAAAGGATTGGCTCCTAAAAGTTTTCTCTATGGCATTTTCTAAGACTTCAACTTGTAATGAATAGAGCTGATCTTTACATAAAGAAGCCGTTACTGATGCAGCTAACTGCTCAACATGTAAACTTCTGTTCAGATACTTTTTAGTTGACAAGATACTTTCTGTTATCAACTAAAACATGGCTCTTTTCTTTCTTGCTTTTTAAAAAAAGTGTACAGTATAAGCTCTGTAGCTTTTTTAGTTTAGTTTTGTTTTTTTAAGAGAACGTGTGTGGACTTTATTCATATATATCTCCTACACTGCATCAGCTCCCAGTTACCCACATGTGGTTTATTCTGCCTTGGGATTTATCTGCAGAAATTTTTCAAGTCCCAGGCTGCTCTCTGCTATCCTCATTTGTATGAATTATGTTAGTGTCATCAGTGTATGCTGCGGTTGTGCAGCCTAAACCAAGCATAGCTGGGAAGGCAAATCAACCCATCCCCTCTATATTATATTCTAAAGCAAAATATTTATCATTTTTGTCAATCTTTTTCCCTTTGGAATCATTCTACCCATTATCAGCACAGTTGACTGTGAATTATATATGCTCTGATTAAAGATAAAGTACCATATAAAATAAAATCTTATAATTCACTTTAATTCTCCAAATTTTCTTAGTGAAATTAAATCCTTTTGACTTGATCAGAGGTGCTACATGGAAAGGTTTGATTGAACTTGGGTTACTGGTTTCAATATAATACATATTAAATCCAAACATAGTTTTTCTGCCTCTCTGACCTCTTACTTAAATAAAATACTAGATCTTGAAATGAAATATAATTTGAAGAATAATTTATAAATGGAAAGTTATTCTTTGTTTTAGATGTTAAGCCTCTTTGGGTTTTAACCATGCTCTTTCTTATTCAGTGTAAATAATATAAGGTATGTCTGGCTTCTGACCCATTCACTCAGTGTAAAACATAGCTTTTGCCATACTGGAGGGAAGAAAAGATGGAAGAGGACCCCCCCCGCCCCCGCCGCCACTCCATTTTCACTGTGCAGATTGTATCTCCAAGTGACGGAGGTTTCTGATCATGGAATGAAAGAGTGATTAGTCAGATTTTAAGTGAAGCAAGCTTTTTAGAGTGCAAGAGCAATTTTTTGTTTGTTTGTTTTTTGGTCTGCTCTCTAGAAACCCGAGTGGAAAGCATGCATAATGGGATGCTGTACTTCTGCATTTCGGCAAAGATCTAATCTTTTTGAATTCATTGCTTGTGAGTTATTATTTCTAATCATACGCTTGATTGACTCCAGCTAAATGACTGTCTGACTGCAAAGGCAGGGGTGTTAAATCCAAGACTGTAAGTGCACATTTTAACTGAAAATAGGGATCATCACGGAATGCCTTCTCAATCAGTAGTGCCTGATACCACTCCCCCCAACCCGAACGTATTTTTAAATAGAAATCCTGTCGCATCCTCATGTAGGAGCAGAGCATCACAGAGCATGATTGAACTCCAAGAGAGAAGATGGAAACCCTGGAGGGGATATCAAAATGATAAAAACTGAGGCTCCCACAGTGCCACAATGAGTGTAGTTAATATGCTACTTTAGTCTGACAAGCCAGTCAGGTGCCCCTTAAAACTCCAATTTGAGATTACCTTGTCATTTTAAATATTAAAAAAAAAAAAAGGATGGAAGAAAAAAGAGGTTAGTGGTAATATTTTTTAGAAAGAGGAGTTGGCCATTTCTCTCCATGCTTTTTGCATGAAAATCTAGTAGACACCTGGTTTTCTTTTGGCAGTTCACATAGGTATTTTCCAATGTCAAAACATTGTGGTTCTTTAAGAAACAATGGTGATATAGCACCTCTTGTATACTCCTGGATAGAGCTGGAACGCATTCTACTCAGTGAGGTATCCCAGGAATGGAAAGACAAGCACCACATGTACTCACCATCAAATTGGTATTAACTGATCAACACATAAGTGCACACATCAGAATAACATCTATTGGATGTTGGGCAGGGGGGAGGGGGGAGGGGAAGGAGGAGACGTGTATTTGCATACACAAAGAGTGCAATGTGCACCACCTGAAGAATGGACATATTTGAAACTCGGACTTGGGGGGGGTTCAAGGGGCAACATACGTAACCTAAACATCTGTACCCCCATAATATGCTGAAATGAAAAAAAAGAAAAAAAATTGTGGCTCCTAAATAATTTGTTTTCATTTAAAATAGAACAAGATAAAGTAAAATCCCATGTACAAGAAGGAAATGGCAATGAAAGCTGAGCTCTCTTCACATTTGTCATAATTTTTTGGTGTTGTTTTTTAAAAATATATGTTGGGCTGGGTGCGGTGGCTCACCGCTGTAATCCCAGCACTCTGGGAGGCCGAGGTGGGCGTATCGTTTGAGCTCAGGAGTTCGAGACCAGCCTGAGCAAGAGCGAGACCCCGTCTCTACTAAAGAAATAGAAAGAAATTAGCTGGACAACTAAAAATATATAGAAAAAATTAGCCGGGCATGGTGGCGCATGCCTGTAGTCCCAGTTACTCGGGAGGCGGAGGCAGGAGGATCTCTTGAGCCCAGGAGTTTGAGGTTGCTGTGAGCTAGGCTGACGCCACGGCACTCTAGCCTGGGCAACAGAGTGAGACTCTGTCTCCAAAAAATAAAAAAATAAAAATAAAAATATATGTTAAGGAGTTGTTTGAACACTTAAATATGCTGCTCATTATATTATCATAACTTCTTAATAAGATCTGTTTATTCTATTACTTGGATCTTTCTTTTTCTTGCTTTAATATTACACAAATATTCAAAAGTTCTCTCTGGATTTTTGTGAGAGAAAACATTTACACAACCAGGAGTCTTACAGAAAATTCAAGTGAATGTATCGACATTGCTATCCTGAAAGCTAAGATAACCATTGGTCTTGGAGAACAGAGCCTTATCTAGAGGCAGCTGCAGGTACTCAAAGATTGTGTGTGTGTGTATGTGTGTGTGTGTGTGTGTGTGTGTTGCCTTCAAAACAGGCAGAATGATAAATGGACACATGGTAAATAGTCTGAACACACCTCCACCTAGGAGAAAGCCATTTAAAGCTAAGTGTTTCCTCATAGGACTACCTTATTTTTTATCAATATATTCCAATGGTAATTTAAAATAATCGCATATTTTACATTAGACAATACTTTTGAATATGATTTGAGATTTTTTAAAACACTACCTGATTTTATGAAACCACTTGAAATTTAAACACTATCAATATGAATATGTTAAATATTCAGTTGCTCAATGGTTTAAAAGTAAATTTTTAATTTAATCTCAGTATCACAAAGCTTCCTTCTGAAAGACCCATCTAGTTCTATCTCATGCCCAGGGAAGAGATTGAAGTTGCTGTCAGCCAGTTCCAGCAGGAAGCGTTATTTGAGTAATTAGCACAGGGACAATATTGTGGGGAATATGGATTATGTGTGTAAACTCTACAGGGTGTGATAGTTGGGTGTTAATCTTTTTATGAAAGTTCATTGAATGGTGAGTAGGAACAGGTGCTAGGATGACTATGAGTTCTCTGAGGATCAAAAGGTTAGATAAACTGCTTTTAGGATTTATGCAGGGTAGTGATTTTCATGTCAGGTTAATTATCCTTATGTTTTACAAGACTGTCAGTCAGGATGCCTAGAAATCGTATGGAACTGGAGGCTCTGAAAACTTTTGAGTCTTTTCTGATTGGGTTTATCTGATAATCATTCTTTTCATGATGACCTTAGTTGAAATGAAGAGCTGTTAGAACTACAAGGCCTGCTTTAGTGTCAGAAGAAGATTTAATCAGGAGTCTATCATCCAGTGAGAAAAATGCCTTTCATTCTCTTTTCATTTATTTGAAATTACTTAGTGATTCAGGAATCTCTTATTGGGGTCATTACTTTGATTTTTAACTTAGCAATGTAACTCTTGAAATACTTTATGTAAATGATTTCCTTCAAGGTGCACTGTGTTTAAAAAGCTATCAATCAGTTGAAAATTGTTTTTAATTTATTTCACTCTAGAAGCATAATCTGTCAGGAAGAAATGGAGAGAGAACAGAAGTTCATACAGCAAGGGTCATGCTGTGCCACCCAAGCACCAGTTTTTAAACGGGTTTTTAGTGTCTTCATCCCTTTTTAGGAAACTTAAAACATCTTGAAGATTATTTTAATTTGGTGGTAGTAATTGTACTGGCCGCATTACAGTTAATAACTTGCATATCATTTCTTTAACCCCAAAGGTATGAAAATAAAAAGAAACTTATATTAAAAAAATACCCTCAGCAATTTTTCTAGGCCCGTTACTTTTATAAAACACTTGAGATTTTATTTTTATTAGTGTAAGACATTTAGAAATGAGTAACTAGCAAATAAACTTAGTGATATAATTCAAGTTTATATTGCTTGTTTAATAAAATGTACAAAATCACAGCCTTTCCCAAGGTTTTCCTTTCATCGTTTTTTTTTTTTTTTTGCAAAAGAAGATTGTTAAAGTTATAGAGTTTCAGGTCTTTTAGGAAATTATCTTTAGTTGTTTGTGTTACTTTATCACGGTTTGTACATGATAAAGCAAATTTTGTGGCTTTTGCCAAAGCAATGAGTCTTTTAGAAATTTTATTTGGGAACTATTTGTTTTATTCCCTCTTTTGCTACTGAGTTTGTATATCTGGAAGGTTATTTCCTTTAACTTTTATTCATGTAAGAGGATCCTGGGATCTTATTGCAGATTTTACAGTCTGGTAAACACAAAATGTATTCTCATAGCGGCACTGTTCCGTTCTCAGCAGTTCATTAAGTAGGCTTCCCCTGTATTAATACGGTGACTGACGGAAATATCACAACCTGGGCCTTTATGTTGGAGACCTGCTCACAGCTTTGTTCCAGTTCTTCACTGTGTGTTGCGGTGATATGCTGCTCTTTGCATTTATAGCCTGATTAAACAAAGAACAGGCTCTCCTTGATAACTTTTTAATACTAATTCTGTAAGGGCCTCAACAGTGACCAGTTAGGCTTATTGTCTCATCAAGGTAAATATTTTGGATGAGCTTTTGTTTTTTTAATTGTATTTCAAATTGTATTTTGTTTATTTATTTATTTATTTTTTTTGAGACACAGTCTCACTGTGTTGCCCGGGCTAGAGTGCCGTGGCGTCATCCTGGCTCACAGCAACCTCAAACTCCTGGGCTCAAGCGATCCTTCTGCCTCAGCCTCCTGAGTAGCTGGGACTACAGGCATGTACCACCATGCCCGGCTAATTTTTTCTCTATATATTTTTAGCTGTCCAATTAATTTCTTTCTATTTTTGGTAGAGATGGGGTCTCGCTCTTGCTCAGGCTGGTCTCGAACTCCTGAGCTCAAACGATCCGCCCGCCTTGGCCTCCCGGAGTGCTAGGATTACAGGCGTGAGCCACTGCACCCGGCCTCAGATTGTATTTTAAAAAGAAAATTCTCACTCAGCCAGATTTTTGCTTGCTTGAGCTATTGATGATTGCACTTTCTAATAACAAATAGGCTTTTCTGGTTGTAACCTGCCTGGTTTTAAGAGTTCAGAGGCCATGGTAAGATGGCTCACCTCTCGGTTCCTCAGTAATTTATGTGTTTTCCTGATTGTATATGATTTCATTATGTTATTATACAGCTCATTTATCAGTAAAACTTACTTCCTAAGAAACATCAGAAATGAATAAAAGAAATAAATATAGTACTAGGATAATAACCTGAAATAATTTTTGTGCAGATGCTTTATATAACATATACCACAGCAAAAGATAGCTAGAAGTTTCCTACTGAATGATGATATTTGAGAAATGTAGAATTTATGTTAAAATCCTCTGTTAACTTCTGAAGAAAGTAGATACATTTGAAGGATATCAGTTAATTATGTCTAACTCCTGCTTTCTATCCTATGTTAATGTTAATATGTTGTCAGAATTATTGCATAGCTGGGAACAGAAGCATTTACCCATTCAGTTTCCTTGCATGAAATCCAGTGGAGAAAATGATTTGAAATAACTACTCCTTCACATCCATTCATTCCTTCATTGCCACTAATGTGCTTTGGTTACTAATCAAGTCAAGGACTCGGGTTCAGGCCACGTTAGACTAGCTAACTTAATTCCTTTCCAAGGCTCCTGCTCCCTCACCAATAATTTATTTTTAGAACCAACGGAAAGATCATTGTGAATACAGTAGCACAAACCTATATACTCTAGGAAAAAAAAAATACAAGCTCCTACTCTGTGTCCTATCATAGTCACGTATCTGTGTTTAGAACCTAGAGTCAATCCTTAAAAAAAAAAAAACTAAAAGAAATAACCTCTGGACATATGTGTGTATCAGTGAAATAGAATAAAGAAAACCTAATATATTTACATACAAAATTTGAAGGATCATCAAAGTCATCTCAGCTTACTTTTACTGTATTGAGCACCAAGCTAAGCCAAAAATTGAGCCAATTGTTTTATCTTGTTTTCTGTGGAATTTTTACAAACATAGGTTTTCGTAGGTAATGAGTGATTTTACATAGCAAAAATGTGTACACTGAAACGAATGAAAATATCCACTAATGTTTCATCGTACTTACCGATTGATTACAAAACTATTTTAAACATTCTCTTCTGTGATATGATTTTTGTAGCTTTTCTGAAGCTGTGGCATTTCCAGCTTGGTTTTTATGTCATTATTTTCGTCGGCGGGCTCTGGCTTCACACGCGTGGTGGAGTGATAAAGCTGTGTTGCTAGGCAGAGTTCTTCCAGGCAGTTCATGCTGGGCTTCATATCTGTCATTGCCCCACTTTCATGTTTCTATGAGGATGGAAATGATTTGAGACAGAATATCATTGGGAATAGGCGCATAGTTAAATGCCTGGGTCGCCTGATTCTCCATTGAGTCATCATGAGTGTTTCTGAACAGCGCCAGCGGTATTCTTGGCACGCGAGGCTCAGCGGGCATAACACTGAAATAGCAAAGATCGAAACCTGCTTTGCTAGAAAATTCTCGGCTTGCTATATGACCTTTTCGGTCATACACCTTTGAGTATGTGCCTATGCCTTGGTGCCGCTATGGAAGGCTCAGGACTGCCATAAATGTGCCAGGGAGAAGGCAGAGAAGATGTGAATAAAATGAACAATTGGTGACAAGATAGGATTAATTTTTTTTAATGCTCATGGAATTTATATCCAAAACTTGGGACTTTGACATCCTATGCATTGGTAAAGAATCAAAAGGGTAATTCTAGTTTTTCAAGAGCAGAATTTAAGAAAGTGTTAAATAAATGAGATGCTTTTTGTGACAATTCAATGATGGCATGACAATTCTATAATAAAGGAAATAGAGTTGGCCCCCAATCATCTGCCTTCACAAAGACAAGGTATCATGTTGTCTTAATAGTTGACAAAAATAACTGAATCGTTGCTTTTCCACACAAAGTGTGCGGCTATCTCCACGTATAAATTAACGAGACCTTGCAGTTGAAGTGCTATGTGTTTATTAGGCTTTTCAGAACGTCTGCCAGGCCATGGAACCTCGTAAAGAAAGGCGGGTGTTCCGCGAGGCCGGTCTGCTCAGCATTCCTCTGTAAATGCTCCCCTCATGATATGCCTGAAAACCTTCGATATTATAATAATGCTAATAAAAATGGAAAACTCTGAATTCTTTATAGATGCATAAAAGAAGGGTAATTTCTCTGTGACCTGAATAACTCTTCGAATTGCTGCTCTGGCCCCTTTGAAAGAAGGCAGCTCTACTATACTGCTTTGTGTTCCTTTGAACATCTCGCTATCTGACTATTTTAAGGATGGAAATAATAGGAGAGAATTTAACTCGGGGTTATGCTTTGAAGGACAGGTGGGATCCCCCCCCCACCTCCACCCTGCAATCTTCCCCCCTTCCCTTTCTATTGCACGTTGCTATCTAGCCTAGCTTCTTAAACGAGAGGTGATCTTGTTGATGAATAAAATTAAATGATAATACAATTTTTCACGTATTCAGACTCTTCCACCTTTTGGTTTTGTCCCTTTGAGAATCGTAAATTGGATTTGTTATCGCGACCTTTCAAGAGGCCGGGTTCAGTCATCTCACGGTAGCCGGCGGCGGCGGGCAGGGGCGCGGTGGCTGGAGGAGCGCGAGGGTGCAAGGCGGAAGGACTGTTTTTGTGGAGGCCTGTGGCCTTGGGAAGCAGGGCAAGCGCGATGCAGGTAAATCCGGGGAGAAACGATGTTGACAGTGAGGTGGGGGGGGGGGCCAGGGCAAGGCCCCCGGATGGGTTCTGCGGTGATGTTGCATCTCCCTCTTTGCATGGATCTGGGGGCGCGCTTGCTGTGTTTTAAAACCGTCTTCTGCTTAGGAATTATTATTTTTCTCATGTTGACGTGGATCTGCTCCCCCTGCCACTAATGTTAATAACCAGAGGAGAAAGATCAAAGCAGGCCAAGTCGCGGGAAGACAGGAGGCGGCCAGCTGGGGCTGGCATGGCAGACAGTTAGTCTTAATTACCAGCTTTATAGGTAATTTTAGTAATGACAGATTTCAGTTGTTGCTTAAATGAATGGAAATTATTGATAGTAAATTTTCATTGTTTTGGTTTCTTTTGTGTGATATTGGGTGCTGGGGTAGAAACTGTACCCAGTCATACATGGTAACAATCAAGTGCATTTTATTAGGAAGTTAGAGAGGCCAACCCTTTTAATTACCCTGTGTAATTTTAGTTGGTGTTCTTCCAATTTCCTTCTTATTTAATTTAACAGCCACTTGATTATTTGAGATTTTTTTTTCTTTTACAAATTATTGTAGCTGCATATAGATGTGTATGGAATATATAAAATCCGTGTTTTGCTGGAAGAAATATTACACTCAGAATTCAGTGTGTGAAGAAAGAAACCGGGAAGATTTGTAGTGTCCTATTTGTTGACTGTATTACAATTGGAAAGCACTATTTAGGGTTAAATGAAAAAGCCTAGAGCCCTCCCAATTCTAGTAATTCTGTTGGCTGGGTGTTTGGACATTCACAAAAACTGATCTCTTCGTTCAGCTTCTGGAATAAGCTGAGTCTCGGGACCAGCCTACTCAGGCTTGGTTAGCGCCATCGTGGACAGAGAGCGAAGGCTGTGGCCACGTGGGGCTCTGCTGCCGCGTCGGGCTCTGCTGCCGCGTTGTGGAAGGTGAGCCCAGCCCGAGTCCAGCCTGAGCCCAGCCGTGAAGTCAGGGATGTGTCTTGCCCGGCAGGGAGGAGAAGCACAGCCATGAGGTGCTTCCATCTCCTGTTTTAAGAAGCTCCTTTCTTGGGAACTTGGGACCCTGCTGCTCGTGTGGCCTCCTGGCATCATGACACGCAGGGGACAAAGAGAATATTTTGCAAAGAGCATATTCAGCGGAGATACGCATGCAGCAAGATCTGTCTGCATGGGACATAACGTTCGAGAGTATGTCTGCGTGAGCGAGAGGGAAGCCTAGGGTTTGAGCCATGAATTTCTACGATGAATGAGGCTTAACATTTTAAGTTGTGTCTGAGGCTGTGGGCCACAGCGTGGGAATCTGTCTCCATTTTGTTGCATCCATGGCTAGATCAAGTCTCCTGATATAGTCGCTCCAGAGGAGGTACAATGTGAATCGCAGAATGGCAGCGCCGTTTGGGGACTGAACTGAGAAGCAGGCATTCTGAGTAGCAAACAAGACACCTAGAGGCCAGCATCTGTCATTTAGTTTTTGAAGTCCTTGCTTCAGGGAAAGCTATACATTTCTATAGTATAAGTACAACTCATGCTTCAGAATTAATTGCAGCAGCAGTGATGTAATGTTGCCAGCCCACTTGGGAGAACTGGGTCTGCGATCGTTTTGACGTTGCTGAACGATGTTTTCCTCATATGGTGCTAAATTTTAAAAACTCCATGAAATTTGTGAGCAGATGGAAAGTAGATCGCTTGGACTACCAGGCTCTGACAGCTTATCTGCATTTTATTGTGAAGGTGGTGGCTTTGGGCGTATGAGGGAAGAGTGTCAGGGAAAGGAGGAAATGTTGAGAGCTGTAATAGGTTTGTCTGGTCCAGGTGTTTTTATAGATGTGGGCCATGCCCAGTAAGCAAGGTAAGGTCCTTTGTGACACTGCAGATTTATTGCTTCTCTACTTTCCTCTCTACTGTGGTCAGACACTCCTCTGTCCCCTTCCCCGTCACTCCCTATGTCAAGTTTCGGATGACCTCTGGTGAGAGGTGAAGAGAAGAAAAAGAAAACAAACTTTGAATTTTTAGCTGCAAAGATGCAAGTTCAGCTACCAGATATCATGGTCCCTGTCATGATGCGTATTGATTTAAAATGTAGCAACAGATTATTTTTTTATTTTTTGTAATATAGGTTAGTAAAACCTGAAATCTGTGGGAAAAAAATCATTAGTTCTAAAGGTTTGTACATGAAATGGCAAGAAAGTAAAATAGATAGTGTTGTCTTAAAACAGTTTTTTTAAGGTATTGATTAACTAGGCTCAAACTCTACTGCAAATGTTTGGAGAAGAAGAAATGAGTGCAGTGACCGCTCATTGTTTTATTTAAGTGTGTGTGAGTGTGCTTCCCACCGAGGGTGGAAGGCTCACAAACCGCTCCCCTTTCCTATCCCAATGCATCAAATTATGTTATTAGTCTGTTTCAGGAATGTTTTCATTTGCATTTGTAGACAATCACTTTTAGGATATAAAACTTTATATTGGCTTTCACTGCAGTGGGAAATTATTAGCATTTTAAACACAACTTAAAAAGTCAAGACTAATGGCAGGATGGCTACATTTATGGTTTTGTTTCAATTGAGTATCTCTTGCTAATACAGTTCTATTAGACCCCTGTACTGTAAGAAGTATTTAGATAAGAAACTGACAATGGAGAGAAAAAACTTAGGGCTATTCCCAGCATCAGCAAACTCTCGAATAAACCCTTTCCTATTCATTGATCTGTAAAGTCTGTATTCAAATGATATCAGAGTGTCTTGTACATGAGAGGGGAAAAGATGGGGACTAATATTTATAGAGTGCTTACTACTGCTGTGCTATTATTTTGTAGCCTATGAGGCAGGAATCATCATCTGGATTTTATGGAAGAGCAAGTTGAAGTTTTGGAGATAATTATGTAACTTTCCAAGGTCACACAGCTGGTACGTGGTTCAGATAAAAATCCTGCTGCCCACAATACTAGCAGTGGGTGGGTGGGTGGGTTGTACCTGCATGTGTGTGTCTATGATTGACACATACATGGAACTCTAGCATCAAAGTAATTAAAAACAAAACAGGGACCAAGTGCAGTGGCTCACACCTATAATCCTAGCACTCTGGGAGGCCAAAGCGGGAGGATCCCTCGAGCTCAGGAGTTTGAGACCAGCCTGAGCAAGAGTGTAACCCCGTCTCTACTAAAAAATAGAAAAATTAGCCGGGCATCGTGGCTTGTGCCTATAGCCCCAGCTACTTGGGAGGCTGAGGCAAGAGGATCACCGGACCCTGGAGTTTGAGGTTGCTGTGAGCTACGATGATGCCACTGCACTCTACCCAGGGCAACAGAGCGATACTCTGTCTCAAAAAACAAAACAAAATAGGTAGATGGATAGATGGATGGAGAGGGAGGGAGGGAGGGAGGAATTAAGTTTCCCTGCATAAATCAAGTGGACTCTTTTACTGATTTACCCAGTAGGAAGAGAAAAGCTATTTTAAGAGTTAAGGTCAACAGTATTCTAGTCTGTTCTTTCCTCTGTGTTAAATCTTTATGTGTAAGCAAATCATATGAGCTGGAGAAAATAAATTTTGATTGTATTTGTCATGTTACAGGTGATAATACCGAAGCTTGGGAAAGGACTATTTTAAATAAATAAAAATAAGTAAAAAAGTGGCTTCATTACATTAGGTATTTGCAACAGGTATTCGTCTAGGCACATAGAGTTATTAGATTTGCTGTCTTTGAGTAGCTGGAGGATTGGGCAGAGAGCTTGGTTGTCGTGCTGCATTGATTGGGAGCATGTGGGGCCTGTTGAGTACTATTCACAAGTGTAGTCTCCTGCTCTTGTCTCTGTTTTTGATCACCTTCTCACCGTGAAGTGACCTGAGTAATATTATATAGGAAACAGGAGTTTTATTAAAATAGGAGTGATACTCCATCCCCTAGAAAACCATTTTATGCAGTGCCAAGAGAAATAGAAATACTTTCCTTCCCCCTGCTTCCTCTCAGTGCCTGGTATGGGCTGTACAAGGAGGGAAGAAAGCCCCTTATTGAGGACAATATTGAAGGGAAGAGAGGTCAGAGCAGGCAGGGGAAAGGGAGGTTCTTGCAAGAACAATACATTCTCTGTGTTATTTAAAATAGTATGTGATTTTAATTCTCAGTTAAAGCTGAAAGTCAAAGCCTCTTGAAATATGTATGGATCAACAGGACCACTTTTGCACCCAAGAAAGGAGAAAGGTTCTGGCACTGAGCCATACTGAAATCTTGGGCTGAGAGTTTGAAGGTGGAATTGAGGAGGGGGGTTGGAGAGGGGGGCAAAGGTCACCACGGCAACAGGATGTACCATTTGCAGACTAGTAGGTCAGCCTTAAATCTCCAGTTAGCTCAGGTTTATTGCTCCTTTAGGGTTTCTCTCAGTTATCATGACTGGTATCTGCTAACAGTGCAATTTTCTGCTGTATTAGTGTATTTAGATAAAAGAGGATTTCAGAAAAATGATCAAATAAAGGTCTACCTCATTCTCCTGGCAGGTAACTTTTGTCTCTCATGTGCTGAGTTATGGTCTCCAGCCTCATGTACAGTCAAGAGAGCTATTCTCTCCACTGGGTCATACATGTGCTTTCCTTCCTAATACCCATAAGAGGCTTTAGAGGGAAGGAGAAGAAGATAAACACAGAAACCACATCCTAACAGCTGCCTTTAGTTAGCTCTGTTTTTCCCCCTGGCTTTTAAATCTTACAGCGGCACCTAATTTGTCCCACATGGCTTTCCTCCCAGCAGAGCTGCTGTCCCTTTCTTTGCTGCCCTGTTTGATCAACAGCAAACAGTTATGAAGAATCGACTAGTTTAACCAGTGTAGGTCACTGTCATCAGGCTGCTGGTCTGCAGGTGCCTGTGAATAGGAAGGAAATCACCTTTTATAGACTGAAAGAGACTAGAACAACGTCTGAATCGCTTTAGGTACCAGTGGACCTATCAAAACATCCCACAATTAAGCACTCCGTGAAATTATTAATAGTCCATCAAATAAGTGAGATGATGAACCACTGAGTGGGCTACTGTGATTTGAACAGGCGAGTGGTTTTGACCAAGTGGGGTGTATGAGAATCACGTAAGGTGCTTAAGCATTTCATGCACATGCCCAACTTCTTGCACTTACGTTCTGCCTCTATTTTAATAAGCCTGGCGGTGATGAATATAGATGGTGCAGATCTGTGTTCCAGCACGTCTCCACGGGAAGTGGGTTGCAACTTGCATTATTGTATTCACTTTTTTAAAAAAGTTCTAATTATTTTTTTTCTTATATGTGTTACTCATGTCTATATTCCATCTTCCATGCTATTTTTTTTTTGATACAGTAAGGCCAAAGACAGATGTTCATAGGGCAGACAGAGTACTGAATTAAGTTATTTCCTACACAGAGACTAGTGTTTTGTTTCTTCCTTCCAGCTCCTGTTTATTTCTTATTGCTACTGAGAAGTAAGACATGAAATCCCCACAGCCAATGTCCTCCTCTTGTGAATTTTAAAAAATGAAATTGGTCCGGTTTAAAAAAAAAACAAGATTAATATTAGTGATAGGGACCAGCCATTCTCTTATAGATTTTTAGCTCTCAAATAATTTATCATTCAAGATTTAGCAATTATCTGAATTTTATTGCATATATATGGAATAATATTGGTTCATGTCCCCTAAAATTTGAGAAATGTGTGTACTTCACCTTGAAAAAGGAGTGCTTGAATTAGTCCTTACAAAATTACCTTGTCCTGATGATTCTGCTAAAGAACTGATACTTTTTGTAAAGTAAGGAATAAACCTGTCACAACTTGTGTTGAAAGGTCATTGTCTCTTGCAAAGTAGATTAACTCAGTTTGTTCTACGAGCAGGAACCATGCTGCTGCGGTGTAAAATTATACATATAAAGTAAATTTCTGCTATCTTTTTGGCTTGCTTGTGTAAAAGAAATTTCATGCCTACCAGTTTTCATTTGCTAACGTAAGTCACAACTCCTCACGGTTAGAGTGTCAGGACAGACAAGAGTGGTGTCTGTAGTGTGCCTTCCACTTCTAACGTTCTCTGCTCTCCATAAATGCAGTTTACCAAGCAGGGGAAACGTGTATAAAAACACTGATGACAAATTTGGTGATTTAATGTCTTCGATGGTGTTAGGGCCGGTAGTTAGTAGGCGAGCCGCAGTAGTAATTGAAATGAACTTGCGTTTTATGCAAGTGAATGACAGAAATGGAACCTTCCCTTTGGTTCATGTGTACTGTTCGGAATGAGAGCGCTGTTCTCCTGAGGTACGGCCCGTTAATCTCTGTTAACGATAAATCCTCATGTATCAGAGACAGCGATTCATCCTGTCACGTAGAAAAGCCTCTAAATTTTATATGAAAGCAAGGGTTAAAAATTGCTATGATATTTTCTTGGAAAACTATAGTTAATTCTGTGTATTCTTTTCTTCCTAAACTAAGAATGGAATGGGGGAGGGAAATTCCATTAAAAGTAATAGTGACTCTTTGAAACACCTTAAACTACAGCCTTCCCTGCAGTAGCTCATGTGTCTGGAGTATCCAGGAAGGAGTTCTGCTTCAATCTGCTTAATCCTTTAAACAATGAAACGGTTATAGTTGCGCTCGTTGCAAATGTTCTAAAATGTCCCAGTCATTACAAGACGTGGTTTGACAAAGTATGGTGCGTTTTCTCAATGAACCAGGACCCGCGTTAAGAACACCGGTTATTGAACTCTTCGGTAGTCCTGGAATGCGCTCGGGAGCCTTGGAGGTCTATAGGTTTAGCCTGACTTTTTCATGATTTTTCCCAGATGGCTGCTTCTCCTGCCTCCTGCCAATATCGAGGGCTTTTTATCCCAAAGCCCATGGCCTCTTAGTCCCTGGTGCTCTTCTAACTAGTATTTTTTTTCTTTCTTTTTGCTCCTTTCGTGATCATTTCTATTCTCCTCTGCCACTTTTAAACCACTGAGAGCCTGCTTTGACTTCCAGAATTCCAGATCGGCTTTTCTTTCCTTTTTCCGTTTATAAACTAGGACCAGTTTGAGCATTTCTACTTGAAACCAGATAAGCATTACCTTGTAATTAAGTCACATGATTAGTCCTGTCCCCAACCTGTGAGGTGTTTCATGGAGAGGAGGGCACAGCTGTCCTGTTGTGTCTGCTGCTGTCTGTAGAACAACGTACATGGGCTTTTTAACTGCTGTTTCCATGTAGCTTGAATGTTCCTTTGTTTTGCTCCTGGTGTTCTGGGTTTCCTGACTAAGTGTTGACCAAAAAATTAGAAGCAATTTCACTTTCCCTTCTAAAGGCAGTTAATAGGCTCTGATTTCTGTCTCTGCCCCACAGTCTCTGTGACTGTTTTCTTTCACGGAATGGTTATTTGTTGGGACGATACATTCACGTATATTAACAGGCCTCTTTAGAGGTAATGAAGTCCCACGCCTTGCCTGCTACCCCTCATCAATATTCAGAATTACAAACATTTGATAAAAAGTTGGGTTTTAGATGGTTAAATGAGGTGTCTTGTCCATTTTCCAAGTTTAACTCCTGTATTAAATGGAGATTGTGCAAAGAGCTCCTCATATGGAACATATTTTTGCTTTGAATCCCATTAATAATGTGCACGTTTCCTGTGATCATAAATTCCCATTTCTTCTTTGCCTCCTCTGTGAACTGACGTCTCTTTCCTAAGATCAACCAGAGTGTTAAATTCAGGATAATGCTCATTCTTAGTATTCAGTGAATTAAGGAAAGTTTAAATATATGCAGTAAGGCTAGAAAGGGAAAAAATAATTTGTTCTTGGAAAGCTGTGAATCATTGTATCCAAAAACATAGGTGTTTGAGAAAATATCTCATGTGTTTAATGAATATTCTGGCATGCATAGTTTATCGTCTCAATGAATTATTATCATGCAATCAAATTCACAGGGCTCCAAGTTACCTCCAGAAATTATCTAGTTTTTTTTTTCTTTGTTTCTATAGAGATAGCAACCAAAAGTAAAAGGAGACAACATGAATTAAAGAGATCAGAGCATAATATCTAGCAACTAGTTAGTGCTCAGTTAATGCACTTACCCTTACAAAGTGTTTTTAATGTCAGTTGCAGGCCATTCTTTCTATGTTTAAAAGTCTTATGGACTCCTATTTTTTTTTTTCCCAAAGGTGGTCATTAATCTTATTTGCCCAATCAGCTGAGAAGTTTTTCATGTTATTTTGCCATCTTCTTGAGATTCAATTTTATATATTTTCTAACCTTGTTTGGTTTTGCATACTTGATTCATTTGGGTTGTTTTTTCAGAGTAGCGCTTACTTCTGCAATTCTGACAAGATGGTGCAGCCCAAAACAATGGTGAGCAGAAACTGGCAGGGAATTACTGGGTGCCTCCCTAATGCTATGCTTTGTGGTTTCTATTATCTGCCTTTGAGAGTTCCCCACTTTCAGCAGACATAAGAGCTGAAATAGAGGTGGGACTGCGTCGTGAATTCTTTGCTTGCCAATGGGGACAAAACACTGCGGACAGTCAAGGATTCCCTTTCTCAGAATATACTACAAAGGGTCCTTGTTTCTAGTGATAATATATTATGAATATATTTCCTATGAAACAATGTATACCTTTTTAGAAGTAACTTTTAGATTCAGCCCTCATCTTCTCTAAGAGTAATGAGTTCTCTAAGATTGGCACATACTTTATAGGGACTGGTAGCTTTAATTCCTCATATTCACAAGGGTTGAAGGTAATAAGAACTTGATCATTGCTTTCCTCAGCTTTCATTTTTCTAGATAAAGGGATCCTAATCTTTATAGGTCTCCTAGGCTTCTCCTTATCTCGATCAATGTAGTTTCTCTCCTCTAGACTGTCTTCAGCTTTTCAGGGTGTGGGGTCTAGATTTAAGATGGAATACCAGGTATAAACATATTTCAGATTTGTATATCAAGAGGAAAACATTTTTAATTTAGCTGATTACCTTCAGATTATTGTTGGCCTTTGGACTACCTCAGTGTTTTAGGTTGTGATCTTCAGTGAATAGTCATGAATGGCCAGCAGTTCCTTTTCTTGGGTTGTGACTGACACCTTGCAGCCCATTGATCATCCTTCAAGCATAATTTAAATTCATTTCCCTTAAATGCATGCCATTTACAGTTGCCCGCATTTCAGCTTCTGTGCCACTTTTCTGTCTATTCATACAGGCCTGTGAAATCTTTCTGCAATTCATCTCTTGTCAACTTGGCATTCATTTCCCTTTTGTCACCTTCAAACCTTGGCTCAAATTCACTTCCTCTGGGAAGTAGCCTGTGATTAACCCCAAATGACACCGATCACTCATATTCGATATCCAAGTGATGTCAGAGGAACTTCAGCATCCAGGTTCTTCTATCATTCTGGGTTTTGTTGTGATTATCATTTCTTGAATCTGTCTACTTGATATTCCTTTTTCCTGAGTTTGGAAGGCATTCAGGAGATTAAGGAGAGTCCTGAAGGGAAGCTACCACTTTGGACAATAGCAAATACTTTAAGGTTTTTCCAAGTGCCTTCCTCGAGGCAGCTGCCGTTCAGTGGTTGCAACGTACATCCTAAGAGATGCGTTTCTAAAAATGAGAGCAACTCACTGGAGTCTTTATAGCAACATCACTACAGTAAGATTTTCCCGGAAACATATTTTGACAATTGTTCTTCTTTCCTCATCAAACTTCTGAAGTTTTGTCACATGCTTTATAGGTGGCTACTTTTCATAAAATATTTGATGTCTTTCTGGACTGCAGTGATATTTATGATTACTACACATCAAACATTTTTTATCAGTTTCTAATTGTCTGAAGATCTATTTATTTTACTTTGTAATAGTTAATACCTTCGGAAGGTTCAAAAATCAACATGATAGCAAAAGTTACATGTTGAGAAGTCTTGCTTTTTATCTCGGTCTCCATCACCTTATTCCCTACTGGCTCATATTAGATTTTTGAGTATTCCATTTTTGCACAAGCACATACAATATATATTTTATAATCCCCGCTTTCTTACTCAAAGCATATCGTATGCAGAGCATATTATATACTCTGTTCTGTACCTTGCTTTTTAAATTTCCTGATCAGTATGTAGAGAGCTTCCTCATTATTCTTTATAACTTCACACTATTTTATTTGTGGATGTGCTGTAGTTAATTTAGGCGCTCCCTAGTGATGGCCCCTTGGATTGTTTGCAATATTTTGCTGTGTAAACAATGCTGTAATGAATCACCTTGTACATACATCATTTCAGATATGTACCTACTGATCCTTATCTTCTGGTTCCCATGCCCTTTTCCTTATAGACCTCTTAAGCCACAAGAAAACTGAGGGTGCATGTTTTTGTCTCCGTTAATATTCCCACAATGCCTTCCTAACTAGGGAGCTATGTTTTGAGCTGTAGGATTCCCCCAATCTAGACTTGTGTTTCATTTGAGTCTCAACCCTGGCCTCTTTGAGCATCTTTAACTGTGTGAATTGAGCTAAAAGAGAATGAATATAATTCAGAAGAAATATTCCACAGTCAGATGTAAAGAGTTAAACTTTGTGTAATTTTCCATACAGTGAAATATTAAAATTTCAATTAGGTTAGTGGTTAGAGAAAAATCATGAAAAATGTTATATTGAGATTTAAGAAGTAGAGAATTTAAATGTAACTGGATGAGCAACAAATTAGCGTCATGGTATAGGGTTCATAATTCTGATTCTGGATTCTGACCTTCATAAGACTATCTCTGTGTTGATCTGTATGCATTTATGGGTTCAGAAGTCGCTTTGTGGGTACATGTATAATACATAGCCTCTCAAAGGAAAGATTGTAAACTTTTCAAGTATACAATTCTATTTTATTCTTTAGTCTTCTTTCGTATTTCTCATCACATCTGGTTTTGCATCGAGTCTGTGGTCTACTATGAACCTTGATTTTTCTATATTTAAGCATAACTCGTCTTTTCTTAGAATTTAATTTCCTCCACTCATAGATAAATGCAGTTTTTGCTTATCCCCTGTTCTTTTGGAGTATTTACTATCCCACTCAATTTGGCGTCAGAGCCAGTTATTATGGGTGTTAAAAATAATGCAGGACCCAGGGCAGGACTCCTTAGTAAGGAGAATTGTTTAACTCCTCTGATTCTTCATCTACACAATGTGAATAATAACACCATGTCTCCTCCTCTTTGTTATCGAGAGAAGAGCAGTGATAAGGGATGTGATGTGCAGTGTCTGACCTGTGGTAGGTGCTCAATAGTCAACATTATCTCCTACATGTATTACTTTATGGTTTTCTATTATCTTTAAGTACTCTTAGGGTTGTGATACATGGTTGCATAAATTATTCAAATGATATTTAGTGATTATCCCATTCAAAATAGGAAAGTGACTGTAGAAGTTATAGAGATCCGTGTTAGTGTGCTTATACATAATTATTTGTTCTCCCTGGTTTGTGCAATACTTCTCCATTTTCCTGGCGGTTCATTAGGAATTCTGTCGGGGGATGCACTTCTATCAGCACATTATCAGCAGCCGAAGAATTTTCAGTTTTCTGCTCACTCAGTGCTTGTAAAAATTGAATATATATCGTTTCCCCTTTATCATGTTGAAAATCTCTGGTTCATGGTCTGTTGAAATTCATCTTGTTATATTCAAAGTGCATCTCCTGGAAGTAGCAACCATGCACAAGGCTTGAGTACACTTAATTCTCAGTGTTTTTGTTTCAATTCCTTTTCTACACTTTTTACTTGGAGATATTCTGTTTTAATCTTCTCTTCCCTTTTCCTCTAGCCAAGTTTTTTTGTTTGTGAAAAGTAATATTTTTCCAAGCTATATTCTGTGTGATACAATATGGCCATGTTTCAAGATGTTCTTCAGCTCTTGCATCCAGCTACTAATTCAGCGCTCTGAAAAAACTAGATGATGTTTGTGGTGATGGGTCAGTGCCAATGGAAGGAAATAATTTTGCGGAAGATGAAACCATTTCCAAGTAATGTTGGCTGAGTGGAAGCTTACATTGGAATTTGTTAGGTTGTCTGATAGAAACCAAATTTGACCAAGATGAGGCTGTATATGTTATCTGTCTTAGCCTACTCATGTATACCTTATGGTATGTACATATATAGGACATAATTTCACTTTGATAGTTAATTTTAGGCTTTAAAATGATTAAAATAGTAGTTTTCATTCCCCTTACTGATCTTTTTTGGTAGATCTTCTAAAAATATTTTTAATCAATTTTGAAATAATGAGCTTTTTTAAAAATAATTTTTATATGCTTTGCTGTTTAATTGTCTTAAATCATTTAATCTCTGCACCAGTCCTGAAAGAAGTGAGTGTTGTTATCCCCACATTATAGGTGAGGAAATAAGATCAGAGAAGTTAAGTAACTTGCTCAAAGCCACACAGTTACTAGGTACGAGAGAAAGATATGTTGGGTGTTGGACTCATGGGGTCCTGATCCACCCGATGCAATTTTTGATTGATTTTCTCTTTTATCTAGTGAGGTGCCAGTGAGATTTCACTTTAGGAAAGTTGCTTTTGATTTTTCTCACAATGTAAATCCCAGTAGCGACAAAAATAGAATCCTTAGTATTTTCTTTCCTCTTTTCTTCTTTGGACAGTGGGGAGAATGGAGGAATGTTGTCAAAACCTGCTAATTGTGTATATTTCCTATTGCTGGGAGATAAGAAATTTCAATTTTACAAGTTAAATAACTTTCATACATTTGGAGACCAAAGATAAATTTGAGCTCTTTTCCAAATTATTAAAATTATAATTGATAAATTATTTTAAAAAAAGAAAAGACATTTTATCACTTTTTTATCACTTTTTCTATTAAGAAAATTAGCATGTTAATTACAGCATTATTTACAATAGCCAAGAGGTGGAAGCAACCTAAGTGGCCATCCGTGGATGAATGGGTAAAGAAAAATGGGTAAAGAAAATGTAGCATATTATATACACAAGGGAATATTACTCAACCTTAAAAAAGAAGGAAATCCTGTCTTATGCTACAACTTGGACGAACCTTGAAGACATTATGCTAAGTGAAATAAACCAGACACAGAAAGAAAAATACTGAAGATTCCACTTATATGAGATATCGAAAGTAGTCAAGCTGCGTGCAGGCACACAGCTAGCAGTAGCAAGATTTCAGGGACAAAATCTTGGTCTATCTGATTTTGAATCTTGTGCTTTTACCTTGTTGTAGGGCTGACCCTCAGGGAAATGGGTGTTACTCCTGGCATTGTAGGGAGGCTACCCAGATGTCAACCTTTCTCTAAATATGTTTCATAATTTCAGAGAAATTATAAAGTCGAGTTCATAGTAAATTAATTTTATCTTTCCCTTTTCCAGGTTTCCCCAAATTAGTTATTGCTTCTTTTTCTGTAAAGAGTAGTTATTAAATATTTATTAAAAGAGTGCATGATGATATATAATAGCTAAGCTTCACGTTAATGATATATTTAAGCTTTATATGATAGAGTGAAGTGATTTTAATTATTTGGGTTTGGTACAGGCTTATATCAAACATATCCATTTCATAAGGAGCCCCTAGTCGTATAATAAGTCCTGCCTTTATTAAATTATACAGAGAAATTTCTTTGTAAAGTATGACTGACTTTTCTTCCTCTTAGAAAGGCAGATTAATAATATTTCACTATTAATTAGGTTCCATCTGCTCATCCTGCCTTCCATTCTAAAGGTTATACTTATTACCATATTCACAAACCAACCCAACTGTGTAATCGAAGTCTAAAAAAAAATTAAAACCTAAGGTTCAATCTTGGTTTTTATAGTGTACTTCTTTGGCTACTACAGGGAGGACCAGTGACTCCACTTCTTTCTTTCATACTTTCTTTGATTCCATTTTGTTTCTTCTTGTAATCCAGCCATATGCCACAAATTACACAAAATTAAACGATGTGATACGAGATACAGTACTAAAAGAAGGGGTGCACCCACTTAGCCGCTGTTTTGGCCAGAAGTCTACTTTGGTATCCAGGTCATGAAAATGAACAATGGGACCATGGAAAGGCCCAAATGTCATCTGTCTTTGGGCATAATGATCCGTATCTCATTCCTTCGTGTTCTCCTCGGTTCAAGCAGAGCCCTTCAGTGTACATGGCAGGAGACAGGGTCCGTTCGCCCTGGCCTCTTGGGGCCTCAGGGCAAGGCTGTGATGGGGAAGGATGAGAAAATGGTTGGAAGGAAGCAGGCCCTGACTTCGTAGCTAAAAATATGAATAAATGAAGTTCCATACCACAAATTGAGTAAAATTTGATGATAGGGGATTACTGGAACATTTTATTAACTTGGGTTTTGCTTTAAAAAATTAACTTTTGAAAAACGTTGACTCTCTGAGCTTATGTGTAAGGGTTTGGCTTGTGGATGGTGGTGATTACAGCAGCTGGCACAGTTATCGAAACCCCTACTGTCACATCCTGCAGTGACCTGGCTCATTTTTTCCTCTCTCCTCCTCTCCTCCGGCTCCTCCCACCCCCTCCCTTTGAAGCCTGCCTTCCTGTCTTCCTTTTCTTTTCCTGAGGCCTCTGTGCCCCTCAGCACCTCCGCCTGGTAGCCCTTCTTTTTACCTCTCCTGAGCCTGGGGTAGCTTCGGTGGCTCATCCAGTTACATTATTTAAAAGGTGATTGCAAATGAGTGTCCGTACACATAATCTTCAACGATCCATCTTACCTTCCGAATTGTTCTTTGACAGAAAAGTCTCACAATTTTCAACACTATCATGGATGTGAACATTTTCAGTACAGACGGAGCAGGTTGTATCCACGAAGCAAGCTTATAGTATTATTTGAAACAAGATGCCCCTTTTCTAGTCAAGTTTAATTACTTGACGAGCCAGCGTAATGAAAAGGAATGAGAAGACAAGCACATACGTTGCTTTGTCTTACCTCTTTTACTGTTTTACAAATCATAACCATTTTATAAGAAACAAGTATTCTCCAGCAGGCAGAATGTAATTCTAGTTTAGTAGCTCAAAAAAAAAAAAAAGATTATAAATAACAAGAATTTTCAGGCTGATGGTGGGGTCAGGAGAGGAGTTAGATCTGAGGTGTCCAGGGAGATCTAGGGTGGGTTTGTAATTATTTGGTAGTGGTGGTAGGGTCCTTTTATAGCAACATCCTGTCTTCTACTCTGCCTTTTTTCTTTTGAGTTAACATTTCCTTTCTGATTCTGTTTCCTTTTTCACTTTAATCCTTCCAGGCTAGACCCATGGTTCGACGCTGGCTGCACATTTAGAATCACCTTGGGTGAGGGTGATGTTAGGACCCTACCCCAAGAGAGCCTGATTTAATTTGAGTCAGATGAGGCCAAAGTATTGGTGGTTTTAAACGCTCCCCAGGTGATTTTAGTGTACAGCCGGAGTTGCGCACCTCTGCTCTAGAGGTTTGAAAATCTCTAACAAAACTGGGCCTGCCTCGGGAACCATAAGTAGGTTGAACTTTAAGTCCAAAGCAGTACAGCTTCCCATTGTAGTCTTGGCATTATCGACCACGTTAGAGTCATCAGTTTGGCTGGAAGTCTCCTCTCCTTCCAGAAAGAACAGATTTGTTCTCCTGGTGCGCAGCCACACCATGCGCGGATGCTGAAGTCCAGCCCTGTGCTGGGAAGGCTCTGCCTCCTGGAAACAGTCTGGCTTTGTTTTGACAGCCCCAGATGGATGATTGACAGCGAGGAGTGCTCGTAATGGCTGAGTGTTCGTATCTGATGAGAACCTTCTCCCAGCCATGGGCTCACTCAGCTGCTCTCAGAACTGTTCCAGAACAGGTGCTGATGTGCGCCCATGGACAGCGAAGAATTACACAAAAACCGCTAACTAGGAGCGTGAAGAGCGCTCACATGCCACAATCCCTTCTGAAGGTTAGTTTCTCACATCTCCTTTAATATTTTGCACTGCTGCTTTTGTGAAACGTTAAATTTGACAGATTTTGCTTGTTCGCTGCTTTCTCGTGGCTACTCAGAAAAATTGGTCAAAAGAGGCTTGGCTTGGGTTTTTTTGTCTTCACTGTGGCTTGTGAGCTGAGTTCCTTCACAGAAAGAAAGTGGCAGTGATCTCTCTGGTTGGTCATTTTGCTGGAGACATTAGGAAGTGTGCTGGTTTACTCGTAATCACGGATTTCACTTTACCTCCCTGTCTGTGTACGGCTCCCCTGCAGGTCCTGCCCACGGATGCTGATTTGTCCGTACAGAAAAGGCCTTGTCCCTTTGGTGGCTCTTCGGCAGCAGCGTTCCTGACTGGTGCTGGTGTTTCCCTAACCTATATGCAGCAAATTTAAAGCTATCTAACATAAGTCATGTTGCTGGTCTGCCTCGTTTCCGCTACATCAAGACCAGTATAAATAATTTTTAAAACCTGGTTTGAGAGAGGTCGATTTTTCAGATTAAGAAAATGAGAGTATTTATAGAGTATTTAAAGCATGTCCATGTTAACAATCATCATGTGATATTTGGCATAGCTTTACTGAAGAGTGAGGGCTGTATTTGCACCCATGAATAGACTCCCTGGCCAAATTGTGTGCCAGATGAGTACTGTGATTTAGTGGAGATAGAACATTGGTGTACTTGAAGTTTATTCTATACAAACTATTTTTCTAATGTTGGAAATGCATTTGAAAATATGCTTTAATACATCTATAAAAGGGACAGTACAAAAAGTAACTGCTTTGAGAGGCAGACTGGAATATATTTTGGGCTTGTCTACTCATGATTTTAATGTTTGATTCTTCACTGACTCATTCATTCAATAGATCTTTATTAAGCATCTGCCATGTGTGAAACTATGTAAGTGGTCTCAGAAACACCAATAAAGGCCAAGCAGGTAACAGAGAAGTGAAGAAGAGAAGAAGATAGGGTTTGCAGAAAGAGTAGGGAGAGGAGAGGGCTGTGGTCAGCTGGAGAGTGCAGCTCCCACCTCAAGGGTTGTGTGCTGTTCCGCTCTGTGGCTTGGCATGAATATTAATATGAACAGTGTTGCCAGATGTTACCATATTTTTGTGAGAAGCTAGTAATCTGAATTTTTAGGTCATCTCCACATTGACTTTTAAATGTTGGCTTAAGTTTAAAAAAATTCTGTGCCCTCCTAGTAAGACCTGTGTGTTGGCCGAAGACCTTCGTGACCTTTGATCTTTGTAGCTCTGTTCCCTGCTCCCCCTCCTTCCCCACCCCAGACACCTGGAAACCATTCGATCAGGGCAGCTTCCTTTCACGTGTATTCTCAGCACTGAGAATTCCATGTTAAGTAATTAAAAATTATTGGAACAACAGATGGTAGTAAAATATGTACAACGATAGCTTCACTTCACACACACACTCCCCTCTTGACCCACCCACACAACTGTTAAAATTTTTGCATCAAGAACCAAACCGGTTACAAGCATCTGTGATTATTGGCGTGGAAAATGTCCATAAATATGGGCACATAAACTATCCAAATGACTAAAGGAGTTCTGGTCACATTATTTCTCAAAACAGTTTCTGAAAGCAGTTGTGGTTGCAGTGAGCTTGGCCCAGCTCTGGAAAATGAGATTCTTCCCTTATGTGTGCACACCATCTACCTTTAAGATAAAATCATGCCGTGACTAGAGATCTCAGATCACTGACATTTGACACAGAACTATAAATTCTCCTCTCTCTAGATGGAACTCATCTGGAAGCATTTCAAGAATGTCATTATTCCTAAGATTGCTCTTTGGAAGGTAGAGTTTAGAATCTAGGAAGGAACTGCTATCACTCCAAGAGAGGAGATGAGTTATGCTTGTTTCTTTTAGCATTTTCATAAAGGTCTTGAAAGCTTTCTTTAGCCATTCACTTTTATCCTCTTACCTGCTCTTGTATTATAGAAGGCACATGACCATTGCTACTCTTACACAGGTGAGGAAACCAAGGTATAGAAGTATGCCTTGTCTATCCAGATCACTGTCTCCTGTTGGAGCCGTGGAGAATGAATGGCTGTATTCTCTTGTCCTACATAAATACCGTGTGGGTCATGCACTTACATAAGACAAGGGAATATAGCTATTCATTGTCAAGAGGAGGTGGGAACACCGAGGGAATTCTTTTTCTGGAAGGGCTTCTAGGGGATATTTTGTAATTAGGAACTATAAGCAAAAAGAGAAAAATCCAAGTAATTTAAGTTCCCTTAGCGAGGGGTAAATCTGGCAAACAGGTGCTTTAGGGGCTAATATCCATCCTGAGCCATAGAGCAGGACAGCAGACGACCCTTGCGGTGGGAGCTGCACTCTCCAGCTGACCACAGCCCTCCCCTCTCCCTTTTCTTGCTGCGGACCCTTCTTCTCTTCTTCACTTACTTGTGTTACCTGCTTGGCCTTTATTGGCATTTGTGAGACCCCTTATATAGATGAATAAATGCTTTCACTGAAACCCGTCTCCTCTTTTGGGATCAATATCAGTAACCAAGGTAGAGAGTAAATAAGGAGTGCTAAAGGATGATCTCTTCTGGACCTTTTTTCCTTTTTTTTAGAATGATGATAAAATAACAGAGAAACAGGCAAATGTTCCCTTTCTCTGAGTCCCGTTGTGGGAACTACAGAGAAGCAAATAGATAAATGCTTCACTTACAAACTTACTAGCGTTGTGCCTCATTGCAGAAGAAACTCCATGCACTTCAGTTTCATTCCACAGTTTTTAAATACTTACTATGGCAAAGAGTACTTACTCTCTTCACTGGGGGGTGTATGTGTGTGCGCGCGTGCGTTTATGTTTATGGTCAGTTTTTAGTTTTTTGGAAGCTACTTAATTCACTTGTACATTAGCAGCTCTCTTGATTGTATCTTTTTTCCCCTTATATATTTTAGGTCTTTTAGTCACTTTGCTTTTTATGATCTGAATAGAAATGGATCTGGGAGTTAAACTCAAATGACTGACTCTGTTTCTTTAAGCAATTTTGAGTTTAGTCTATGAGCAAGTTACATGTATTGCTCATGTTTAGAGTTTGTAGGTATCTTAATTCAGTCATTCTGCTTTCCCTTGTCAAGCATAATTCAGTTGGTTTTACGTAACTAAATCCATGTCCATCTGCCTAATTTCTCTTTGAGTTTACTCTCTTTGCCCCAAATTTGCAGCTTCTGGAAATGGCAAGTTTTCAGGCTGGGTTTCACTCTCGCACTGCCACATACCTAGTAGGAGTTCAGCTTAAACTGTCAATAATGGCGGCACCAGGATATGTTGGAAATCTTTTTTAGAGCAAGTTGAGGACCCTTAGTACCTTTTACAGAAGCCAGAGTGGTGTGCACGCTTTTCACTTTGCACTGCAGCCAGAACACCTGTTCAGTGAGAGGAATCAGCTAAATTACTAGACGTAATTGATGTTTGTGCAAAACATAGAACGTTTGTTTTTCTCTCCTTGTAGTTAATGCTCAGCTTGATAATTTAAATGAGTCTCTTTCCTCTCTCTTCCCATCTCGCTCTACATTCTATTAGACACATTTTTTTCCACTTAGCCTTTGTCTTTGGGCACTAGCAGTTGCTAAATATTTCTTACAGAGGATAATATATTTAGGAAACAATTTCCATTCAAGATTGTAATGCTGCCTGGCCCCTTTCTACAACCCAGGCAATGAAATGCAGATATGATACAGTTATCTTTCCCAAGTCGAGTCATTTTAAAGTGTGTGCACGTAATATATAGTTTTTAATAATCTCTCTGCTATGGAGCATAAACTGGTCTATGAACAGGACGACCTGATGAAACTCACTTCCCTGTAAACATGGCTCGAGCGGAATCAGCCAATTTCAAGGCAGATTAGTGTCACTGCAGAGAGACCAGGATAAATAGGCGATGAACATCACTTGAAGAAAAGAAAAATCATGAGAAGATCTTCTTTCAGGACATGAGGATACAATTGGAGTGACTAGAATGGGCCTCCTAGTTATGTACTCTAAGTATAGAACAATATGCCAAAGGGCCTGGTGGCTGCCTCTGTTGTTTATCTTTCACCAAAAATAAAATCTGGTCATTTTAAAGACTAATTCAGACCATGTAAGCAGCAAGTAGAATTCGAACACTGTTTCCAGACAATGGTTTGGTTTGTCTGACTAATTTCTTGCCAACCCATATTTTTAAATGAATTATTGTATGAGTCAAGGGAGAGAATCGCTGTGAGTTTTTAGCTTCATCCTTGCACATTTTAAATTATGTAGCCTTCCCGATTTGTCTAGCTTTGATTACTTTCTCTTGCGCATGTGGGTTTGCAGCCTGGTGCTTGGCACTTTGGGCCTCTAGTCGTTGCTTTAGTGCTCTGTGGGTCCACTTGTCTTCTGAGCTCCTCCTGCTGCCTGGGTTGATTTCCTAATTATGAGGGAGTAACGACCCAAAAGGAGAGAACAGTCATCATATCTTAAAATCATAGGTGGCAAAGACAAGGAGAAAATTGATGGCATTATCTTCGATCAGTATCACTGGTGTATATACAATTTCAAGTGTAAATGCTTGATTTTCATGACTTCAAAAACCATATGTATTTTCTGCCACTTTTCATCCCCTTTTTTTCCCAGCATACAAGTAGGTCAAGAAGTCTTTGGAGAGTCCTGAAATAACTTTCAGGTTTCTTTGGAGGCCAAGAGGCTCTACTTTTACTACTTCCCTAATTTTCCATCAAAAGGAGGAGGAGATAAGGACAGGAAGGGGAGTGGGCGAGGGGAAGTAAATGATTTGGTTAAGCGTGTTATCAAGCATCTTTATGTTTCACAAATATTAATCATTTAAGTGGCTTTTGGATGCTATTATGATCTTACATAGAAAATTAACCCATGTTCTCTTATTTTCCTCTGCTTTCTACATTTTGCTAAGATATAGGTGAAAATAAATGCAGTCTCTGAGAGATTTGGTATATCCAATTAGTTTACATTGACTCAGGTCTGGAAAAGTTCCATAAGAAATAATTTAATTGATTTTTCTGTGTCCATGGGTCATGATTACCCCCTAGTCATATCTGAAAGGCAGTTGTTAACTCTTACAATTGTTTTTCCAGAAATAGAGACTCTGCAATATTCTTTGGTAAGGCACTGATATGCTTAAAAGCTAAAAAGTTCTGAAGATAAAATTATCTCTAATTTTAAAGCTAAATTTTTTCCTTAAAATAACCCATTTTTAAAGGAATGTTTATGGTTTCTTTCTGAACAGATACACTTCACTTTGTAGAGAAGCTGTGTTCCTTTAAGATTGGTGCATTTCTATAAAACAAGTCCATTGGAGCTATTTTCCCATAAAATTGCAAACCACATTTAAACCACTCCTCGCATTTTAAATGTATGCATTAATGGATAATAATTATTTTGGGTAGAGGAGGAATAAAAACAGTCATCAAGTGAAAACACTCTAGGGATGCCTGGAATACAGTAGCACAAGGTACATTCTCTTGGGCCCAGATGCATGGAAGAGCAGTATGTCCTACATTTTTACCCTCTATTCATGGTTCTGTGTCCTCCTTCAGTCTCATGCTTTTAGCTGTTCTTTCTAAAGGTGGATTTATGAGGTTGGCTATTTCAGTTGTTTACTCAATAGCCCTAATTAGGGCTGAAGATTTGTTTGTTTTCCATCTTTCTTTTTGTCCAGTTTTTTATAGGAAAAGCCAGCTTACTTTTCCTGATTTCTAAATATGAGATGCCTTTAAAAACCATTACTGCAAGCAGTTATTTCCATAATTGCAGATCTTTAGTGAGTTTTACTTAGGCAGGCTCTGTTCTTAATTGAGCGTGATTGAATAAAACAAAAATACCTGAATTTGAGCAATCCTGTGAGTTAACCAAAGAATTCAGAAACAAAGGAAAACATGGTAAACACGATATTTTTCAGGCCAGTGGCATGAGAAGTCACATTAAAAAAATTGCACTCACTCTAGCATTAGTTTGATGGGGATTTTGATGTCAGTCTGATTTTTCTCTTTGAATGATCTGCTTTGCATAGTAGTCTTCATTTCAGCAGTTTCATTCACTGTGCTATCCAAAGCATTAAACATACCAGTGAACTAAACTGTCCCCAAAATGTAATTTTATTTTATACCATATAATATCTTCTACTGATTTATCACCATCCAGATTTTCTTATGTAACTTAACTTCTAACCACAGTTTTGAAACATTTAGGGCTAATTTCTGCTATGGCACTGTCTCAGCTTCTTTCATGGAAAGAGAATTATCTTTTCCTTATTTGGAATTGACTTGATTTTAAGAGATTCACTAATTCAATAAAAATACCTTCCCCTTCCTCCCCTTTTTTGTAGTTACTTTCACCTGTCGGATACTGGGTGTAGTATCTGGCCTCATTGATTCATACTAGGCGCACTATGAGAATGCTCCCTTATTTGTACTTTTTAGGTAAAAAATCAATGCTATTCACAGGTTTATTATTATTATTATTATTTTTTTTTTGAGACAGAGTCTCACTCTTTTCCCCGGGCTACAGTGAGTCCCGTGGCGTCAGCCTAGCTCACAGCAACCTCAAACTCCTGGGCTCAAGCAATCCTTCTGCCTCAGCCTCCCGAGTAGCTGGGACTACAGGCATGCACCACCATGCCCGGCTAATTTTTTTTCTATATATTTTTAGTTGTCTGATTAATTTCTTTCTATTTTTAGTAGAGATGGGGTCTCGCTCCTGCTCAGGCTGGTTTCGAACTCCTGAGCTCAAACAATCCGCCCACCTCGGCCTCCCAGAGTGCTAGGATTACAGACGTGAGCCACCGCGCCCGGCCTCAGGTTTATTATTTTTTATATGGCCTAATATTACTTAGAATTTATCAGTACTGTGACGCAGCTATCATTCTTTCTTTTGGAAGAATTTATCTCTCCAGATCCCCAAACTGCTTTTCTGCTTGCCTTGAAGTGGCTGATGCTGCTAATAGAAATGGCAAAAATTTGAGAGTATGAGGAAAAAATCCTTTTTGCCCTTGATTTGGTGCAATAGGAATAAGGCAGCTGTTGGGGTGCCTGTGAGAGGGTCCTTGGCTTACGTATTTTATAGAAGTAATTTACAATTTCCATTCAGTAGCTTTTATTATAAGTGAGAAGCAGAAAATTGTACCCACTGCTTATTGCCATGGATATTGCATAAAACTGTGTTCTTCAAATCCTATTTTGCTTTTATCCCCATCCTTTGGAGGAATGGAAGCGATTCATTCCCAGGGTAGATTTTTACACCATTTGTAGCCCAAGGGGACTGCTCATGTGTAATCATGATACTCACTGGTACCATAATATCAGCAATTGATTTTTGCTTCTGACCAGGGACTATTCTCCATCGAATGTGCCTTTCTTTCCCACATTAGAATAACCAGAAGGAGACTCTCAACTATTATGACCTCTCTGATTACCTTCTCTACCATCACCACCACCACCACCATCTTGCCTCAGAATTACTGAGCACCCCCAGTGGGGGTCAGACGCCTTCTATTCTTGATGTGGAGCCTTATAGTATATTCTAGCAACAACTCAGTTCGTTCATTCCACACTCACTCACTGAGTACGTACTATATACTAGAAAATTCACACGAAGTCCCATATCTAGCCAGCAAGAGCACTATGAAAATTGATAGCAAGTTGCTCATCAGCAATAACTATTAGTAAATGTCACTTGGGAAGGAAAACAAATGAGAGACATTAATTGTGCCCATTAAATTTCTTAATGGTTGAGTTTTACACAAGAGAAGAGAGACTGGCAATATTCAGAAGGTGATGAAAGACCCAAGTAATATTTGAGATAGAAATGGCTAGTTGTTGCATTTAAGGGTTACTTATGCTTAAGTAATAAATTTAGGGAATATGTAAATCTCAGAGAAAATGCTGCAGCCAGATACCTAGACTGTGCCTTGGCTGTGCTCCTTTTTCTGAAAGGACTGAATTTTGGACTGCTAATTTTGCTATGAGGACGTCAAAATGGGATTCCTCTTCGGTGAGCCTGACTTCTTGGTGTTTAGAGGCCACTGGTTTAGGCAAATATTGTCACTCCTGGGTTGCAGTCACCATGAAGGTTTGAGGTTGCTTCAGAGAACAACTCAAGCTGTGTTCTTGGCTTATTGCCCAATTCACTGGTCTCTTAAGGACAAAGTTCTGTCTTGTAGATTTCCTAAGCGGATTCTGATTGGTTCTGTGGGGAAATCTTGTTATTCCCAGAGCAGCCTGGACGTCCTTAGTATTCCCCTGGAGCTAATTGGAACCTTTGGGAGGGTTTGCATGTGGTCTACCCCTAGAGAGGGGTAAACCCCGATGGACTTTGAGGCTGCATAGATCCATAGTGGACTCTTCTGGAACCATGAACTAGAAGTAGGGCCCTCATCTTTGCTCTGAGGTTTAGATTAAGTGTGCAGGTCATTGGTCACCAAATAACCTACCTGGATTTGACCTGCATCTGTCATGTCTGGTTTGCTCTGGGTGTTTTCTGTGCCTCATTGAATAATGAAATAAAAGACATCCTTCATTTTAATTGGATAAGAGCTATCTTCTTCCAAATAAAGTATTTGTTAGAAGTAAGGAGTTTTCATGTCTGTCTTCTGAGGTACAAACCTATTTTGCAAAGCAGTGCTGATGTCCCATTATACAGACCCCTTTTTCTCCCTTCTCTCCACTCTGCCTTTGCTCTCTGGTCGTAGTGTGACCCGTGCAGGTGCTCCTGAGGGATGGGCACCACGCTGGCCTTCAAGGAGTAGGTGCTCCTCAGGATGGGCCTAGCCCGTCAGAGTGCCCTCTCTGTTTTTACCAAGCAATGAGCATTTCCATCAGAGCTGCCATTCACTGGCAAGATGTCTAAGGAAGCAAGTTCACCTTAAAGAGTATGGAAATTATACCTGTCATATTCCTGTTGCCTTGCCAATGCCTAGTACATAGTAGTGCACAAATTAGTATTTTTATATCCAAACTATTAGTGATCCATTAAACCTGATATTTTCATATTTTCCTTTTTTTAGGTACTTCAATCTGAGCCAGAATATTTTGCTGAATAAATTATTCCCACTTCATTTGAGTTATTTTAAATTTAGCCAAATTTATTTGGACATTCTTTTAGCATGCTGTATTTTTTAGGGAGAGAGAGTCACTCTTAAGACATAGAATACTAAATGATTTTAAGCTACCTTTCCTCTCATTTGTTCTCAGAAAATAGTTATGAGATCTTTCGATCATTGTGTACTCCAATTTTATAGGATTAAAATTCTTTGTCGTGGTTCTTTATTCCTAGTTCATATGTAAATGTTATACATTTATAGTGGGGAAGTAAAGTTTTTGTTGGAGAAATCTGGGACTCCTGTTGTTATAACCTTTCAAGCAATAAAGGAATCTTACTAACTAGATTATAGTTATTTACAGCTGTTTCCCTGAAAAGTTAATCTTCTATCCATCCGTTGTTTGAGATGGAATGTGGAATTATTGACATTAATCTGGTGAGCAAGTAGAAGAGGAGAAGGACGGAAAGAGGGAAAAAGAGAATGAGCTCATTTATTTTTACTTTTTTTTCTTGTATAAGATCTTCATAAATTTCTTAGAAATTATTTAGTTTTATTCTAAATCATTTACTTTTTTGGGCTGGATGAAAATAGAAGTAACATTTAAAAATTAGCTGAAAGAAATATCATCTGTACAATAATGGAGGAATCACTTTTATGTTCCAAAATATTCTACTCTGGGGCCTACAGCAGCATTCAGTAGAAAATCGTTTCTGATTGTCTAGGTTGAGTGCTACCAAAACATTTTTTGCTTAGCTTCCTAACCTGACAAAAGATGGGTAACTTACAGGTCTTTGAAATCTTCAGAAGGCCTATATTCTGTTCTCCAAATATTTCTTGAATCACTTATTATTTGTAGCATTCTGTTTTAAATTTGCTAGAGTGAACAAAGTATAATCTCAGTCCTGAATGTGCTTAATTTCCTATGTAAATATGTTAAAGGATTCATGAATACAAGTAGTTAAAAAATATCTGTTCACTCTACCAATATTTATTGACTACCCGCTATATGCCAGTCTGGGTACTTGGAAGGTGCTTTAGCGTAACAAAAATATTTAACACTACACTAATAAAAAGTGAAAATGGACTTGTAAATAATATTGTATCATTCTATTAGAGCTATTATCAATTTTTCTTTGTAAAAGTCTTTGGTCTTTTTTTACACTCATCATTCACTTGTGTATGATTAATTTCCCGTGTACTTAGAGTGAGACTTTTTAGTGACCCAGATTTGTTGTCCAGGTACACACAGAAAGCAGTTCTTTTTCTCACTTTCTTTGAATAGAGATAGGATTTTAGGAGCTTTCTGTCTCTGTTTCTGATTCTCTTTTACTTGTTTGCGTTGACCTCAATTGATGTTAGTGATCTGAGGAGACCTCACAACATGTAGCTAAAATCTTCTGAATATTGAGCAGAGATGTTTTTGCTGCTAAAACGACATAGGAGTTCTGGTTCTCATGAGGCCCCAGGACAGCGAGTTTGTCTCTCAAGATATAAAAAGATCTGTTTTCCTTGCTCTGGGGACCTAGACTCTACTCCCTGTTCCCATTTACACACCAAGGCAGGCAGCTGTACAAGTGGAACTTGAGTCTAAATCACAGGGTGTTATAACATATGAAACTCGAATGTGGCAACTGTTATTGTCTGCAGTAGTGAACTGTCTGGGGAAATTCAATCCCAGCCCTGGGGCTGGCAGCGAAGGCTCCAGCAACACTTGGTCACCATTGTAGATGGCTTTGGAACTGATTTTAAACACTTTTCATTGGAATTGAAGTATAATTCTAGCCTGCAGCTTAATCAGATATTCGAGGTGCTCCAGACTGGTGGAATTTTTTACTGTTTTTGGCTGGTAACAGCCCTTGAGGCACAGTGTGTCTCTGTTGCTCTTTGTTATTTCTTCACAGGTCTCAGGGGCAAAGGACCATGATAATGAATAATCTCTCATGATCATATCACAGGGGGAATGAAACTTTAGCAAGTGGGGGAAAGACATAGACTAAATTATTTCTGAAGTTTCTTTCAGTACTGTGTCTATGAAACAGTTTAACCTATATTAGTTTGTCCCAAGGTGAAAAATGTGATGTTTCTGGAAGTTATTAATGCAGTTTTGGCAGATGAGCATGCTGGGGAGGAGGGAACTAGATCTGAATTAAACAGCCTGGCTGGCAACGTTGTTCACAGCCTGAATTGCTCAACTTTAATGAGGTCTTGCTACATCTTAAAAATGTATTTTGTACACACACATCTTAAAAATTTCTTGTTCTAAGTCATTTTCTAGTTTCATCCAAAGCACAGTTTTACAGTAAAAATTATTCTCAGCGTATGGGCTCAATGTTGAGATCAGGAAATTCCCTAAGCTCATTTTTGTAACATGCTGATTTTAAGATCAGTGATTTCTACAATTTGGAGAGCAACAAATTGACCAAAACAGCCAAAATTTTTTGTGGACACAGCTAATGGAATGGACAATACAATACGTGTGCATGCTTGTTTTTTTGTAATTGGTTGTTTTCTTTCTTTTTCTTTCCTGTGAAAGGGTGTCGATACTGTCTCCCTTTTTGCTTTGCGGTTGCTCAGCCTAATTTATCGTCATCTCAGATGATCACGAAGAGAAGAAGATCCCTGGTAGGGGAAAAAAAATAGCTGGAGAAAATGAGTTGATTAAAATATAGATCCTGTTCTCATGCAAATGCCCCTAATTTTTAAATTTGGATATAGAGTTCTTTATATTACCAGGACTGTCTCTAAATGGAACATTCTTCACGGTGTTCATGAGGTCTTGTCAGATATTTAACTTTTAATATTAAGTATCTTCAATTGCAATGGCAGTTGGTCACTGAAAAGAACTCTTTAAATTGTAATTTGTGTGCAGCTATATAGATTTGTCAAGTACCTTTACAAGTGTGATTATATAGTCCACTAATAGACCTGTCCGAGGAGCTGAATTATTGTTAAAATCCTCACCAAAAGCATATAAAATCAGTGTTGAAAGTCCAGGAGATGCTATGGACGACTGTAAACTGTGATGAGATGTATGGATAAAGAGTGTTATTATAAATATTCTGAGTCGTAGTTGATTAAACATTCTACTTCTGTGTTATATAGTTAAAATATTGCCAATAATTGCAGAGAGGTTGATTGACTAAAAAGTAAAATCTCTGAAGGACACAAAGGTCAGAAGTGCAGCTCATGCTGTTAAGGTGGGCATGTGGAAAGTTCTTCTGGAAGTGAATCTGGGGTGCAGCCTCTTTGGTGGATGAAAGAAGTTTAAATGATGAATTCACCCTGTGGTGTTTTTTTTTTTTTTTTTTTTTTTGAAATTAACAAGCCACATTGCTGATTATTAAGAGAGAGAGGAAAAGAGAAAGACTACGGCTAAGACTATTAACAGTGGCTTTTTAATTTTTTTATTCTCTGCATTGAATGATTTTATTCAAGGATGGTCTCTTTTTATTTTAAAGACTAGGTCACACCACTATAGGTTCCTTGGAGCCTCTCGTCTGCTGTACAGGTCTAAAGAGAAACACTGCGGCATAAAGAAAAGGCTTGAGCAGCAGACCTGAGCTGGAATGTTGCTTCAGCCACTAGCTGTTCAGTCTCGGACAATAGTAATGATTATAGTAATAGCCACTATTTTTTCTTATTCTGTGCTAGCCCTTTGTATATATTTTACTTAATTCTCTTAGCTCTGGAAAGTTGTACCTTGCTCAATGTCATTTCGTTGGTTAATAGAGAAACCAGAATTCTAATCCAACTGTGTTTGTGTCCAAAATCCATGCTTTTTCTTCTGCACGATATTAATAATTACTTAAGCTTTTTGCGCTACGATACAATGTCCACATATATGAAATGGGGACAATGTTAGTACCTAACTTCCAGAGTTGCTGGGAAGAATAGAGAAGGTATGTAGAGCTAGTGGCACCCGGTAGGCACACAGGAAGTGGCAGATCTGCTCAGGACCACAGTATGATTTGTGGGGACCTCGTGCACTTTTGTCTTCATGGGCCCTTTCCTCCGTTAAAAAAATTTTTTTAATTCTATCTTATGACCGTGTTGGTGTAAAGACAGATATGATCAAGGCTGAATTTACTCCTTTAAAAGATTATTTTAAAAGAAATTAACACATTGTGGGGGCCCTAGGCCCCGGACCTACTGTTCAATGTATAAGCCAGCCCATATCGTATTTGGGGGGAACAAAACTCTGTCACCATTGGTATTAGCTGGACAGATGTTCTTAACAGTGGGTGCCTACAAGGATGGCTCTCACCTGATTTGTCTGACTTATGCCATTTATCATTTATTTTTTCTGGTATTCTTGGACATATATTAAACTTTTAGACCACTCACATTTAAACTGAAAGTTATTTATAGAAAGGTCTAGAATAATTTCTCACTTTTATTTTCCCTCTACTGATTAAAACTGGCAGCTGGTTTTGGTCCCATGTGGCCCCTTCTTGGGCCTCTCCGGGTTGGAGGCTGGTTCCCAGGGCAGTCTCTCCCTGCCCTGTACCCCTTAAATCCACAACCAAAAACTGATTATAATCAACATTTCTCAACTTTCAGAATGAAACTTGTGATTACCTCAGACTTCATGGATTCTGGCCTGGTATACGTGCATAACCAGTTTGATTGACTCATAACTGGTTTAATTACTTGGTGTTTTGCCTGGCGTAGATTGCAGACTTCTCTAGGAGAGGCATTCTTTTGCATCTTCTCAACACCTAGGCATTTCATAAATTCTTGTTGATCGGACGAAGGAACGACTGGCTGGCAAAGGACCAGTCAGTTATGTCAAAGGTGCCAATTTGATTGCGTTTAGACTCAATCCATTACAAACTCAGCTATTTGGAGAGAGAGTAGGGGCTTCACCAAAAGTTTAGAATTTGAGAGAAACCATTTTTAATCTTATCAGGATCCAGGCTATGTTCTTTGATCAGTTAAGGAAAAAAATACCAACTGTCAGGCATAACCCAAGGTTCTGAGAAGTCTTCCACAGCGACGTCTGAACCCCAGCACTCCAAAAAAGGATTTATCCCTCCCGTGGATGGCAGACAATATGCTTGCTGATGCAGCCGGTGATATAATTAAACTTTTGACCACATGCATGACTTTAAGCAAAAAAGTGGCTAAAGCTCTGTGTCTAACGTGATTGAAGGGTGGAATCCAGTGCTGAGGCTTCCTCAACTAATCTCTCCTTTCACAGTTCTCCAGAAGCAGGCCTTCTGGGGGTCCAGAGTTTACAATAAGACCCTTTTATACTTAAAATGTCAGCAAAACACTAAGACTAGCTCTTCCCAAAACACGAAGGGGTAAGCCTGTCCATTCTTTCCTCTTGACATTTGGTCTAATTCTGTCTCAGATAAGTGGGTCCTGGATGTAATCCATCTGGAGTGGGGGATCCTTAATTCCTCCACCCCTCATCCCAGCCTGCCTTTAGGGTCTAACCCTTACTGCTAAAGCTTCACTGGGTTTTCTGGATCTGAAAGGGCACATAGCTCTTCTTTTTTTCTATTTTTGGCCTGCAGTAATATCTGATATTTAGATTTTGTAGAAACTATGAAATGTTCACAGACACAACAGCCCAACCGAGAAACTGACTTCATCTGGGAATGGCACATTTCCCATTTTCCCAGGCTACTTTCTCAAGCAGGGTTTGGGTTTTATGATCACAATCGACTTGTTTCAGAGTGACCAGGTGGCCTGGATACCTCTGAAAACCCCTTCAGGGCCTGAGGAAATTCGAATTGGCATTTATGTTAGTCATTTTGCAGGTGAGAGGTATTCTGATTTACATTTCACAACCTGATCTGCTGCCAGCCAAGGGTGAAACACTGGTGCAGTTGGCCACTAGATCTTTCCCTGAGAGCGAAATACAGATACTTAGTATCCAGGCAAAATTCTCTGACTCCAGCTAAGATAGGTGGGCAGGCTGAAACAGGTTTCTGTGTTTTGGATTGGAGGTAACCTTGGAATGTTAACTTCCGTGGAGTCGGGGGGATTTATGTGTGCAACAGTTTTAACTGTCAGAATGTGGATTAGAGAAAGGATTTCATCACACCTTAGTATTGTACAACTTCAGCACTTGTTCTCCTGAGATTCTAAAGGAAGGAGGCTTAGTATTTTTGGAGGTAAATAACAGTCAGGCAGGCTTCTCTAGATGTGTTCCCTCATCCTCATGAACTAAAGAATTTGGGTATTAGCAGCTTTGTAAGAACCTCTATAAACAACCATTGTTGCATTTGCCTCTCACGTGAGACTGCTCCAACGTGCTGGGTAAACCGTGTTAATTGATAAAGTCATATAGACAGCCTTTATTTTCGTGGGTAAATTTATGATCAGGAAAATAATCTGAATTAGTCTCGTCTAAGACAATTGAAAGAAATGTCAGCATAGTTCCTGATAATGGATTTTTTAATGTAATTCTTTTGTATTTGGCATGATTCAAAATTGATATTATGAATAGGGCTGCAGATTAACCTTTCGGTAACAGGCTGGAAAAATGATCACTTGAAAACATGGTGCCCCCTAATAGCATTCTTTGTAGCAATCAGAGATAATCTGCTTGTGCTCAGTCATGTTATTAGCTCATTTCCTTAAGCCGTTTCCTAAACTTGTTATCTGATTGCCACGATGGTCCCTGTTATTGGATTGGGGGATAGTTCCTTTACTGGATGTAACTTTTCTCACTTAAAAAGAATATGATAATGATAATGAGAATGGACATTTCTGTGAGAACACTGTAGTGAGAGCAGAAAACCAGAAAACATCCATTCACAACAACCCTTTCTGTACCATGCCATTGCATTTGGAGAACGAGGCAGACGTTTAGCCTAGACAAATTCTGGGCTGTTACCATTAATGGCATCCTTGGGTGAGCATTTAACATGACCATTTAAGTTACTGTTTGCCTGGCATATTTCCTCCTTTAGGAAATGAGGCAGTTTGCAGAAAAGAAATTAAATAAATCCCGTCTTTCCTTTTTATTGCCTTTGAGATTTCCATGAAAACTTTTATTTCTGGGGACCTCTAAGTATATTTGCTATTGGCAAATGCTCATGTTCTCTTAACTGAGTGATGTTTGGAAACTGGTAGAAATAGGTCATGCTAAATAGGTAAAATCCTAGATGCTGTGTCTGTTTTCTTTTTATTCTCTTCCTTCCTAATATCTTGATTTTTTGCTAAAAAATTAATTTTAATTTTAATTTCTTTGGCCCAGTTTTCCTAATGGGATATAAACTCCTTGAGGGTAGGGACCATGTACTGTATACTACTTGTTTTCAGTGTGCCTGATAGGTCTCCAGTAGATTATTTTATAGTTTTCAGGGTCTCAGAGATCATGACTAACTTGCCTGAAAAAAAAAAATCCAGGTCAAATCTTTTCCCATTTTTACCAATTTGTGAAAACATTAAAAACTGCATAAAAAGTATCTTTAACATCTTCTATGAGCTAATTGGCATAAAAAACAGTTTCCATGTGTTCAAAGCATTCCTAGAAAAAGGTTTTTCCCTTCAAAGAATATAATGTCCTCCTTTGGGATAGATAATATGTATCCTGATGACACAAAACAAGCCAGACATTCTGGGAAGGTGTCTACTTAGCTTTCTGGATTTAAAGAGCAGCTGAATGTTCTTATAAGTTTTACTAGGGTTAATCTGCTTATAAAATATGATATTTTTCCTGATTATTTAAAGATCACTTCCTATCTGTTGCGGGAAGAATTTCTTACAACTAAGGGCTGTTTTTCACCTCTTGGTCTCTTTGATTAACGCTTGTTATATTTATACCCTCAGAATAGGCCCGAAGAAAAATTCCGTTTTTATTCTTTGTTACGTTTGAAGAATTAATGTGAAAGAGGGAACGTTGTGTGTTGTCAGGAAATGATTTTTTATGTTAGCATTAGCAAAGCAGAGCAAGTGCCCTCTGCTGTGGCTTTTTACCACATTAGACAGGGGTGTCCTTCAACGTCTGCGGTGATGATGGGCGTAAATCAAATTGAGAACAGTGGTATGTAGTGAATTTAGTGCAACTGCATTTTTTAATATGTAAGTAGGCTTAGGTTTTTATCTCCCTTATCTTAAGCCCCGTCAAGATCAAACTCAAGCAAGCATTCACATCCACAATTGAATCTCACCAGCCTTTTTCTTTAAGTTAACATTAGTTCAAACTCTCCCCACTGCTTCTGTCAATAGATCTTTTAAAGGCAGGCATTAGAGTTAAGTTTGCCTTAGCCTTTTCCCCCCTTCCATAGCTTCAAGCCCAAGGGCTTCTTTTAATAGGCATTAGTTAAGGCCCAGAATTGAGTAGACATTTGTGAAGGAGACTTGAAGTTTGGAACAGAATTGGCCTTTATAGTTTTTCCATGGGGGGAAAAAAATCTTCTTATGAGAATAAAGGCTGCCTACTAATCTGCTACCATCTGGAGAATGGAGAAGCCAGAGGTTGTTGGCACCAGGTCACATCCCTTATGTAAACTGTCAAATTCTTTTCATATTAATGGCATATTGAGTTTAATCTAAAGGGGTTTGGTATCAGTCAGAGCTTATTTATTGATTTTTTTTTTTTTTGCCAGAGAGTGCTCTTAGTATTGTTACAATATGAGAGAAAGACACTGAGTATCCAAAAAAATCAGTTCTTTGATTCAGAAAAGTCTTTTCCTTATACTCTCACATGTTGCTTATCATTTAGTGATGTCTGAAGCCATGAGTAAAAATCTTCAGAGTTCTTCCAAACAACTCTTTTCCATCTGACTTTATTGAAGAAAGTTTGAATATGTCTTAAATTCAATAAGAAAGGCAGTTGATAGTTACCATACTTATCCCTGTACTTGAAATAAAGTAGTAGTGAGCCTAAGATTCTGTTTTTCTTACAGATTATTTTACACATATGTGCATGTGAGTATAAATATAGATGTGCATTTTGGTGCTTTAGGGTATAATAGAACAGTTAAAATCACCCCAAGTCTTATGAGGCCCCTGCTATCTGAGTGGTAAAAAGTAAAAATCCCTTACTTTTTGATTATGAAACCTTTAGCCTCTTGTGGACACAGGGCCAAACAGATTGCGAATGTCTTGACAGCTCTATTCAAAGCAGAAGCTTATTCCCTAAACTGGTGCGGATTGATTTTGTTCATTTTAAAACTGTTCTGCTCTCTCCCCCTCTTATAAATAAAAATAGACCCACACACTCATTCTCAGACCTTTTGATAGGTAAAGTTTGAGCTCTCTAAACCACAGCATGGAAACCCAAATAATCATGTTATTCCCAGGGATAGATGTCTATAGTACAAGCTAAAAGAAGTGAATAAAAGCCACTGTTGTATTATATACTATACACATAGGATATCTGGGCAAAAACAGGTCTAACATTCAATAAATGTTTCTTGAACAAATAAATAAAAGAATGACTGCAAACTCTCATTTTACCTGGACAGTCTTTTGCTCGCATAAGGAACATGAAACAAAACCTAAAAATTTCAGCAAACAGGATTAAATAAAGAAGCACTGCGATTTCTAGCTTTTGGAAATTTTTTTAAATTTCTGAAATGAGAGCATTTGTCCTTGGGGCCCATATTCCACTGGCACCTCTTCTTACCCCCCTGGTTTCATATGTAAACCAGAAACTGAAAACCAGACCCAGTGACCCAGAGGAGATGAAGCATGTTTGTTTTGCCCATTATATTTCTCTGCTCATGCCTAGATGCCTTGCCTTCTCTGTCCCCGGTGTTTGAAGTTGAGAGCTGGGAACAGACATGAGATTGAGGTCCCAGGGAGAAGCCAAGTTCAGCCTGAATTGGTGAACTCCCTGAGACTAAGGGCAGATAACATGAGCTGAAGATACTCGCATATGACATTTGTGCCAGCAGGGGAGAGAGACCCACAGCACCTTTACAAACAGGTTTCTTTTTGGTTGTCTTACCAAATGGTGCCTAGCTGAACATCTTGGCAGTTTTCCTTAAGTAAGCGTCTCCAATTGATGATGATGGGAATGAGCTTACACACAAGCCTGTGTTATATAGGATTTTCTGCCAAAGACATTGAATGCTCAGATTCTGAGGGGAATTGTCATAGGGGACAGTGGGCTGATATTACAAAACATAAGCATGCTTTTGCAGGAGCCCAGCGACAAAAAGAAATGAAAAAGAATTAGGTGAAAGGAAGGGGAATGAAAACTTGGGAAGGATCGTGAAAATGTCTGTGTGTAGACATATAAACAAAGAAACAGTGGGAATGCAAAACTGATTTTAGTCTTATATTTTTGTTGGCAATAAATTCCGCCCTTTTGTTTGAATGCATTTTAATTCCATGCTGCAGTGTCATGTGCTAAGGATTTAAATAATTGCTATGAACAATGTCATAATAAACTTTAACTTTTAAAAGAGTAGTCCAGATTTTCTCCAGTGGTCAAGCACTATATATGCGAGTGACTTAGGAATCTTTTTATAGCAGGTCCCCTTTGGTGGCCCCCTCCTCCCCAACTTTCTAAACTTCTCACTTGCCGCAGTCAGGTTCGTATTCATTCTTTTCAGCCTGCTTGGAATTTATCTGACTTCAGAGAACTGTGACTAGACAAAGACTGTGGTTTGGGTCAGTGACTGCTATGACGGCACCCTTTGCTCCCACTGTGTGCTTTACGAGGGACAGGCCAGAGCTCCTTGCCCCTTCCGCCAAAGCGATCTGAGGACTGTCTGGAGCAGAACCAAGAGGCGGAGTTCAGCGCCGCGGCCAGCAGGGGGCGCCCTTGCCAGATAAGAACAGGTTTCTCGGTGCCAGAGCAACTCAACGTCACGTTCTCTGCCAGCCTGTCCTTTTTAGTCAATTTGGCTCAAGATTCAACCCCAGAAGCATTTTATTTTGCCCTCTCAGGTCCCGGCCCACACCTGTATGACTGTCTGTCCACATTGCTGTTTTCAGTTTCTTTTTGTTGTTAACAGTAGGCTGTGCTTCGCCATAACTGCCGTCTGGTCACCTTTTACTTAGAAATTGGAGAGTGTTTTTTTTTTCCCCTCTCCCTGTATCACAGGTCGAGTTGAAGGGCAGAGTCACCTGCAGGGAACAGGACCAAGTGTGTTCATTGAGCATTTTGCTGTTTTACATGACCTAGCCGTAAAGGAATGTCTCTACGGGAAAGGAAAAACCTGTTTCATAACGCAGTGCGGAGCTTTGTTTTCTCTCGTCAGGGTGACAGCCCTTTGGTTCCTGCCCGTGGGTCTGCGACGGGAAGGTGGGGAAACCGGATCATGAAAATTCCAGGGGCTGGTGATTGCTCATTCTTTAGCCTTCTAGCCGGAGGACAGTGTCTGGTTCCCAGGGCGGGGCAGTGCAGTGTTTAATTCACAGAGCCCAAACCCATGTGATTAGCATTTTATTTACTTATCCTTTTTTAAAGAGGACGACCCTTGGAGATTTTTAAGCAGCTTCAGCACAGTCTGGCGGGAGGAGGGTGGTTTGAGGAAGGGTTTTGTTTCCTGAAATGTGGACTCCGTGGGCTTGTCGACTGGACTTTGCCGGGTAATGCTTTCCCCAGACAGCGAACCATCTGCGCAGGAAAAGTTCGCGGCGCACACCCGGGGCTTGTTACCACGATGTGGTGCGTTATGGCTGAGAGCCTTTTCTTGAATGCCTGAGCCTCTAGGTTCCTGTGCCCTCTGCCCCATGTTGGATTACAAACCGCCCCGGCGCTGGAGCGATTCCCACTCTGGCTGGGGCAGACATGGGAGCAGAAACCCCACAGCAGGTGCCGATGCTTCGGATGTCCTTTTCTTCAGGCCCCCTAAGCCCTCTTCCCCTGCGGCTCTCAGTCCCCAACCCTGCCGCCCTGGGCTCCCAATTCTTCTTGGATTAGTTCTCGGGCAGCTGCAAATACTGATGTGCTGCCTCCTGTTGAGAGAGAGAGAGAAAACTCGGGCACCCGTGCAACAGGTACCCCCCAGGGAGGAACGGGAAACCACCGAGCTCAAATCTTAGATGGCTTTCAGAAGTCTATGTGCAGTGAATTTATTGTGGTTTGTTTTTAGCAGAAGCCAGTTATTTAATGGCAGCAGGTTTCTTTGTTTTCAAGCCCCTTGGAAGTAACTCTGTGGCATTTCAGCTGCACAAGGATGTAGAATCAAAACTCTGGTATCTATTGGTTCTTATGTTGCTCACATAAAATGGGCCTGTTTAAGCTAGTCACGTGCAAAAGAGGGTTCCAAAATTAAATTTTTTTTTTTTAGAAACTGACATTTTCTGTCCTCTTTTCCTACTATTAACAGAATCATTTAATGCCTGCCCCCCCCAACCCTTTTTCGTTTTAAAAGTCATCTTTAGAAGCTGTCTTTCCTAGAGCCTCATTGTTCGTGAATTATATTGTGAATCCATTTGGACACCGACCAGGAACTTGCTATAATTGCTCACATGCAAGTAAAAGCTTTCTCTGTGTATTAATTAGTTGATACAAGGGATTAAGATGATTACATGAAAGGCATTGCTGCTTCCCTCTGAATAGTTAGACCAAGGTGGGTGCCAAGGCATCATTTGATCCCATTTGCTCAGCGTGTTCCCTTGATAAAGGCACAGAATTCGAACAGTGAGGTTTCCCGAGGCAGCAGAACATGGGGATCATTTGGATTCACTGTTTCTGTTGATGTGAAATGTGGGATATTAATCAAGGCTAATTACATGCACTGGGTTTGGAACAAACTGAAGGCCAGTTCAGGGCATGGTTCTCTGTGTAATTACGGCCTTTAAGGTACCAGGGTAATTACTAGAAATTAGAGGCCGTTCCTCTATGGGTCTTGCCTCTCAAAATGTGGAAACAGTTTCTTTCACCATTGGGAAGTAGTTCTCTCTGCTCAGAGTTTGGCGTTAAACAGATACAATGAGCCTTTTAGTGGGCCTTGGTTGTGCTATGTCAAGCTTTTGGAGTTAGGGCAATAATCCGGATAATTCTGGCCTATTTTTTTCCCCAGGCAGGGATCTTCTAATATTTGAATTCAAAATAAAAATTGGTATATGCTTTGTTAGGGAGTGGAATTTAATAGTTCACTCTCCTTTTCTAGGAGACCATTTCCTCTAGCATTATATTCTTTTTAAAAGGTAATCTGTAATCTTTTCTATTAATACATTTAACGTCACACTTTTTACCTGAAAACCAGTAGTGTTTAGTTGTTTCACAGTGTGTAAGTGTTTTAGAGTACAACTGTCAATTTTTTAAAGATACTACATTTTTTGAGGAAGCCCCCTTCCCTGCCCAGGAAAACCGCCATAGTGGGGAGGTGAGGGTCCGCCACTGGTACGGAAAGCCCCAAAGGCCAGATCCTTATTCCCTGGGATCCTCAGTAGCTAAGGCGCAGCCATGTGTCCTAAGCTTACCAGTCTAATGTTCCTGCCCAGGACTTGGAGCCTAGAGCAAAGAACACAGAGAATCACGGACACGTTAGAGTTCCCTCATTGCAGTGGGCCCCAGCGTCTGCTGATCAAGGGCAGAGTGGCAGTGGGGTCTCGAGTCCAGCAGCTCAGCAGAGGGTGTCTAAGCATGGCCAGGGCTGCTAGCTGCCTTCTTAGGTTCAGGACCATTTTCTTCTAATCTTCCAGTAGATTTTGTAAGGCGCTTGATTTTTCTTATAGGAAACACCACTTCTAAAGTTCGCCAGAGTTGGCTTCTGTGGTTAGCAGTAGGAACTCTGACTAGTCTGAGCATCATCAGACTTGTCTCTGCCCACCTCGGGGTTGATATGCTAAGTGTAGATTTAATTATATATGTGCAGATATCTGCACTCCTATGAAACACACCTGCAGTTGTGTGTATATAGGCATGTGTTTATTATAAGCTCAGAGGAAGGACTTGGTCACTGGGCTAAAAAGAATTAGAGTGGGAGGAACTAGTGATTTTTTAAGTCATACTGTCGGCTGTTCTGACATTGTCCTCTCGAAGGACTTTCAGAACCAGTTTCCATCATAAATATACCACTGTTGAATCTGGAAACTGACATAGAGTTGTAAAACTATGAAGTGCTTATAATAATTCTACAAAACTGAAGTTTTATTATTTTATGTGTAAGGTCTACTCTATATTGTCAAATTTTCAAAACTATTTTCCAGGTAGCTGATTTCATCGCAAGGCTCAAACCACTAAAAATTCTGAAGTTTGTTTATGTTGGCACTTTTGATTCCTTCATGTCTCACAAGTATTTATATGTTCTCCGTCCAGGAGGTCTTCATCTAACGGCATGTTCCTGCCTCGGGTTTGAGAATGGCCAGCGGAAGGAGGAGAAATTGCGTCTCTCAGTTGAGGCACTTAAGGACTGCAGCTGGCCAGTCCTATGTGGTGTCCTTCTTTCTTTATGGTGTTGCCTTTTAATTGTGTCCCTGAGTGCTCCCACGGTGCTGCTGTGGGCATTGTCCTGTTCCTTCCCCTTCGTTACCTGCCTCAGTATGGCCCCTCTGTAGGACTCTGCAGGCTTTTCTCTGGTCCAGCTGCCTCTAAATTCTCCTTTCTGGCTTTCCATGGGTTGTTCCCTCCCCACAATCTTTATCTTTCCTCTTTGTCTCTTTTCTCCCTTCTCTTCCCCTCCCCTATGGAAGCCTGGACCTACATATCGATATCTACGGAGTATACGTGTGTATATATGCTGAGGGGTGTGTGTGTGTTTGTATAAAACTTGAATGTAAATATTAGAAACAGACTCTTCATCCTAAGCCACATGCTGCCTTGCCTTACACTTCCAAGTGCCCCATGCCACACCCTTTAATCGCCTGGTGTATCCTAGAAATGACACGTAGACCTCCACCTCAGTTTTCTCTTTCTGTGGGAAACCTGAAAGTTCCTTTCTTTTTTCTTTTTTTTTGAGATATAGTCTCACTCTGTCACTCCAGGTGTAGTCATCATAACTCACTGCAGCCTCAAATTCCTGGGGTCAAGTGATCCTCCTGCCTCAGCCTCCCTAGTAGCAGGGACTACAGGCATGCGCCACCATGCCCGGCTAATTTTTGCTATTTTTGGCAGAGACGGGGGTCTCGCTCTTGCTCAGGCTGGTCTCAAACTCCTGACTTCAAGCTATCCTCCCACCTCAGCCTCCCAGAGTGCCAGGATTACAGGTGTGAGCCACCTTGCCTGGCTGAAAGTCCCCTTTCTGTGGACCTTCAGGTTAGTGGTTCTGCTGCTGTTGGGAGAGTAGAGAGAATGCTACCAGAATGCTGTTCAGGAGCGTCTACCCTTTGTCTTCCTTTTCTTGGGAATTTTGTGTGTCTTGGTTTCAGGCATTGCAGCCTGGGGCAGGAGTGAGGTGGGGTGCTGTTTCTCAAACTCCATTTACGTGGCAGGGTGTCTTCTCACCTTTCCAGAGTAGTAAGATGACTTGTTCAGGTCCCGGGGCCTGAGGATATGCACACACACATGTGCACACATGCATTCCGCCTCTAGCAGGAGGGTAAACCCAAGGTCGCCAAAATAAATCAGCAAAACTGGAAACCAGGGCTGTTGATTCTTTACCTTATTCCTTGCAGACTCCCTCATATATTCTAGAAGGAAATCCTATACATTTTCTCTCCCTCTCCTCTGCATTTTAAAGATTTATTTCATCTTTGGCTTTACAGAAAGGAAGTGGAATTTGGTCTGTGGGGACTTTTTTTTATACAGAATTCCAGTGACATCATGGGATGACCAGAGTCCTGCTTTTTATTAAAGGATACACGGAGCGTTGTGCTATATTTACATAGGATAACTCTGTCTCATCTTGCTCACTTGAAATGATTCATATCTAGTTTTAAGTTCTTTGAGACATTTTGTAAAAGTTCAAGTGCCAGTGAATAGAAATTTTGTGGATTTTTCAAAAGTAAATATTTACTTATCAAATTCAAATGAGAACTTCAAAAGGGAAACTGTAGTAAGGTTATTGTAGATACTAAATTTTTTACTATCGTTATTCTTTAATGATTAGTTAAGATTAATGAGGGAATCACAAAGGATGGCACTTAGGAACATATTTGGATATACTTACTGTGTAGTAAGAGTAAGGGACAACATTCTGTTCCTTAATACTTTCCCACTTTCGCAAACATAACTGGAAGAGACCCAAAGCGTGAAGCCCTAACGGTATTGCAGGCGGTGTTGATCATCTTCTGCTTCCCCCATGGTTGATAAAAGTTGCCTGATGGGATTTGAAAGGGAGCCAGGAGTCTTTTTTGTATGTGTGTGATGTCTGTAAAGCTGCAGTGATTTCAGGCGCCCCTCCCTTGCGAAGATCTGTGTACGCGTGACAAGGAATGCAGCGTTTAGGTATTTGTTTTTGTGTTTTAAAAGATCATTAACAAAAGCATGGAAATGATAGCCATGTTTTGTTTCTTTAAGCTAGACTGTTTTATCGTGTTTTGTTCCTAAGCTCCTTTTAACAAGCTGGAAACCATCTCCACTGACGCAGCCTTTTTTCCTTTACGTTTGAACTTTCCTGGCAAAAATGGCTTGTAGATAGAGTCCAGGCTAGTTCATTCCCTTTGTATGTAGAGAATTAGACACATGAATGCCACAAATTAATCAAATGTAGGTCCAGAATAGAAGACTCTCCCCCACTAACATGACTGTGAAAGCTGCTTTGAATAGGAGGGAAAGGACCCATCAAATATACATGAAAAATAGTGAGTTTAGGAAGGCCCAGGGATTGTTGGGCTTGGCCAGACCTGCATGCCATTGCTTAGAGGGGGGCAAAAGCAGAGGGTGGGAGTGGGAGGACCACCAGCCCAGGAGGCCGGTTTTTTCTTTTTGAATGATCTTCTTCCATGGAGAGGAACCTCTGGGAATATCAATGAGCCCCTTGCTAAGGCAGGGTTGGAGGTCAAAGTGCAGGGCCAGCTGCCAGCCTTCCTGAGGGACAATAGCAAAGCCCTTCTGTACATATGACAAAAGGATATTCCAAAACAGTGTTTTTTAGACACTGAAACAGCAGTTGAATTAAAATTATGCAGCATCGTGTAAAATTAACTTTTTCTCTTCCCTCTTCTTTCTTAGAGTTGAAAGTTAATTGATTTGGCTCTCATTTTTCTGTTTCCACCCACTTATTTTTTGATTTATAGAACTTTAATCATTTAGCCACATAAGTTTAAAAAACTTTTATACCCCCTTTAACACTTAAATACTGATGTAATAAAGGAAAAGGTTCTCTTTAAGGTTTTTGTGTTTAATATACCCAGCATTATTTATGTTATAAATTGCAAAAAATACATATTTCTAGATAGACATAAAATATATATATTAGATAAACAGTAAGTAGTGTTGTGCAAATGATGAGAGCATAATGTAGCAACATAGTAATATGGTTGAAGTAAATTTATACACATAGTATTATTTCCCAGAGAAACATCAAAAATCAAAAGTTGAACTCCTATGAAAATATTAACCAGAATTACAAAAGTATTTATTCTGAAATACTTCAAATCTGGATTTGATATAACATAATTTATGTAAACATAAACAGAGATGAAATATGAGAAACCCCAATATTAATGTAAAACAAAATGAAAACTTGGCATTTAGGTCACATAACATAGCTATGCGTACTATTTTCCTGACTCTATCTTGATAAAATTGAGAGTTACCCATAAAAATACTACTCTGTGGTCTTTGAGCCCATATTTTTTGTTCCTGGTATGGTTTAAATTTCATATTGTGTTTATTTTTCTTCATTCTCTTCATCCTCACCCTGAAACCACAGAAGGCTTTCAATGGAAGGGAGAGTATTGTATCACACTTCCTGGTCTGTGCCAATTAGTTCCACTGTGGACTTTCTTTGTGGCTTTCTGTTGGAATGATATCATATTATTGGTCTTCACATTGCCAGAATAGTTCCAGTTTTCCATCTTCTAGCACCAAATCCCTGAAAAGGTCACATACGACTTACCTAATGGCCAAGCACACATGGGGTGAATGGTTTCTTGGTAAGATGACTAAGAGTGGAAAGTTGGGCTTTTCATGTTCAGTTCTTAGGGTCAGAATTTATGGAACTCCTCCAGCTAGAGACTTCTTAGATTGGATAGTGATAGCAAATTAATGTTGGACATTTATTGCCATGTATCCTTAGCACATTAATAATTTTAAATCTGAGAAAGGACCCTAGAGACAACTAGAAGACAAGGATCAGGTGAGAGGCCCTGCAGGGACCAGCCCAGGTCATTACTGATAAGGCCGTTAGGAGATAAAGATGGAACTGTAGTCTAATGAAGAGTATCAGATAAAAAAAAATTGAAGCCAAACAAAATAAGAGTATCCCAACAGTGGTTTTAGCCATCCTTTCTTTAATATCTTGGCATTTGGCAGATGCTCATTGGGTACCTACAGGATGGGTTAGGTGCTTTTGAGAAAACAACGCTGCTTAAGTCCTGATAACAGAAACAGGGCAAGTAGGCTCTCATCCATTAATAGCAGGACAAATGCAACTAATACCATAAAACATATCAAATGCTGCTGGGACTTAAAGAAAGGGGAAGCTGTGTGTGATGGGAAGGTCAGGAAGGATATCTTAGCGGAGATGGGTGTGAAGTGTTAGGATTTTGAAAATGCAGAATGGAGGGAAGGTTAGGAGCCAACAGGGAGAGCCAAGAGGCTCTGCCTGTAACAGTAATTTGTCAGGCTCCTTTGCCTGGAGCGTCTTTCAGAAAATGATTTACTCTGGACACTTGAGTAAATAGACCCAGCTGCTCAAGCCTGCAGAGCAACAGGCCCTGCAAGGTTTCCTTCCCCAACCCACCACGGGCCTCCCAGCCCCCGCCCCGGCCGCGCTCCTCACGTGGAGGAGGTAAATCTCTCTCCACAGGTGCAATCTTCTGGAGCGCTTTAGTGGGGACGCTCTGACTGGAAAGCACCTGGTGGAGGTAAACAGTGGTCCCACCGGAGGTTCCCAAATGAGAAACTCAAAAATTGTACCAGGAAGGTCGAGGGGGGGCCCTGATGACTTTTGATCAGGACTGTGACGAACTGAGAATTGCACTTCAGAAAGATGGATCTTGCAGTAGGGAGAGCCCGCGGATCAGAAGCCTGTGTAGGAGGCGGCTGCAAGAGCGTAAGAGAGAGGGGTGAATTTGGATACAAGTGGACTCTGGGAAAGGAAGAGAAATAGGCGTCCCAAGGCTTGGAAGAGAAGGCATCTGACCACAGGAGGGGAAGCAAAAGGAGCAGGTGATGACACCCAGGTTTTAAGGATGGGGGCGGGGAAATGTGGGGTGCCTGGAAGCAAGTCAGACTTCAGATAGGGAGCTGGGGATGAGTTGTTAGTGTGGAATTATTCAAAAATAGAAAACGAGTGATTTCTTTAAAGGTTTGATTGTTAGAGAGAACTGTGAATTAAGCCCTGCTCTTTCCAAGGGAGTTGGGATCATTTTCTTTCACAGCGTTGGGTACGGCTTTAAGAAAACATGTGTGTCTTCATGACGTCATCGTAAGGGGGCGGGGTGGAGAAGGGGTGTTTTGTACCCCACTGACTCTTACATTGGTTTGTGAATCCCCTGAAAATGAGGCCTTTCCCCACACATTTTACAGCATAGTCAGCCTAACAATTTAATGCTGGTTCTTCCAATGTAAATATTACATCGTGAGTATAATTTCCCATTATTACCACAAGAAACTATCTGGATGCTAAGAATAATTCGACTTTATAAGGTCATATACCGATATATTCTTTCCAAACCCAAACATAGGAAATAGAAAGGGAGGCTCTTTCAATTTTATTTCTTACACTAGACTTAAAATTCCTTTTTGGAGGAGTCAGTCTTTTTGCACACCCTCAACAAAGATTTTTACTATGGTGAGTTTACTATAGATTCGGATTTTTTTTTTTCTTTTAAATATTGATGCTCATCTACTTCCTAAAGGATCCTTCATTACTTTAATGTTAATTCCATTTTTTTATGAGCCATGGGACCAGGCTAGAACACAGCAATTGTGTGATATTCAAACTTTGATTTCAAGTCACAATCTGTTAAGAAATATTGTGTGTGCGCACACAAATAAACGAACAACAGCTTCCAAACTCATTTCACAAAAGGTAGCCTAGAGTGTTGATTTAGAAAAAATATAACCTCAAAAATGGCTACATCTGCATGTGTGTGAGAGACAGAGAGGGAGAGATACAGACATACACACAGTGGGGGGAAGAGCTAGGTAGAATGATAAATGAAAATCTGAAGAGGCAGGCTTCATTTCACTGGTATTAATTTGGTAAATTATCCATAATTTATTAGAGCTTGTAAACATTGTGGCAAAATTTTTTGCCCTGTCAGTAATGAATTGCTACATCATTAATTTTGTCAAGGGACCAAGAAACAACATTGCTGAGCTCAAAGAAAATTCCTAGATGAATAGAGTTGGGTCTGAAGGGTTGGTGTAGTTAATGTAATTCAGCGGTGAATCCATGCAACCCTTTCCTGCCATAGCGAGACCTTTCCTCATGAACAGCCTGACCACAGCTGCCAAGGGTGGCGGAGTCCACTGATCTAAATGGAGAGGACACAGTGTGGTTGACATTGCCTTGGGTTCCTCGTGCTTACCTGTGGCATTGCCCTGGCCTGAATATATTTATATATTTCCCTACTTCCAAGTATATTTGAAGTGGTAGAATAAAAAGACACATTCTTAAAAGTTAGTTGAGATAAAGATTATAAAAGAGATCAGAAATACTTGATTGATTGATTGATTGATTGAAACAGGGTGTCATTTTGTTGTCCATGCTAGAATGCAGTGCTGCCATCATAGCTCACTGCAAACTCCTGGGCTCAGGTGATCCTCCTGCTTCAGCCTCCTGAATAGCTGGGACTACACCCTGGTAATTTTTGTATTTTTTGTAGAGGTGGGTTCTTGCTCTGTTGCCCAGGCTGTCTCAAACTCCTGGCCTCAAACGATCCTCCTACCTCGGCCTGCCAAAGTGCTAGGATTACAGGTGTGAGCCACCATGCCTGGCCCAGAAATACTTTGGATGAGAATATTTTGGGGAGAATTTAGTGGAGGAATCCCAAATAGCTGTTTAAACATTAAATTTGACTTTTAGTTTCCTGGTGACAATGGGGAAAGAGAAACCTGGTTATTCATATAGTTGTCACTTTCTGATGAAAAAGTGTTTTTTCCTGGCATCTAATGACTAGGGGCTCTTAACATAAGTGGTACCAGGTAGGAAAGCAGAGTTTACTTTGAGTTTTATAAATTGTATTTTATGGTTATTTCTTTTTTTTTTTTGAGACAGTCTCACTGTGTTGCCCGGGCTAGAGTGCCGTTGGCGTCATCCTAGCTCACAGCAACCTCAAACTCCTGGGCTCAAGCGATCCTTCTGCCTCAGCCTCCCGAGTAGCTGGGACTACAGGCATGCGCCACCATGCCCAGCTAATTTTTTTCTATATATTTTTAATTGTCTGATTCATTTCTTTCTATTTTTAGTAGAGACGGGGTCTCACTCTTGCTCAGGCTGGTCTCGAACTCCCGAGCTCAAATAATCCACCCGCCTCGGCCTCCCAGAGAGCTAGGATTACAGGCGTGAGCCACCGCGCCCGGCCTATGGTTATTTCTTAATGAAGACTAAATTCATGTCTTCAAATCATAATTCGGAGAAGGCATTCCAGCGGGAAGGTAGGTTGCAGTTGCCTTGTGTGCTCAGATTGTTCAAGTATGCTCAATTTGGGCATCTGGCCTGAAAGGCAGTAAAGTTTAGGGAACCTACAAGAGTGAACAGGGATTATGTCCCTTATACTGCATCTGTCCACCATCTGATACTTCCCCTGTTCTTAATAGCTGTGGTCAATTTATAGATAAACCCTTATGGGTGTTTAGAACAATTATTCTCTGTTGGTTGACAAAAGAACATAGTCCTTAGTACCTGATGTAAAGGTAGCATCACATTACAGAACCTCAGATCCAACAGGGATCCTTAGAGCTAGGTCCACGTAGTGATTCCTGGCTCAGCCTCCCCTTTGAGATTCTGAGGTCAGGGAGCCTCGCTGCAGGCCTCGTCCAAGCAAGCAGCTGTTAGGATGGATGAGGTCTGTCCCTGCGGTATTGTGAAGAGGGCAGTTGGGGATGGAAGCAAGGAGAAGAGCCCAATTCTAATCCAGCCCCTTTTTTGATGGATGAGAAATCTGATATGCAGAGATGTTAAGCCACTTGTCCACATCACCCAGCTAGGTAGTAGCATATGTGAACCTGGAACACATAAAAATAGATAGCTTGGGTTGTGTTTGTGGCCAGCCAAGAATAGGTACGCCCACTTAAAAATGGCAGGTGGGGGATGACTCAAGTAATTGAATGGAAAGAAGGACTAGTAGGTAATATTAAAGGTGAATATTTGATTAATCAAAACACAAGACCAGGGTATCTTCACTTAGATTTTTATAGAAAGAGCCAAATTCACCTATTCTGTGTTGTTGAGACTACAAAATACCTAAATGAAAGAGGAAATTCCATCAGTCAACTATTCATAGGTAGCTACATTGTTTAAGGATTCATGGGTAACTGTCCCTCTCTATATTATTTGAAAAGCCTTAATTGCCCCATTGTTTTAGTAACATAGTCAATATTTTAGGTAAAAATTGAAAATCTTCGTATATTGACTGATAAGCATTATGTAAAATTTGAAGTTGAAAGTAATTCGTCCTTTAGCTTTTCAATGTAAAAGCAATCTCTTAAAAATACACTTTCAGCATAAGAAGCTCGAATCTTCAGTGTTGGAGCATTTGAGAAAATAGAGTAAATCTAGTTTTATATAACTACTCTAATACTCTTAGAATAATACCAAAGTGTTTTACAGTAACAAGTTTGAGATAAGATCCAATATGAATATATTATCCTCACAGCCAGTCTGCTCCTTTAGTCAATTTCAGAACACATATTAAGGAAAGCAATATATATGCCCAATCTTTGTTTCAAAGTATATTCATGTTCTTAGATTTGGGGAGGAAAAGCATTCAGCAAGAAGTATTTTTAAAGCAAATAAACTCCCCAGAGAATAATTGCTCTTCTAGGGGCATCAATGTACATTTTAATATTTATCTTTGCAGTAGGGTACATTTCTGTTTCCTTTCAGTAATTTCACTTCCAGCATCAGGATGGCTACAGGAAGGCTCCTTCCAGAGATGTGACGAATGACTTTTAAACAGCTCTATTTGAGACCATATTTTCCTTCGGAGAGAATGTAAATATCCTTTGGATTGTACATGTTACTTAAACCTTTATATATGTAGTGAAGTGAAGTTAAACAGATGTAATTGGATCTTTGATAAAATGTAAAGTTAGCATTCCATTATGAATTATATTGTGGGAGAGAAAAGTTACGAGGGGACTGTCAGCGAATCCTCTATACAAACATCGTGAATGTCGAGAAGAATTCATTCATTCCTTCATCCCATCAGTAAATACTCAGTGCTCATTATGAGCCTACTGCTATACTATATCCCAAGCGGGTTGCAAATAAATAAGATGTCCTCAAGAAACATATATATCTTTTTCTTATTTGGTGAGGCAGACAAATGGGAGAGGGTTAAATGATGGTTTAAGAAGAAGAGTCACAAAAAGTGATCAGAAAATAAAATCCCAGACAGCAGAAGTCACCGTGAAGAAGGGTTTTGGAGGAAATGGGACGGACAGGGGCTGCCGAGGTGCCCAGTGCTGGGGGAGTCGGTGCCAGTGGGGGTGGTGGGATAGGAGTGCTGAGATGGGAATCAGGACATCTGGCCCCGGCCCAGGCCACTCACCATCCCAGTGATTTACGGAACCTCTTTCTGTGTCGGCTCCCTCAAACATAAGATTATCCCGAACATCCCTTCTTGCCATTCTGTCATGTAAGCGCCCATCTGGCTGTAGAATTCTCTTCGTTTCTGCTTGCAGTTTTTGGCTTAAACATAAAAGTGCCAGAACATATATAAGAAAAGAGAAACACAACGAAAAACTTGTATAAACCAACTTTCTTTTGTTCTCTTTCCTTAGATTCAGCCTGGATTCTTCTGCTCCATAAATATTTCCCATTTAGAAAGTAATTACATCAAGGGAAAACTATACATTTAAACATATATGGCTTTTATTGTTACACGATAACTGAGTCTAAATTGGATGATTCTCATTAATGAAAGGACAAGAAAATAAGTAAGTCAAGACATAATTAGGTCACGGCGTTTGGCCATTGTGACTTACCCTTCCCTTTGCCCTTATCAGCTAAAGCTTTGGCCTTAATATGGACAAAGAGCAATTTAATCTCTTTCCATTCCTATCCTTTTTCTTAGAGCTGCTTCAAATCTAAACCTCTAATAAAGAACGGGATAATAAAATAGCAGGGAAAGTATAATGGGAATTATATTGACTCTCATAGAAGTTTTGGAAGAGAAATATATTCTCTTCCCTCAGCTCTGTAATAATATAATCATAGTGTGATTTCTACTTCGCTAGACTAGGGTCTATTTTGGAAATCTCTAATGAATATAATCAGGTGGTAAGCATTTAAAAATTACTATTTTCTGAAAGCCAGGAAATTATTGTTCAGTGTAAAATGGAAAAGAAAAAGGGAAAAAGCCAGCTACATTTTTTTTTAAACAGCATGATCCACGTGGCATGGTGTGGTGGAGTCAGGAGTGGGGGTCGAGACCTGAGTTTTAGCCCATCTTCGAATCTTTCTGTGTAAGCTTGGGTAGGTCACTTAATGTCTTTGGGGCTCAGATTTTTAAAATTGTAAAATAATAATAATAGCAAGCATTTATATTTACCACGTGCCATGCACTAATCTAAACCCTTTGTATTTAATTACTTAATCCTCCCACCTATACGATGGGGTAGATGCTGTCATATGATTGCAATTTCGTTCTTGCTTTACCTTGCTTAACATTTCAGAGAAACTGTTTGAACCCAGTCCTCTTTGATTGTAAATCTATGTATGAACCACTATGCTTGACTGCCTTATTATTTACATCATTATTATAAGAGGCCAAATATTTAGATTATTCAAAGGGGGACACATTTCGAAACACAGTAGTAACAATACTTTGTATGTAGAAGCTATTTTTGTCTTTAAAGGAACTCAGAGGAAAAGATCACTTATTATTTTGGTTATTGAGCAAAATAGCTCTCATATTCCTTGTAGAAAGAGGCTGTTTTTTAATCCCCATTGTACAGATGAGAACTACAGCACACACAAAGAAGTGCTGGCAGAATGCAGGAGAATGCCACATTAACCAGGACTGAATTCACTTCTGCAAATGTTATTTGACAAATGTCATTGTTTAGACATGAGGAAACAAAAATAGCTTTTACCACATTGCCCCAGGCACCGCAGCCTCTGAATTCCTGTCAACCCTCAGCACTGGCCACTGGGCAGCATAACTCTTGAGGCAGCGTGTGGTTGAGGTTCATGCTGGGATGCTGCCCCCTGACCTCCATCCTTCCCCTTCTCGTCCCTTCTCATTTAACAAATATTTACTCGTTACCTACCTCATACTAGCCTCCGTGCTAGGGACCAAGGCTAAATGTGACCACTGTCCTTAGGTAGCTCACAGTTCAGTGAGGAGGTGGATGTTAAGGAAATAATCACACAAAGAGACATAAAATTATAGATACGCTGAAAGTAATAAAGGAGATGTAGGTGGTTACAGGAGAGGGATTTGGAACAGAAGCCTTGGGGTTTGAGCTCAAGCAGTCGTTTAATTTCTTCCTAAGTGTTCCAACTTTGGTATGACTAATCTCCCACATAGTACGTAATTTAGGGCAGATGAGATGTGCTGGAGGGATCTGAGTAAGATCAAAATTTTGATCAAAAATGTCTTCCTGTGGCTTTTCATTAGTGGAATGTGAAATGGAGTGATGAATCGGTTTTATGAAGGCATTGGTTCAGGTAGCTTCCTCTTGCTGCAGATCACTGGATTTGAGAAATTTATTTAAGAAAACTATTATGGGTAGGGGAACAGAGTTCCAGATTGAAGGATAGAAAATGTGAATTTTGCTTTGAACTCTGTCACCAGATAACTTGCATGGAGTTTTTTGCTGTTGTAAAATCCAACAGGACTCTTGTGAAGATTAAGTAAGCATGTGTGCATATAATAGTTCATGTGATGCCTGGCACATAGTAAGTGCTGATTAAATGTAGTTCTCCTGGTTACTAGTTGGTGTGGGAGAGACCACTGTAGATTAGACACTGTGCATGGCAGGTCTGGACAGGCTTAATAAACATATGATTGTCCACAAAGGCAGTTTAGGATACATGTGGGCCACAGAGCGGCAGTGGGATTGATTTTCTTACCAAATAAGCAGTAAGTGGTATAGGGGTTCAGCAGTGGAATGTTCTGGAGAGGCACAAGGTGTAGAGAAGGGAAAACATGGGTGTGTGCAGCAACAATCATCCAAATTTCCAGGAATGGCTGACATTTATAGACGGAGTATTGGCTGATGAGTTGGGTAGTGATGCTTAGAAGGAACCAGGATGTTTCACCCTGCACCCCAAGGGAAGCTTTCCTTCCTATCTGAGCCTCCTGGACGCAAGATGCGAAAGAAGTAGAGAGAATGCTATTTTTACCGTATTCTTGAAATGGAGCTTTGCACTAAGTTGGGATCTTAGAAAGAAGTTCCTTCCTATTATTTTTAGCTTGAGATTTAATGAATAGTTGTAGTAAAATCAGATTAGTTGTATACACTCCTATTATAGAGGAATGTGTATATCTTACATCTAACTTTAAGCTATTATCCATTCTTTGCATTCCTTTCTTCTGTCACAAGTTAATTAAACTCATGTTGTGGTCAGAGCTTGCTCTGTATGGCAGAGTGTTTAGCGTTCAGTTTAAGAAGACTAGATGAGAAGTAAAGGGATAGAAACCTCTTTAAATTGATCACTTTAGGACTCCATTGTTGTAGAATGAGATAATGATGAAATTAAATATGTGAAAAAAAAATCTCCATTCCCTTTCTATACACAAAATGGCTTATAACAAAAGACACAAAAGCACTGAGAAAATGTTGAACATGGGTAGCCGCACAAACAGGATTACAAAGCTGCACGTTGGCCGACCAAACAGATTAATGGGTGATGTATATCTGGCTATCTCAAGGTTCTGAAGGTGTACCAGAGCAAGATAATGAAATTGCCTGTCAGGTAATCTGATTTGAGAATTCCAGTCATCTGTGAACTGGTGTGTGGGCTAATAAGCCAGGAGTTTGCCAAGACTTATTATTTTTTAAGCTGCTCTACTGTCTACATCTGTCTCTGCAGGATGTGTTAGACAGACTGTCCTGCGTAGAGCAAGAGATGGGGAGCCCATAAGACTGCCCAGGTTACAGAGAATTGCTGGGGCACAGCTCCAGACGACGTTGAATGTTTCTCAGTTGCTCAGAACTCAGCTAGAGAAAAGCACAGCTGCCAGGCACACAGCATGGTAACCTCTGTACCTCTCGGCTGGCAGAGGCAGCTGTTGCAGAATCTAATAGTAAACGTCCCTCCAAAGGTGTGCAGAGTGTGGGCATTTGGATTTTGGCTCTGACATTTAGTAGCCCTTTGACCTTGGCCAAGATGTTAATACATAGCCCTTCTGAGACTCGATTTTTCTATGTGCAAAGCATAGGTAACAATGCCTAACTCATAGAGTTGTTGGTATTAAAGTTGACCTCACAGTGTTTGGCACACAATAATTGGTAGGTATAATCGAAGGATTAAATACATTGAGGACTCTGTGTACATCATTGATATTTCTCTTTGCCTATCAATTAATTTCTTCCCACCTCCTTTTTTTGGAAATGATTATATCAATAATCGTTTCCCTTCTCTTTCACTTAATGTTTCTGTAAGGATAGAGAAACTTCGCAATTACTTATTATAAGTATGTTTTTGTTTTATTGGAATCTTACATGTATTATTCAAATATTAATTGTTCCCATATCAGTGACATAGAAAAATCACCGGCAGTAACACTTCTTTTATTTTGGGTATGAGATTCAACTGGAACATCAGAATGGGAGGATTCTAAAAAAGATGCTCCAAGCTTTATTTTTCTTCCTAACACAAATGAGATGCATGCATTTAATATACATCTATTTATATTCTAAAGTAATTAATTTCTCCCTTTTGTAATTTGTTAGTTTTAATGTAATTTATAGGACAGAAAATGAAATGCCATAGTAAATAAACTGTTATTATCAGTATGATTTTTAAAACCGTGCTAACAAATTCTAGGGTGATCAGCTAGCTTTCTGGACATCAATTGCAGCTTGCCTTTCTTTGAAGAAACTCTTTATTCTGCATATAGAATTTATCATAAAATTATTCTACTTTTAAAGAAATTATTTCTGAACTCTTAAGTATTAATTGACTTTTTATAAAAGTATCATAAAATATATTTTCACATCCCAGGTTAAACAGTAATCAAAAAACAACTGCAAAGATAGAAAATCTAATGATACATGGAAGAACTTACTAGGTGTGGGGTTACTCTATTTTCCTTAAAGAAAAAAAGCCTTGTAATGCTTTTTTTCACTGACTCTATGAAGAATTTCTCAAAATGATTATAATGTATATATAATTTAGACAAAAAAATTTCAATATTCAATTTGCTTCATTTAGTAGAAGGAAAATTGTAAATGGAGTCAACTTCTCATCTCTGTTACCTATTTAGTGAATTCTGTAGAATTCCTGTTGGAAATGAAAGAAGATACATTTATGTCAATAGCAATGGCCACAAAGTATAGTGTCCTGCCAAATAATTGTTCTACCACTAGGAGAAAGCAAGTTCTGTTAGTCCCGCAAGAGCTTCTGTTCAAGGTCAAGGTCTCTGAATGTTGAAACAACTATACCTTGGGGAGATGTGAAATGAAGATGGTTTCTCCCCTTCAGGGATATAAAATCTAATGGAGGGGCTTACCTTCCCTGGGGTTACTATGGCCTTGACCGTGTGGAATAGATCACTCTCGCCAGGCTTTGAAAGCAGCGGTCAGTGGACTGGTGGTGAGTAAGGATGAGATCTTTCTTTCCTCGCTCCCATCTTTCCCTTCCCTGTGTCAGATATTCTTCTTTTCTAACATTCCCACAGCTCAGCCATGGCAGGTCACTGGTGATTGCAGAGCAGGCGTTTAGAGCTCTTCCCATTGTTAGTGGGGGCTGCTGCCTGCCCACAGTTTAATGAGGTCCCCGGGGAAACCCAAGTAAGTACATTAAGTTTGGGGGTGTTGAGTTGAACTGGATCAGTGGCAAAGTTCTTTTCCTCTTCCCATCACTCTTTCTTTCTTGGTGTATTCATATTGCTTTGTGGTTAGGATTTCTCCTCTGAAGGGAAATTTGTATCTAAAGCTAATTCCTCAGAGGAGAGCTATAATAGTAAAACAGCAACTTGCGTTTATTTATCTTTTTACAGTTTACAAAGTGCCTTCATTCGCATTGTCTCATTCATCCCCCAAACTAACCTCCCAGGTAAATTATTATTGTCTCCATATTACAACTTAGAGAAAGTCTTGCTCAAGGCGTCGGAGCCAGGAAATGGACCCGGAGATCCTTTCCCACTGCCTGGGCTAGTCTTTTCCACTTGTCTGCAATCCCTGGTGCAGGTGACAACATTCTTTTCTGGATTTAAAAAAGTCTTTATCTCCTTGGCTTTGTAAAATAGAGAGCTTGATGAATACACAGAGCTCCGTGGTGAGATGAAGCCCATTTATGTAAACAGTTTTCAGACTGATAAGTTATCAGTTACTTACCAGTGTAGTTACATTGTCCATAGTACTCTGCTCTGAGTAGGCACCAGATATCGTTCATTAACAGAACAGCAAGAATGGTTAGTTCATTAACAGAACAGCAAGAATGGTTAACGCAGACGTTGGAGCCTGTAGTTACAGTTGAATCTGTCACTTCCCAGCGTTCTTCTCTTTCATAAATTATCTAACCTTTCTGTGCCTCAGTTTCCTCACCTGTTAAATGGGGTAATAATAATAATAGTATAGTACCTCTCTTATGAGTGGCTTGAGGTTCAAGTGAGTTAATATATTCTGAGAACAATGTCAGGCTTATAATCAGCCCTCAGTTAATAGTGGCAATTGTTATTATTACCATCCTCAGTATCATTATTGATATTGTAATTCTTTTCCCTCACTTTTGCTACTCTCATTTACCACAGAGCTAGTAGGTAGCATTTTCCCACTTTTCGTAGCAGAAGTTTCCAGAGACAATGAGAACACTGCTCATGTTGTGCAATGTTGTGAGCCACAGTGAGCAGTCAGGGTTGTATAACTCTACTAAAGCCAGAGCTTTGGGTTTTTTTAAGTCATTTTTTATTATGTATGTATCTGGCAATATTAAAAAGTATACACTTTTAGCAGAAAGTGTGGGTCATTGGGAGAGAGTAGTGAGGATTTTTTCAGCTTTGTAAAATCTAATAGCCTTTTTTAAAAAGCATACATATTTTGCTTGTAGTTCCTTCTTAGACTTAAAAGAGTTATCATGTCCTAGGAGATTTTTCAGGACATGGCCATGCTTTATATTAACATTTTGTAGGGAAATTTTGAAGTAAATGTGCAGAGACATCCGTTCTGGTGGGATAGGAGAGAGATGGAATGAATCGATGCTGCAGAGAGGAGTGAAATAGGTGTCACAACTTCCACTTTGATCATCCTGTTTCCTCGGTGTCCTGTTGGCTAGAGAAGAATATGCAGAGGGGCAGGGAGTTGCTAAAGTAGATCCAAAAGAATCTTTGTGTGGATCCTTCACTCCAGACTCCAGGCACGTGAGTCTCTCCCAGTCTCAGCTACTGGGTGTTTAAGAGAGATACTCATTGTGCTTCAGTTTTCTTGCTGACCAAAGGGGAATAATAGAACATGTCATAGCTACAGGAGATTTTTGTGAGAATTGAATGAGTTATGTGAAAAACTACTTTGAAAAATATAAAGCATCTGAGAGGCAGAAGAGTATAATGGTTTCAAGCAGGAGCTGGCAAAGTACACGGTACCGATTGTCTACGGCAGAGACCATGTGGCCCACAGAGCCTGAAATATTTACTCTCTGGCCTTCCAAAAAAAGGGAGCAAACCCCAGATTTAGAGCATGGACTCTGATGCCAGTGGTCTGGTCCCACACCTATTGCAGTGGGATCTTGGACTGGCTAATTAATGCCTCTGTATCTCAGTCACCTTATCTGGAACAAAAGATAATGATAGGACCAATGCCATAGGGTAGTCAAAGCTTTGCCATGAGTTAGTACACATAATTATGCTGTAAAAAGCTCTTAAACCATCGTCTGGCATTTATTATGTGCTATATAAAGTTTACATGATATTATTAAAAACACTTCACTAATGTAGGGCACTATTGGATTAAATGACAATTTTTATAGAATTCTGATTCTATAACGTGGTATGTACCTACTAAAGCTTTTAAAATTACTAAATTGATAGTTATGGAAATTAACTATATCTTTTTCATTGTATTTAGCAGAAATACTGCCTAGAATACTACTATGATCTACCTGGAATATCAGAATGTTGTTATGGCCTGTACGTATTCTGAGGACCTGTGGAAGTCACATTGCAGTTAATGGTATTTGAGGTGGCTTCAGCTAAACTAGCCTCCCTTATGTTGTCCAAACTGAAATGAAACTACAAAGTTTGGTATTCTACGTGAGTAGAAATGTTGAATAAAATGCATAAATCTTATTTTAGTATAGAAAGTAGGAACAAAAATTATATGTTGTCTTATAATTAACATATGTACATACATTTTATCACTTAGCCCTCATACCAGTACTGCAAGGTATGTTTTTTTTGCCATTTGAGAAATGGGGAAGTTGAAGCTCAGAAAGACTAGACAGTTCTCCTAAAATGGAGGTGGTAAGCACATAATCAGTCTCCTCCACAGTACTATCAAAGAGGAATAAATTCAGTTCTCCCATGTTCATGTCCCAACACTGTCACTCATACTTATCAACATGAGGAAACTCTTACAGATTATATCAATGGCAATATATTATTAGCATCATTTAATTCAATCCTATTAAAATAAACATTCTAAGTTATTGAGATGTTATAACATTTCTATGTTAAATTGACATGTAACATCCTAGAATATTGCTGACAGGAGTTGTTGCTTATGTTTAAGGACCAGCACTTTTGTGTAACCATCAGAAATCAGAGTGCATCTGAAAGCATCTCTGCATTTAGTGGAACTGTGTGAGAGCACTTGGCCCATGATGAGAGCTATTTGAGTATTCTTTGCTAATGTCTTTTCTGCTCTAAAAAGACCCCATAATGAGCCGTCCCCTACTTGAATATAGACGGTCATCCTAAATATGCGTATGGCAATCTGAAGTCCAAAAGCTGACAGGTAGACATATACCTTATAAGGAATGACTTCTGTTTCTAGGGTGTCATAAATACTAACCAGTCTCTTTTGACATTTGAAAGGCACTGTTTCTGTCTGGGTCAGGCAGCCCTGTAGGTGGTGAGAATTTAGACAGCATAGGGCCTAGGTAGGGGGCTGCTTGGTCCTTGCGACCGGAAAAGACAGGGCTCAGGGCTCGGCCGTAGCCTGAGGCAAGGTCCAGGCTGCTGCCAGGACTCACACAGGGATATCCCTGCAGAGGCATCCTGCCTCTCTGGCCCTTCCCCTTCCCTCTTCCCACTGTGGGAAACCTGGGAGCCATCATGTTTCAGATGGTGTCTGAGAAGATTGAATTTGGTGCCTGTGAGATATGAAAAGATGTGGGTGCTCAATGTGGATGAGCACAGAATGTGATCATCTGGGCCCATCTGTTCACAAAAACCTCAGTTTACTCCTAGGGGCTGGATACTTATCACTTACTTTCCATCTGCTCCAGGGGACTGGAGAACTGCTACTTCTTACTGCTGTGAGTATGGTAAATTAAGAGCTTGCATCTCTTTGCCTGTGATTTGAGGATGATTCTTGCCTTGCCTGTCTTAAAAACTGTGAGGGTCAAAGGAAATAATGTTTGTTTGATGTTAGTAAAAGGATTGTGGCATGTATTCTTCCCTGATTAATTACCGGCCAGATTGAGATTGGTGAGCTACCTATATGTTTGAAAGCTTTAGTATTTTTGACTACTGTTAATTGTTAATCAAAAAGAAAAATAAAACATTCCAGTAACTATCATATGAGTAAATCAATTACAATTTGGGCTTTTTTTGTTTTGTTTTGTTTTTTACTCTAAAATGTGTCAGGACCACTATTTTAGGAAACAAGGTTCTTGGCAAACTTTGAATAAATTTTTACTTCTCTTGAGCTTGATTGCATAGAGAGGATCCCGCCTGCAAAAATGTATATGTGTGAATGTATATGTTTTCCCAGCTCAGTGTGTGAGTTATGTCGTTTTACTTAATTCAGACACTGAAGGGCTTGAGGATTTTAATCTCGCCTGGAGAAACCCTCTCAAAGACTTTTACTTGTCTAGACTTCTGTCAGATTCCACTTTGCGCTATTGAACTTGGTGGGGTACTAGTCCTACCACCGAGTCCTACCACCGTAATCTGTGAAGGCCAATATACTTTTGAAAGACCGCCTCCTACAGATGAAGAAACTGATAGGTGCTTTCACATTTTGCACATCTGGTCTAAAACAAAGGACTGATTCAATGGATACTCAGCATCGGTCTCTTTGCCTGTGCTAGACACTTCTACTAACAGCTCACATCAGCTGTACATTTCAGCACTGGGTTATTTATGTGACAGGGTCTTATAGCCCATTGTATAATAGGAATTGAAACAAGTATTTCCCAACTTGCAAGCTTTACCTGTTAATCTTTTCAGAAACTTTCCCTACAAAAATGATCTTAAGGTGTATCTGCAACATTCCTTTATTTTTAGTTGTTGCTCTAATAAACATAATAGTTATCTTATATTTAATATAATTATCTTATATTTAATTGCAGGAAAAAATATTTTGATAATTAACAGTGGCATTGATATCCAATTTTCGCATACTGTTTGGATGTGGGAAGAGAAGAGATTGTTTTAGAAGTCCTTTTTTCATAACATTTATGTTGCTTCTGAACTTCAGAAAAATTTTTTTTAGTTGGCTAGTCTTTTTTCACTCCACCTCAACTAAAATAACGAATCACATTCTGAGGTTTAATTTAATTTCAGTAATGCTAGCTGTGTTTCCTTGAATAGGTTAGTTTGCCTCTTTGGACTTCATTTTCCTCATTGGGAAATGAAGGTTTAGACTGCATGACTTTTGTGGTTTATTCCAGATTCTATTCTAAAGGAGGTTTATTCTTCACAATTATCTTTAACTTAGACAACAATTACACAATTTTATATAGACCTTCTTAGGAATTTGGAGACTACTACATAAAGAATAAACCACCTCCTCTGAAATTGAATGCTGTTTCAGGGTATGATTTTTGTTTGTTTAAAAAATAATGATTCCATTTAAGCTAAAAGCACTTATTTTAATAGCAGATTCTTAGTTAAGCTATTTTACCAAAGTTATATTACCATGAAATTTCTGGGGGAAAAAACACAATTACACAGTCTTATGCAGTCACCCCTTGTAATCATTCACAATTGGTATATATCACCAAAAGGAAAAAATGCTCTTGGTGTTTTTTTATGGTTAAAAATCACAGGGGACTTCATATAAATGTATAACTTACTTAATGTCTTTTTCAATGCTCTGCAGCCAACTCAACCAAAAATGTCCTGCCAAGGGTAAACACTAATTCTGTATTTATCTGCACAGCATGCATTGGTTTCCTGAGGTAGGCTTCTGTTTCTTTGCACAACATCAGTGTCTTACCCTAACATTTCAAACTGTAAATCCCAAACCCCTGACCAAGAGAGCTTTGTTTCTAGAAGGCTTGGAAGATACTATGCAACACCATCACACCTGCATTGTGGTCCCAGAGGTTTCTGTTGTAGGAGGAACAAGTATCATTAAAGAAAACCAGCAAACCGATCTTAATCCTCTTCTAGAAAGTCAGATCTCTCGAGAAAGATGGAGTATGAATTTCCAATTCTGGCATCTGTGGGGAAATGCCTTGCTTAAAAGCCCTTCCTCTAGGAACCTGAAGGAAGTTGTGTCTTCTCTGCTTTTTCTACTGCATTCCAATTTTCAGACAAGCCAGTGGTACAGTATATCCATGATCTGTGTACAGTAGGAGAATGAAGCTATAGTAAGTAATACAAAAAGCCACTTCTTCTGTGGCTCGACTAAAACAATCCACTTGCAGTTGCTGGGTTGTCAGCCTGAGCTCGTCTGTGTGACTTCTTTTCTGCTCCTCACTTCCATCCATCATTGCAGAGAGCACAGAAGAAGGAATATATATAGTGCCCCGTGCTTGCTTAGGCCTTAGCAAATATCAATTCATCACCAACTTGGCTCTAAAAGGGACCATTCATTGGCATGTTAGAACATTACAATTTACCCAGTGTTCCCTGGTGTGGAAGGAGTCACATGACCGGATCTCAAAACAAAAAAGAATTCGCAATATGTTCTTGGAGTTATTAATAAAAATAACTGCTGTTTGACAGGAAAGGCATATGACAGATTTAAGATGCATGGCTACAGTATTTTATTTTTAAAAAAATTCTTTCCTATGTCAGGGATGAGTGTGTGTGTGTGTGTGTGTGTTGTACCAGAAAAACCTCCAACCCTGACAAGCCATTGACGAGGTGTTTCAGTCTTCACTAGCTTCCTATTTCATTGCTCTGCCATTGAGCCCTTGTAATACTACGATGAATAAATGTAATCAAAGCAATTGGCTGCCTGAGATCTTTTTTAATGCACTGCTTCGGACGCAGTACATATGCCGTGCAAATAAATACAAAATTAGTGTTCCTGTTGGAAGCGTTTGGTGAGAATGAGTGATTTGTCTTGCTTATGAAAGGTGCATACATTTACGCTCGTAGCTGTTTATCAGCCAGCCTCTTTCTGCTTATGGCTTCCGAGATGGAATTCATCATTTGTCAGCGCCTGAGCAGATGTGCTGGAGATGACCAGATTGATCCGTGAGGATGAGCAGAGCAGCCGCACCAGAGCTAGGAGGGCGGCCCCTACAAATTGTATTATCTTTTGAGACTACTGTCTGCTAGCTCCTTTCTATACTGAGGGAAGAGAAGGCAGGCTGGCTTTTTTTACTTTTCACTTTTGTGTTTGAAAAAGTGGCCACTTGTGGTATACGTTAACGGAAATGGAAAACAGCCCCAATCTCTCTGGATAGTGAAATCTACTGAAAACCCATTTTTCCAGAAGTCCACTGTCTCTCTTCTGATTGCAAGTATGTTACTTGATGTTGGGTTTCAATTAAAAACAAAACACTAATGTCAGGATTGCAGAAGTGTCATTTACTCTCTTTTCAAACTGCTTTGGACAAAATTTTCTCTTATTTCGTAGAAACCATTTCCACCAGGATAACATTAGGAGGCAAGAGACAGTGTTTTACTGGGAAGAAAACAAATGGCTTTTCTAAAGTTTGACTTGCTTTCAGACTGTGCAAAAGGCCTGTTGAAGCCGAGTTGATTACAGAGCCATCAGAGTCCCTACTTGCCAACAGAACTCCTTTGCACTTGTGTACTGTTGAAAATCGCCATCTGATGCCAGCAGATTGAAGAGCTAAACACAAGCTGCTGAGGAGCTCCATGTGGCTTTTCAACCGCAAGTTCTTGACCCTGGCTTAAGTAATTAACCATCTAGGAGCCACATCGCCCTCTAAGGGCATCTGGAAAAAGAAACGCATCCTCATCCTTAATGAATGGATGGAAGTATAGAAGCAGAGGTAGCTGACCTCATGAAACAGGCTTAGGGTGGACTTGCTGAAACCCAGGTGGAGCTGCAGCGTTTTCATTGTGTTTCTACGGCCTCTGTTTCGCTTCTGCAGTCCCTCTATGAATATTTTCCTTCAGGTGATTTCTTTTTAATCAGATTGGTAGAAAAACAATTTCATACTCAATATACCCAACATATAAGATCATCAGAAATACTTCATGTGTTTTTGAAAATGTGGCCCATAGCCCTGGAAACATCTGGCTTACAGCCGATATTACTGAGCCAACACTAAGGCCTTTGGCCAAGCCCTGAGACCGTGACAGGCAGGTAATGTTTGTGGAAGACGTGGCTTTCACACACATCTTCAAGGCAAAGGTTCGATGTGTGACTTTTATTTCCTCAGTGAGCTGAGAGGCAGGACTTCAGAAGGAAGAGCAGAACATATGTTCCTGCTCGTCATTCACTTTTTAGATATTCAGTTATGTTTGTCATCAGTGGTGTTTTCACGGGTCACATGGCATCGTGGTTGGAGAGACAGGGACAGTGATAACTAAAATGATGGCGCAGACATTTATGAGATGCAGAATGATCAGAGATGACGGTTGTCTTTTGGGGTTTGTCCATTGCATATCTGAGAAAGTTCTTCAGTTTTTTTAGCATATGTTTATATAGCAATTAAAATGTGCCAGGCATTGTGCTAAATATTTGGATTATGATTTGAATAGGACATTCTCTGCTCTCAAGGCATTCAGGGAGAGTGGCAAGTAAATAATTACAGTATGAGGTGGCGAGTGCTGTAACTGAGGAGTATTCTAAGAGCGATGAGGAGGGAGTGGTTCATTCTGTGGAACTGGCTCCTGACCTGCTCTTATCCCTTCAAATTGTTTAAATTGGCTCTGAAAATAATTTTTAGAGCTTACAAGGATTTGTTATTTGCTTTTTTCAAGTGCTCTGCTTTTGTGTAATTTGAAGGTCAGAGTTTTATTTTCATTTACAGTACACAGCCTCTCTCCAAGGATAACCTTGCCCCCGGTCTGCAAGGAGCCCTTGTGTTTGGTCCTCCCGGAGGTTACTTACAAAAAAAAATGCAGGTTTGTTCTGCCTGGTTCTCAGGTGTTCGAGGACACCGTGGATGCTAGGTGATGCTCTGTGCTCTGCCCTCTAAGAGAGTTTCAAAGCCCTCTGGGGAACTGAGCCCCAGCGTTTACTTCTGTGTTTTATTCAGCAAATGTCACATCTCCACTGAGCCGTCATAGTCGTCATAGTCGTCAGAACTGTCTGATTGAACACCAGTAAGTGCTCTCTAGGAGGGAGATCCTTATTGCCCATTTTCTCTGTTTCCTAAATGATCTTAATTGCTTGGGTAAGGAGGCATCCATTCTAAATCTCCCTCCCACCAGGGCCGATTCACTAGTAACTAGGTTTAGATTACCCCAAATGTCAGGACCCCCACAGATATAATGGGCTTCCCCCGGCGCCCACCTGACAAGCTGCTTCTCTTTCAAATACCTGTACTGCCCAGAACACACTACACCCTGATTTCCTTCCCCTATACGGGGTTGGAAAGCCAGAGCTGCCTCTGTGTAACTTTAGATTTTTTTTTAATCCTTAGAATCTTTGATTTTTGTTTTAATCTTCAGAATCGATGAAATATATGAGATGCTTATAGGTTAGGTATTTTAAATCCTATTTTGCAACATATTAAATTTTAAAATATATATGATAGTCTCACCAAGGCTAATAGTTAGGATATAAAAGTTATAGTTGTCGTTTACATTTTAGCTTAATGGCTTCTGAAAAGTAGGAAAAAATTTCTTTCCGATTATACTTTGTCATAGTCACCACTTTGTTACCCTCTCTGCAATCCATGTTCTTCCTTTCTTTTAGTTTGCTGTGTTCCCAAACGATAACCCCAGAAAATTTTGTGCACTCTCTATATAAAGTTTATTCAATCAGAGCACTTTTAAGACAATGGTAAGTAAATGGAAAACGGCTAAATTAAGAACACTGGAAATAAAACATTTGAATTACTTGCCCATGCCGAGATGTTCTTTGTGTAAATTTTTGGATAGGGAAGATAACTTCCCCCTCATTTCCATCAAGGCATGAGAAAGAAGTAGGGGTAGAATAGCGTTGTCATATTTGAAAAAGGAAATGATTGACAGTGTCACTTAAATTGAAATGTCTTCTTAAAATAAATATAAAAGGGCCTTTGAAGAAGTTACTTTGAAAAATTTTTTTTTTTTTTTTAAACCTGGAGCCCCCAGCTTTTTCCCCCTTCTACTTTGTTCTCAGACTGAGTGAATTTAGCTCCCATCAGAGTGGAGGCTCCGGGAATGTGCACAAATGCATCAGATGTTGTGCAACTCTCCGGGCAGCCCTTCCCGGGAAGGGCTTGGAGCAGACCCACGGGCGCTTGCCTGCTGGCCTCTTCCACTGCTCGTGAGCACAGACTCCTGATCTACCAGGCTGCGTAGCAATAGTGTGAAGTACCTAGGTGGGCTTAGCAGGTGCCCATCACTTTTATTTTAACTCGTGACCATGTATCTTCCCTCTGAGCATTTAAGCCCAGCAATTCGGAATAGAAAGAACACGTCACACACATGCTGCCTGCCGAGGTTGGGAGGCAAAGCCTGTTTACTGCCCCTTAGGTGATTAAAAACACTTCCACCAAATGAACTGATATTCATTACAAACCAGATTAGAAGCACCTTCGTAACCCAGACATTGCAAAAGGCGATAGACATCTCTAAATATCAGCCAGAGTTTCTGGATATTTGGTGTTCTAAAATGCCAAGAGGCATGCGTCAGGCCGGCTGATAGCCAGGTAAGTAGTTTTTTCCTCCTCCCAATACACACATTACTCATATTTGCCAGCAGAGAAGGCATGACTCTGTACCTCCCACACCTACCCCCCGCCCCACCCTTGTACCACACAACACAGATATCAAGAAGCAGACTGGGCAGTGTATGAGCAGCCTGCATGCAAGCTGCAGAACCCACTTATGGAACTTGGAAATCAGAATTCATCATTTTCATTTTCAAAGGGCAGATCCTAAATAACCGTATCCTCTCATCACCATCTTTTACTAATTTGACACCAGCTGTATTTGTCCTTCCACAGGAAATTCTCACTGTGCTCATAGGACCAGAGAAAATGGGGCCCTTATCAGAGTTGACTGTCTGTTCTCTTTGTCCATTTTCTTTCAGTACAATTTGGTAGAAAAGGGACTCTCATTTCTTATTCTTTAACACTTTAACTCTTTTGCAAACAATCTTATGATTCCAGAACCTTTTAAATTAGACAAGATTTAAGAAGGCATGCTGCGTCACGTGTATTTTTTTTCCTTCAAGTGTGGCCTCCATTGTGTCATGTGAACTCTTTGAACTTGTGGGAAATAGAAGGGTTGGATACAATCAGATTTTAACAAAATGTCATAATGTTTTTTTTGGAAAGTTAATTGTTCTTCAAGAGTTTTCAGTGTTAAATATTTTTCTATACCATTTGCTTGATAACTTGTGGCTTTGAAGGATGTTCACGTTTATTCTATAACAACACAGAGAAAGTAAAACTATTGTCTGTTTGCCAAACATTTATAAGACAAAAATAATTTAGATGTTTGAAGCTAGTAGAACAGAGAGAATAATTAAAATGGTGACTGGCCTATTTCCGTAGATCAGCTGTGAACAATTCCACATATATAACTCAGTCAAGATCCCAAATGATAGCTCTTATTTCTTCCCTATCCTCTTACCAAGTACAAAATCTGTAAGTTTAGCATTCGGCTACTTCAAAAAAAATTTTTTTGCCTCATTGCGGTATATTGGGCTCAAAGTTGAGGTGTGCCTGCCTCAATCTGGGGTTTGTATGTGTGTATCCACGAAAGTTGCCTGCCAGACAAAACCACCCAACCCTCTCCATGCAATCTATAGCCAATACAAGTTTCAGGTCAATGTTATAGTAGAGAAAACTGACCATGTCAGCACTGAACTATTTTATTTCTTCCTAAATAATTCATGGAGTAACTTTGTGCTAATTTTTTTATTGCTATTTTAAGAGTTACAGACTTTGATTATATTTTTCTGATTATACATTTATCATTAGTAACAATTGTAGAATTCTAACGAGTTAAAAGTAAAGTAACCCATAGATAATTGCTATTAGCATTTTGATGAATTAACTTTCAGAATTTTTTCTGTGTACATATGAAAGTTTTGATTTATTGTTTGTTTTTTCTACCTCGCTGTAATCATACTATGAATATAATTTTGTAATTTAATTTTCCTCACTTAATATCATAATTATTTTTACATGTCATTGAAATCTTTATAAAGTTAATTTTTTTCTTTATTAAAACTTTTAAACAGAAATCTTTATTTATATTTTGATGATTTCCTTAGGGTAGATTCCCAGAATTAGGCTTTCTCAGGCAAGGTGTATGGGCATTTTGAAGATTTTTTAATGTTTAGGAATATTGAATAATTGCTTTTGATAAGCTCTTACAAATTTTTACTCCTGAAGCATCTGAAAGTATTGAGTGATCTCTTCATTAGCTTTAATAATTTGTAGCAAAAGGGATTGACTTTCCACGTCTGGAATTACCTCATGGGGGAAGGGGCGTTTTCATGTGTATTACAGTTGCATTATTTCTTCACTCTCATATTCTTTACAATGCTGTTTTTGTAAAAGTTTGTGGATAATCAGCTCTTTTCAGTGATGTAATTTTCATTTCAATGAGACTTTTTTCCTTTTTTAAATATGTGAAAGAATAAATAGGATTCTTTTTTTATATTGTATTCTTTTACGGCCTTAGCAAACTTACATAAACAGGTTTTGTCATACATTCTCAATCTTGTTTTAGATTATACATTAGAATAACTATTTTGTGCTTCCTCTGTCTTGACTATGTATTTTAGTTATGGGCGTAATTACGTGTGTTCATACAGCTTGAGAGTGGCATGCCCTTTGTGTTTTCCTTGTCTGCCTTTGACTCTTGCCCCCTCCCCTCCCTACCCCCAGGATAGAGCCTCATATCCCTTGAGTCCATCTGTCAGATCATCTGTCTGAGGAGTTAGCATTCCCTCACCCTCTCAGAATCATCCAGAACAAATAGTTCATGGCTAAAGAAAAGCCAAGAGCATTTCTGCGTGAAAGGCAGACTTACCGCCTTAAGGATTCCTACATGTAGTTTGAGACAAGAAGCCATTGGCTAAGGTGTGATTTCAAAGCCACATCTGAAAGCCTTTTCTGACCTCTGGCTCTGGCACCAATGCTTCTTTCAGCAATTCCATTCCCCTTTAACCATAGCGTTTTCCTCCCACGGTATACTGACTGGTTTGAGTCCTTTTAAGCACTTTCCAAGCCCCTTAAATCTCACTTCCCTTCCATGCATGTTCTCCATGCCTATATTGGTCACAGATTATGTACCCACAACCACGCCACAGCTAGTGTATTCCATTGCTCTCTCTAACCCTGTGCCAGAGAAGCAGGACAGCCCTTCATGGATACAGAGCTGGGAGTAGCCCTTTACGTTCCACTCCCTTCGTAAATGGTGCAGCTCTTCTTTGCACCATAAATTACATTAGCACATGTGGCCTTAAACAGTCCAGGCATGTGAGGCATGATTATCTTTCTGAGAAAATGATCAGGACCACATTCAAAGAACCTAGTGTCTCCCAGGCAGCTCCCAAGGCCATGTTGGTGTGGTGTGAACTTTCAGGGGCATGAGTGGGATTTCGAAGTCTGCCTTTTCATTAGTGTGCTAGTGCACATTCTGTGTATTATGCCTCGCAAGCTGTGAATGTTGTGACAGTGGCTTTTGTTCCCATGCATGCAGTTATTAATTGTGTAAGCCGGAAATACAGAAACCGTATCAAAGCGAGGCAACCTTAACAAAAGAAAAGCTGAATGCCTCAAAGGAACCACTACATGGAAAGGTGCACATTCTCCCCCAACCCCACACCCAAGACCCAGATGCTTCACTGATGTCATTGCAGCTGAATTCGGACTTTATGAATGGAATACAAAGTTATGAGCATAGCATGGAGCAACCTCTTCATCTCTTCTTGAACTTTCTATTCCTCCTCAACATTCCTGGTGAAATTTGTATCTCCGGTGCTTTACACAGTTCCTGCCACGGAGTAGACACTACGCAGACTGTCAGATCAGTTTGCCGAGTATGTTTTACTCATCCCATGCTTGTCGGCATGCTGTGCTGTTAACCGGCAGGACTACCGTCCCAGCACCCAGCTCGTCTAAATCCCACACCTCCTCTATGCATTCATTGCACTGGCTGCTCAGGCCGTTCTTATGTTGCTCAGTAATGGAATGTTTAATTTGGGTATTTAAAATGTTGTGTCTGTGCCCAGTGAGATTGGAAACTCTTAGAGAGTATAGATAGTGCTTTGTATTTGTCAGAGTGGCAAGCATAGTACTTTCACATAACAGAAACTCAGTAAATACCTCTGATTAATTCATTATTTTTTTCCTTTAAGAACATGAATTTGCATGGATAAGTCTGAAAAAAGAATCCAGGTGCTCCCCTATATTCAATAAACTCGGCTATAGTGGTGAACTTTTCTTGGCCTCAAATGTACTAAATGAAAAGTGGAGATGCATCATTTGTGACATTATTCTTAGCCTGACCTTCCCAAAGTGACTATAACAAGACACATTATCATTCGAGCTTCTACCTCCCCTCTTCCTGCTTATCTGTTAATAGTTTTACCCATCTTTTAAGACTCAGCTGAAGGTACACCCTATAAAAAAGCCTTTCCCACCTTTCTAATCTCAATCTGCCTCTTCGCTTCTCTATAGCCCTGGAGGACAGCTGATTCTCCTCCATCATTTAGTGTTTGTAAATACCACAGTGTATTATATGCTAATCATTTGTGTGTATCTGGCTTCCTTCCATAACTAGCTTGCAGCCTCCTCTGAAGTCTCAGGACCATAGTTTAATCCTTTTGCACACTGCACAGTAATTAGCATGATATTTGTCCCTGGATGTAGGGGAAAGCACTCAGAAATTTGGTTTGCGTAGCTCTGTTACCTAATAACTGTGCAAGCTGAACAAATCACTACCTCTCTGACCCTTAGTTTTGGCATCTGTAAAATGTTCGTGATCTCACATAGGATTATCATGAAGATTAAATAAGATTATGGATGGACAAGTGTTTAAAAACTGTAAACCGGTATACTAATGAAAGAAATTATTATTATTGTCACTTGTTGATTAACTTATTTAAAAAATCTATTTCTTATCTTAGAGTATAAGTTCCTTAAGGGTGATCTATGTTCCATCTCCAAACTGAAAACTGTGGCTTACATACAGTCAGTGCTGAAAAATGTTTTTTGATTGACATATTGGCAGGCTGGTTGGAAGACTTTTAAGCTTCTGTTTGATATATTTTTAATAAATATGTTCTGATTTATGAATTAGGACATATTATGTCTGTCTTAATTTCAGGGATGGCATGTTGACCATCCATTAGAAATAAGATTATAAACAGAGTCTTATGTGTGACAAGCATGGAATTTAAAAAACAAAAATGTTGTATGATTTTAATAGCAATATATATGCCACAAGTTGTATAAAGATACAGTTAAGTGGCTTGTGGTAGGAAATGAAGGATTTGAAAAAAGTTATAATTCTTTATGTCAGTAATTTTCTACCCTAGTTATATGTTAGAATCACCTGGATTGCTTAAAAAAAAAAAATTCAGATGCTTGGGCTCTGCTCCAATTAAATTAGGATTTCTTCTTTGTGTAGCAGGTCAGCCTTTTGTTGCTACAGGTAAATGGTATGAAACAAGCAGATTATTTCAAGATTTCCACATGCTACCATTTAATGTCTTATTATTAAACTTACCTTTTTCTCTGGCAGTGAGAATGTTGACAAGGAATAGAACAAGAAGAATTGAGCAACTGTATGGCACCATCTGAGTCTTTTTAGAAATTCGGTGAATACCTCCTTTGTATCAGTCAGGTACACTGTGCTGAGTACGCAGACTCACTCAAGAAATGGTTCCTGCCCTTCATGAGTTTTTGGCCAAGGGAGAGAGGAATGTATAGATGCCGTGGAATCAGAGGGGGAGATAAGAGGGTGTACTGTGCCTCAAAAGGGTAAAGGAAGATGAAATAGAAACTTCCCAGATAAACAAATGTACACTAGACATGGGATGAGAAATTCTGGCTATTTACAAAACAAACCATATTAGTATTTCCTCTAAACCTTGCTCACAGTGACTGTTCCATTAATATTAATTAGGAGTAATGATAGTGATGATATTTATGACTAAAACTAATTTCTGACTCTTTCATAAGATTAAGGACCTTAAGAGACAACTGTCATTGAGTAGGGAAATGGACCAGACTATGCATTCTTTGCCTAGGACTTTTCCAAATCTGAAAATTTCTTACAGCTAATAACAGTTACTTCTGCTTCTACGAGAGAACTCTATATTCCATCCTAAATTTAAGAATGCCTGGTTTATGTTCTCTATAAAATATTATTTTACATCATGAAGATCCATAGATTTTTGTCTTCAAACTTTATCCTAATTTTATTAATTTCTGTTTTATTTTCCAGTCTTTGAAAATTTTTATTTTATTCTTGACTCTATATTTTGTGTATTTTTCTTTAGAGTCATCATAGTCTTAGTAAGGGTGCAATCAGGTCTATATATTGTAGGAAGATTACTTTGAAGTTTCTCAGTATTATTTATCATCTGCTACCACTGGTAAATTACTTTCTTTTTAAACTGCACACTGTGGTGTTTGTTAGATGGGGGTCATTAGGCCTCCAGACTCTTTTCTCCTGAATCTACAAATAGTCATTGTTCACCTAGTATATGTGACATTTATTTTTCCTAAGTCTGCAGTCTTCTGTCTGCCTACCCACCTACCCACCACTGTTGAATGCCGCACCGCCATTACCCTCCTCTCTTGAACAATACAGGTTATTATCCTCTATTTATACCGCAGGTGTGAGAGAGAGCTAAATGAAATAGGTACTAATACTTTTGTCCCCTTTTCTTCAAAAAGGCATACATATAGGAGGATATAGCATAATTTTTCACAAAAAATATAGAAAGTCACTTTTAAAAAGAAAATGGAATATTTTGCTTAGTGACAAACTTGCATTATGCTTTTATTTATTTATTTTTCATGAAAGAAATTCATGCTTTATAGAATCAGGCTCCCTTTGAAGCTATACCATTTCCTTTTCTATCAATTTTGTTTTTCTTTAGAACATCATTTAGTTGATAAATTTCCTAGTGTCCTATTTAGCTGTCAGATTTTGATAAGCTTTCTGGGGAGCTCATATACACTGTTCATTTCACCCCAATTCAGTGCTGTTTCCCTTATCTGTGGTCCACCAGAAGTAACTTGGGGTTAAGGTTTGGCACTTCTGCCTGGTGTTTTGGCTTTGGCACTGCAAAGCATATCACAAAGCAGACATAATATGTGTACAGACAGCTAGAGACATTAGTAAAATCTTGTCAGCTAAAAACCAGAAAAGCCTCTGAGATGTGGAAAGGAGAAAGTTGTGCTGAGTGTATTTACGGTAGCACGTTTGAGTCTATTATTGCAACCACATCCAGTATTATGTATTAAAAAATGACCTAGATTTATATTCTTTATCATTGTTTGCTCTCCAGCACAAGACATAAGAGTAATTAATAGCTCGTGCAGTTTGCATGTGTTGCGCTCTCTTGGTTCATGTGTTTACATGGTAACACTCACCCGTGGGCACAAAAGGAAAGAGGCCTCAAGTAATGTTCCTTATGTAAGGGAGATAGCATCAGACCTCTTATATTAAATAGTTTATACATCCTCAAACTCTATTTATGGTGAAAGTCTAGATCTTGAAGTGTTTGCTCCTCCCAGGTTTAATTGGTTTTATCTGCTTTTATCATAACAACCTTATCTCTGCAGACAGTTGCATGGATAATATTTGGAGATCAGAATTCAAGCCCAGACACACAGTGTCATCCAGCAATTAAATGTTATTTGATAGTTCTGTGTGTGGCTCAGGTGCCGGGGAGCTCCTGCCTCTGGTTGACAGTCTTTATAGCATCGTAAAATAGTTCTCAGGGGAAATCCGGATATGGAAAGCTTTCCGAATAGAAATGGTTAGAAAAGCCAAGGTAAAGAGTGGTTCAGGCTCTTGTGGCAGTTCCAGTCATCGACTGTTGCCTAATGACTATGCAGTTCAGGTCTGAGAGATGTTTAATTATTTCTGTTATTGCATTTTGGTGAAAGGATAAAGAAGCCGTCTGGCTCCGTGACACGGATGCTGATGTGTATTTTGGGGGAGTCCATTAAATGGATCAACATTGCTTTCTGCATGCCCAATTTAATCACTGTATGAGAACTACATAAAACATACCTTTATAGGAGAATTCTTGATGGATGTTTGGATCTAATTAGATGCAGAGCAAGACTTTCCCCAAATGATTAACTGGCAAGATTAGGTAGACCTTCCTTTGTTTTGTTGGGATTTGGGCTTTCTTCCTGTAATATTCCTTTTTATCCTTTAAAATGAGTTTCTGAAAGCAGAAATGGAGGCAAAGCAAGCACTTGACACAGCTAAGGTTTGAAGAATATTATAACTATTCTTCTGGGCTTTTTCAGGAGTGGATTTAACTTGCTATGGCCTATATGGGGGAGATAGAGAGGAGCCCAATTCAGACCTCTCTGTAGGTGAAGTGCTGAAGTGTTCTGCTCATTATGTGTTTTAATTGCTCAGTTGTGCCTGGAATGTAGATTAACTCCCCAACACCTGAGAAAAGGATCCCCCCTTCCTATCGAGAGCAGTGAAGAGGGGAGACAATAGGATGACAAATGAGATCACTAAGTGGAGCCCTGATCAATAGAGAGTGCTGTCCATTTGGATAATGGACATCCCTGTCATCTCAGCTGTTAAAGAATTCAGCAGAGATGAGTCCCCAAAGGTCTGCAAAGTATAAGGCATCCAATACAGGAAACATTACCACCTCCCTTCCCCAACCCCAATAAATAAAAAGGTACATCTCGGGAGCTCAGTCTTTAGCTGCAGTAAGCTGTCGTGCATGGAATTTATTGTACTCTGTTTTCAAAAATCTGTGCACAAAGCAGAAAGACAACCTGGAGACTGGGGGCGTGGGGGTGGGGTGGGGATGATCTTTGTTTCCTCAGACCTTAATGGTGGTGTGAACGCCTCAGGTAATCTTGTGTCTGGCGGGGAGAAAAGTCTTCAGACTTAAAATTATGAGATTGTTTAAATTGCTCTTTGGAAATGTTCTCCCCTCTACTTGGAGATTTAAGACCAGCGTTATTTGGCAACCAGGAAGCTTGACGAATCGCTTTTGTCAGACAGCCATATGGCAGGTGGGGTAGAGGTCACCGCAGTGCCCAGCGTTTCTGACTCGGATTAGAGACATTCGGTCCACACGTCCAGCTCTGACAGAGGAGCGTTCATGGTCTTTCTCTTCTAAATACCTTCAATATGGCCAATGTCTGCTTCTTAGAAACGCCAGGCTGCTCCTGTCCCGCGTTGTATCGTGGAGGCCGGATGGCGTCTGTGTCTTCACCTGTCTTGCCGCTCCTCCCTTGGCCCCGCTCGTGCCCGGAGGGGTGGCCGCGGCCGCTGGAAGGTGCGCGGGGGATTTCCGGGCGGTCGCGAAGAGGAGCGCAGTTTCAGGGGGCAGTCAGGTGTAGGCCATTCATTTTCAGTACCGTTGTTTAACTATTAATGAGGTCACGGCCCCGGGGCCAGACTGACTTTGCCTATCGGATGTCTCCCATCTCCCCGCAGGCCGTTCACCTTTAGTCAGAGCTCTCCACTGATAATTGTCCCGGCAGCATTCACACGCCATTGCCTCGTCTCTTAACCTCAGCTTCTTCTAGATAAGAAATAATTCCTCCTGCCCATCTCCCCCATCATCCATCTTCACTGGGGCCCATAAAACAAAGCCGTTCCCATTTTCCATTAACCTCTATGTCCTGAAACTTAGAGCCATATATACTTTCTCTTCTTCCTCAGCAAGGGGCATCTCCCTGCCATCATTTTCAGGAGGTCTTAAATTATGCAGAAAGGCAGGCATCACCTCTGGTGACCCAGCCACCTACCCTACCTTTTATTTCTCTCCTATTTACCATTGCAGTTGATAATTTGTAGAACTCGGTAAAGTAATTCACAACTGTCAGCATCTTTATTATATTGCAGCCAGCAGCAGAAATCGTAACCTGAAGCGATATCTACTAAATCAAGATTTCTATAGCATAAGCAGTGTAAATGAATTCCTGCACATTACGTTATTATTTTTATAATGTCTTTATTAAAAAGGAAAGGAGAGGATGCCTATTTAGAAGAAGTACAACGCATCCAAAGGCTGATAGATTCGTATGTTGGAAAGAAACGCGTTAGAGCTCCGAAGCCTGAGTTCCTGCCGGTTTGGAACGGCTGCCATGTCCTCAGAGGTCAGCAGCTGGCCTGTGCTTGGCCCTGAGCTCGCCGGCAGTCAAGGGCTAATTCCTGCATCTTCGTTCTCCTCCTGTTCTCCAGAGCGGCACAGAGAAAGATCTCTTCTGCATGACAGCCCTTCAGGTATTGGAGGATAGGTATCGTGTTTCTCAAATCACTCTCTCTTCCAGCCTCAACATCTCCAGTTTTTTTAGCCCATCCTCATCTGTCTTGCTTTCAGCCCTAACATCCTGTCATTTGTCAGGGGTTTAGAAGGTGGCGTCCTAAGCACTGCAGTAAGTATGCAGTCCAGCCGTACAAAATAAAATATCAGGCATTGGTTATGTGCTTTAACCTGGACTCTAGGTTTGGATTAAAGTGGCTAAGATTACCTAGGGTTTGGGGGACACCCCTATCTCACTGGTTCATGGTGAGCTTGCAGTATCCATAATCCCTCAGACTAATTCACATGAACTTTAGTTAAGTTAGAGACCCATCTCCCTTTGGCTCTTGTGTAGTTGACTTTTTTGAACCTGAGTGCAGGGCTTTAAAAAAATATCTTTATTAAAGAGCATTTTTTTTGAGACAGAGCCTCACTCTGTCACCCAGGCTAGAGTGCCATGGCATCAGCCTAGCTCACAGCAACCTCAAACTCCGAGGCTCAAGCGGTCATCCTGCCTCAGCCTCCTGAGTAGCTGGGACTACAGGCATGCGCCACCATGCCCGGCTAATTTTTTCTATTTTTAGTTGCCCAGCTAATTTTTTTCTACTTTTAGTAGAGACGGGGTCTCACTCTTGCTCAAGCTGGTCTCAAACTCCTGAGCTCAAGTGATCCTCCCGCCTCGGCCTCCCAGAGTGTTAAGATTACAGGTGTGAGCCACTGTGCCCCGCCGTAAAGAACATTTTGTTGAATTCTAAATCTATCATCTTTTACAGCTTTGATTTTTAAAATTATCTTTATAAGACAGTACATCTATACTGGTAAAGTGCACAAATATGACAAAAGGAAATAAAGACATACCTTGGTGCCTCTTCAGAGGAGAGGCAATGCACAGGTAGAAATCCATCAGTACCAGCTGCCTTTTGTTAGTGCCTGCTGTATGCCAGTCCAGTGTGAAACAGTATCTCCCATTATTTCTCATCCTTACACAAAACCTACGAGGTGGGTTTGTTGTTTCCCCTTTTATAGGAGTGGAAACCAGACTGGGAGCCATTAAGTGAGTACACTGAGGCCATGACACTAGTAAGTGGCATCACCAGGATTTGAGCCCAGGTCTCCTACTCTGTCCCTCTTTTCACTTTGCTTTGATGCCTGTGATAAATTTTATATATTCATTTGGCTTTTAAAATAAGTTTCCAAATTCTCTGATATTTTACAGAAGCTATTTGAGATCACAGCGAATCAATGGATTAGAGACATACAGCAAAATGTTCCTGCAGTGGAGATGACTTATTCCATACACTATTTATGGTAGCCATTTGGACTTTTTACAAAGTTTTAGTTCTCTTACCTTCTGGCCATATTGTTGAGTTTCACTTCCTCACCCACTTCAAATTTGGTGCGACTAGGTGATTAGTTGCAATCAACCAAATGTGAGTGGAAGTGGAACATGCCGCTTCTAGGCAGGAGCTTTAAGAAGCAATGTGTGCTTCACCATGCTATTTTTCCCGCTCTGGCATGACCATGAGCAACTTTCAAGGTAGTAGTTGCCTGTCAGTTTAGTCCCTGAGTGATTACAATGAGCAGAACCCCTTGCTGACTTACAGTGGGCATGTCATGTGAGCAGGAAATCAACCTTTATTGTTTTAGGCCATTGAAATTTGGGAATTGGTTGTGATTGCATCATAATCTAACCTATCCTGACTATTCCAACTAGTTTACCAAAGCTAGGACATGGGTGAGATGCCTGTAATGCATCCTAACCCTTGTTTAAGGGTTTTGGTCTTGTTTAAGACCAAAAGATAGAAAATTTGCACTTACCTACAAGCTTTCTTGAGATTAAAATACATAAGGCAATGCCATGTACAGGCAATACTGAAAACCTCTATTTTCTATGTTATTAATACACAGTGGAGTCTGCGTTTATATATAGGACACTGTCTTAGCCTGGGCTTCCTGGAAAGCAGACCATGAATCAACAGCTTATATGCTAACAGCACTTCATTGGGGAGGGAGAATGGTTGACCATACAATTCCAGGGATGCAAGAGTGAGGAGAAAAATGAATTGAGGCAGGAAAGATGGGGAAGCAATACAAAGTGGTATATTACTAAGTTGGCCATAGCTCAGCACAAAGCAAAAGTAGTCACTTGGTCTGGAATGCACCAGAGAGGATGTATTTCAGAGCCACTCTGCCTTGGTGCAAAGAGAAGAAAGACAGGCAATTCATGTACTGCTCCTTGCCTTTTTCTGTTTGTCAGTGGTCAAAATCCCATGCATTTCCAGCTTGTGCTGCCTTTCCGCTACCAGGCAGTTTCTGGGAAAGTCAGAGCCTCTGAGGGTGCAGTCTGGACAATGTACAGGCATGGTGGCTCTTCTCGAGCTATGGTGGCAGCTAGAGTTTACCTGCCCTGGTGCATACATTGATTCTAGTACAGACATTAACAAACATTGGATTTGGGGCCCTTCACCACTCAGGACTTCTGTTACCTGTGAACTAGGACTTAGATGATTTGAAAGATCCTATTAATTTTAACATCCCAGTGTTTGACTATGTTTTCAAATAATGCCAAGATTTGTCTACCAATATTGAAATAATTAGCTGATCTATTTTATTGTTAAGAAAACTAAAATAACTTGAACCTGAACAGTCCTAAAAGAAAAACCTATGAAATTTGTACCCTAAATAGTGTTTCTTAAACTTATTTTTATAATGACCCAAAGTAAGAAATTAGTTTTATAAATGGCTGAGCAAACACATATAAACAAACTCACACATAATTGAAACAAAAATTTCATGAATGAATATTTCCCTTATAATACATAAGTAACTGATGTGTTTATTCAATTATATTCTTTTTTTTTTTTTTTGAGACAGAGTCTCACTGTGTTGCCCGGGCTAGAGTGCTGTGGTGTCACCCTAGCTCACAGCAACCTCAAACTCCTGGGCTCAAGCTATCCTCCTGCCTCAGCCTCCCGAGTAGCTGGAATTACAGGCATGCGCCACCATGCCCGGCTAATTTTTTCTATATATTTTTAGTTGTCCAATTAATTTCTTTCTAATTTTAGTAGAGACGGGGTCTCGCTCTTGCTCAGGCTGGTCTCGAACTCCTGAGCTCAAACAATCCTCCTGCCTCGGCCTCCCAGAGAGCTAGGATTACAGGCGTGAGCCACCACGCCCGGCCTATATTCAGTTATATTCTATTTTAAAAAAGCTGCTACCCACTAACGGATCATAATCCATAGTTTGAAAAGCCTAGAACATATTATCTATCTACTTATCTATCTGTCGTTTATTGACTATGGTAATATAACCCCTCTAACTTAAACCTGTTTATATGCCATAATTAAATTTTATTTCTAATACATTTTCCCATAATGACATTGCTGAGAGAAATATTAAACATTTAATTTTCAAATGGTATTTGTTGTTGTGTTAGGAAGGACATTCTAGCTGTGGCAATGACAAGAGGCAGAGAGAAAATTAATGAACTCAATACAACCAAGAATAGAGGTATACGGAAGTTAACTAGAGAGTTTCTTGGTTTTGATACCACCATTTTAAACTCATAGTAAACATGTAAGACTGTCATAGTCTGAGTGATCAAACAAGTTTCATCTTTCTATTTTTATTAAATTCTGAATCTTTTTTAACCTTATACAGTTACAAGTGCCCTTAGGCAATGCTCTAATTTAAATTGATATTGATTATAATGGCAATAAAAAAACAAAAAAAAATAGAAACTATTTCCTGATCATGAATAAGCTGTGTCTGTAGCTCAGTAAAAGCTACTGTTGTTCCTTTCATAATAACTAATGACCCATCAAGTGAGGACCAGATATTTTGATATCAAGCTCTAGGGAAGAAGAAAGATGTTCTCCCTGGTCATCCCAGTCAGCGGTCACAGTAGCCCCATGAGGTGAGCAAGGTGAGCACCACTGTTCCCATTTTACAGGTGGAGGTGGAGAGTAACTCTGCTGGCCTCTCTGTCCATTACCAGCTCCATGTCAATGTAGAGATGCGGTTCTGTGCTAGAGTGTCTTGGACTATTTTTCCAGTCCCTCTACCTGCCAGGCTCTGTTTCCTGAAAATCATTTTATTTCCTGCTTTCTGAAATAACATTTGTGGAGAATGTTCTGAACAACTTTTATTTCTGGGGGAGAAAGTTGTGACATTTTTCATGTGCTAAAGGGGAGGAGAAGGCCCAGGGGTCAAACCTGGCTGCCCGACATGGTCATTGTCAGTCATTATCTGACCTCTCTCTTATCTTTTCACACGTTCCCATCCTAGTTTTCACATCTGTTAAATGAGGTTATTATGAAACTTCCCTACCTGCCACATACGGGTGTTGGGCATCTGAAATATATATAATAAGGTGCATGAGACTCCTCTGAAAAGGTAAATTACAACCACACATGCAATCTAGATGAATGGTAAATAGTTGTTTTAAAAGAAAATAAAGGTTATTTGAATGACCAACTTACACATCTACTTATATGATTATATTATACCATTTCAAGTTCCAACTTCGTACCTGAAACAAAACAAGAACATGAGACGTTTTGTTTTTCTGGCTCTTGGACAAAATGTAAGGTCATATTCATGACCAGAAACTTAGGAGGGAAAAAAGCATAAATAACTTAATTTTTCCCAAGACAAAGATTTTTTTTTCCTGATTTACCCAGGAGAAAATTGTGAAAATCTGGCATTTTTGTGGTTAATATAGTTGGTTATTCTGTATCAAAAATGTAACTATACGTGGTACCCATAGTCATTATATTAAAAGAACAGTATAGGTAAAGGCCCTATTCTTTTTACTTTAAACCATTTTGTCATAACTTGTAGACTTTTCTAATGGTTTTACAGTGTTTTTCTGGCACTATAAGCCATTGTGTATTACTATAATTGAAGAAACTAGAATTTCCCATTGTACTTAGAGTTTATCCTCATACTCCCATTTTTACTACATGACCTTATTATTTAGGAATTTGCTCTCCTTCTGATCTCCTTGGGATAACTTGCTGCTCCACTGATTTAGTTGTTAGAATAAAATAATGTAATTTCACATTCAGAAGTAAATCCTGTTCTATTCTTTTCTATAGACTTTTCACTTGGGAAACTATTTAATCAGAGAATCTATTTATAATCCAAGACTGAATATAAAAGCACATATAAAGATGATTTCTGATTTCTAGAAAGGCAGAATTCATATAGCTTTTTGCCTTGTGGAATATGGTAGAGAAGCAGAGGGTGGCCATGCTCAGATCCAGCCATGTCTGGCCTGTTTGCTTTCTCCTGTCAGAGTTAGCAGAAACTGCATGTAAGGCCCAGCCCTAGTTTCATGAAGAATGTTTTCATGTAAACCTTATTCTGGAATGAGCCGATACAGAGAAAATGCAACTGTGGCGTGCTGTAGACCTGCAGAGCTAGAACTGGGATCAGGCTTCTCTTCCCTTTGGAGTCTTTGAGTCTTCTATGTGAAATCTACTGTAAATGCAAGAAGCAGTGTCCTCATTCTGAAATCTAGAATCTGGATTCTAGAATCATCCTCAAATAATACAAGGCTTGTGGTAAGCCAGTAGAAAACTTCCTGGATAAACTAAATAACAGATAAATTTCTTTAACTCCTGGCCTCAAGTGATCCTTCTGCCTCAGCCTCCTAAAGTGCTAGGATTACAGGCATGAGCCACCCTGCCCGGAAAAATTTCTGTTGTTTTCTGTAATTCTATATTGGTGGTTATAAGCAAAATAGCATCGTATCTTCTTTTGATTGACCTTTGGGAGCAATTTCTAGTCTATTTTCATGTCCATTATAAATATCTTCTATAGGTCAATACAAATTTGATTGCTAACAAAATAATAGCTTTGAAAGAAAATTTAGAAATAAGTTTTAAGAAAATCAGAGCACCTCCTATTGCTTCAAATTCAAGTACAGTTGACCCTTGAACAACACAGGTTTGAACTACTTGGGTCCAGCTTACATGCAGATTGTTTTCAATAAAAGTTATACCAAATGTTCCTGCCTCCCCTTCCACCTCTTCCAGCTCTTCCACTACCCGCAAGACAGCCAGACCAACCCCTCCTCTTCCTCCTCCTCCTCAGCCCATCCACCATGAAGATGACAAGGATGGAGACCTTTATGACGATCCACTTGCACTTAATGAGTAGTAAATAGATATTCTCTTTTCCATATGATTTTCTTAATAACATGCTTTTCTCTAGCTTACTTTATTGTAAGAATATGGTATGTATTTAATAATACATATAACATTCATAATTGTGTTAATTGACTGTTTATGTTATCAATAAGGCTTCCAGTCAAAAATAGGCTATTAGTAATTAGTTTTTAGAAAGTCAAAAGTTATATGTGGATTTTCAATGGCATGGGAGGTGGGCACATCCCTCCAACCTCCACATTGTTCAAGGGTCAACTATAAGGTGCTCATTGCTTTAATAAAGTTGAAATTGAAGTATTTACATTAACATGTGGATTAGGGAAAAAAGAGATGAGAAAGCAACACATTTTGAGTATTTGCCATATACACTGTACATACACTGTGTGCCCACTCTCCACATAGATTCTTTGTGCCAAGAACTATGCTTTCTTCAATGCAGTAGCTCATTAATCTCAGAATCTCATTAATATAATTCTTGCAGATTGTAGTATAATTGTCTTCATCTTTACATAAGAAGCAAGGCTCAGAGAGGTTCAATTTTCTGTCTAAGTTCTCCCAGGCAATGCTGGATATGAAAATAAAGTCACCTGAAGGGTGTCTCAGACTCTAAAGTGTATGTTCAGAAGTGCAATTTGTGTCCCACACAAACATATATGCCTAATCTGTGTTAACAGTATGAATTTAATTAAAATTGAGCTCACACGCTACTAATTTTTATAAATTGAATTATTTACTACAATTGAAATTTCTAGGATAACTTTCTTGTGAGTATGAAGAACTATTCAAACAGTCAGTAAAGATGCAAAGTGGCATCACTTTAGGCCAAAAGATGGGTGGATACAGTAAAATGAAGGTCCCTTCTGCACTTTTGAGTTTTCTACTGATTCACTGCAGGCCTGAGAGGATACTAAGGAAAGTTACCTCTTCTTGGATTTACTTATGAGGTCCGACTATACCTAATGTGTAAAATCCCAGTCTGGCTATTAGTGAAGCAAATAATTTCAAAGTTTTCCTCTATATTCTATATAGCTAGCTTCATTAGACTTGTATTCAGTTAAGTGTTTTATTCTGTTTGTCAGTAGTAAGAAATGTGTTTGCATTAATGAAGTGAATAGTAGATAATTTATAAATAGTATAGAATGCCCGTTGTTTTTCACCTACCTGAACTGTTGCATTTTTAATGTGCTTAGACACTGTCCTATTTTAAGGCACTTTTTGATTGGCTATGACTCACTCAACCTGTGCTCTGGGCCATTTTCTGTGACCAGGCAGACAACAGTGTTTGCCATTAATTACCTTCCCCACCTATTGAGTAATTGTTCCTCCTGGAACAGCTGGTGCCAACAATGGCTTTATGTTACCTACAGTGAATTTTTTGCTCACAAATCTGGTCTGCCAGGAATATCGGAGAGTAACTTAAAGAGTCACTCGTGGTAATTTCAAGTTAGAGTGTTCATGGCTGAGTGATTTCATCTACTGTAAAGATTGGCGTGGGTGGAAAGAGGTTAAACAGTATTATTTTGGTTGATTAACTACATAAATTACAAAACAGAAGAACTCAACAGGTTGGCTTTCAAGATCCAAACCACTGGCATTAAAAAAGAACCTTTTAATTGCTATCGTGCACCTCCTTAAAGATAGTCAGAACCCAACCAGTTACTTTGAATTGCTGTGCAATTTAATTATTTTCTATTAGAAGAGTGAAAGGAATTGGAAGGTAAGAAGGGAGATATATCTACTGTTGTTAATTGCAAATGTTAATCCACAGTCTGCTTCTGCTACCTGTTGTCATTCCTCCCCACCAACCAAATGTAAAAGCACCCACGGGTCGCTCATCTCCATAAGGGAAAGAAGGAAAGTCTCGTTTGTTATTACGAAGGGATTCATTTCAATAAGGAAAGTGAAGGGATGACAGATAAGTGTCCTTAAACCTTCTGAACATTACAGCAAGCTGGTAGCATTTGGGTAACTGAATATAATCTCTGTATTCTCTGCTAATGTTAGAGAGCCTCTTGGACAGACTGAAGTTGTGCCTGGAACCATAATCCTTTCTTTGTGCCACTGTGTTGCTTCTTAGCAGGCAGAAGACACAACCTCATTGCTGATTCTTTCATTCTCCACCTGCTGGCCCCCTTGTGAACTAGAGATTTTGAGTCTGATGTAGCCTTTTGGGCATTTGCAAGTGGTGTGTCTGCTGTAAAGCAGTGGGACACAAAGCCTTAAACACGTCTTAAATTGTTTTGGGCTTAAACAAATGGAAGACAAGCAAGTTGAATATCTCAGACTATTTCTAAAGAAAAAGGGAAGCACACATTTCTAGCTTTCATAACTGGTTAATAGCATGGCTATTTCCCAGCTCTGGATAATGGTAAGATAGCTGCTTCTCCAGAGATGCCTGGTATATGTAAAATCTTGCAAAAGCGAAGTTAAGGACAAGCCAAAAAAAAAAAAAGTCTTGTGCAAGCTGTGTAAAAATTGACCATTGTTGATTTTTTTTTTAAAAAAAACAATAGCAGTGAAGCTTAGTAACATGAACTTGGTTAATTAAGCCAGTTTGTGTCTTTTCTTTATGTCTCAGGAATCTGTATTAATGGAAATTAAATGGCCTTTAAATTTGATGAGCCCTGTTCAGGTGTTGGGAATAGCCTTCTATTTGTTAACAAGGCCCGGTCCCTGCCCCTGAGGGGCTTCATTTTGAGTGGGGGATACAGCCTTCAAGTAAATGAGTAAATAAAAGAATTGGAGATTGTAGTGAGTGTGAATAAAAATACAGTTTCTAGAGAAAAAGAGATGTGCTAGAGCATAGGGGGTGGAGAAAGGTAGCAAAGGGACTTGGGTGGTCAGTGAAGATGATTCCAAGGTATTAATATTTGAACTGAGACCAGAAAAATGAGAAAGAACTAGGAGACATAGGTTTCAGTGGCTCTGTGGGGCACAGAGTCCTGGGGTCTTCACATCCCCTTGTATCACAAAAATTGATGGTAGAATATAAAGCATGTGCAGATGTGCCTTGGAATACATGTGACATTATTTTCACCTATGCATGCTATTGGGATTAGTAAAATAAAATGTATATAAAATATTACTACAATAGAAAACTTTTTGTCATCTTGCAAGAGAAGTACAACTACTTCCGTGGAGGAGTTTTCATTCTTGAAAAGATAAGAAACCACTGCTGTATAATGTTGTTAGGTGCATTTCTGCTGCGTGAGGATGATTTACAACTCTTGCGACAGAATAAGAAAGCATAAATTAATATTCAGATGGGCCCCGACTTACAATGGTTCCACTTATGATTTATTGACGTCATGATGGTGCAAAATTATAAGCATTCAGTCGAAACCATACTTCAAATTTTGGATTTTGATCTTTTCCTGGGCTGGCGACATGTGTTACGATACTCTCTAGCGACGATGGACAGCGCAGTGAGCCACAGATCTTAGCCGGAGGATCACGAGTGTAAACATCTGGCCCTCTACAGCGGACTGTGTTGCCAGATGATTTTGCCCAATTGTAGACTAAGTGTAAGTGTTCTGAGCAGGTTTAAGGTAGGCTAAGCTAGGCTATGATGTCCTGCAGGTGTATGAAATGCCTTTTTGACTTAGGATATTTTCAACTTGCAATGAGTTAGTATGCAACCATTTTGTAAATTGAGGAGCATCTGTATATGTCTAGTGATAAAATGGCACATGATTATTTTCAACTTAGATTTCAACTCACATTACATTTATCTGGTAATATTTATGGATTCAATTTAAGAATGTGGAAGCTTAGAAAATAGATAAAAATGGTGTTTTATTCAATATGATACATTTAAATATTGCCCATGACATATGTCCAGGGTATGAATGACTACTAACTACCCTGAGCTATCACTGTAAAGATAATTTATTAAAAGAAACAGCAAAAACATCTTGATTTGCAGTCATTACTGTCAATTCACTCTGCTTTAGAAAGACCTGAGAGGTACTCAGCAGACAGAAACATGCTCTCACGCATTCCTGAAAACTTGCTAATTATAGTTTGAAGGGCAGCTCTTCTTGTACTATAGTCTGTTCAGAAGAAAATCTAAAGATGGCAGACTTATTCAGTTCAGTCTAACAAACATTTAATACGTTTTTAAAACTCAATAGGAGTTCCCAGTTGCCTACTAGGTAAAAGAAGTAATAGTTGATTTGGACTAACCCAAAGACAGATACCAAAAGATGCTCTGTATTTTGTGCCTGTCATCTTGAGAATAGCAGAGCGAACTAAAAGTAGCCAGATAGCTGAGATCACAAAATGTACCATGTGCATACGCTTTTTAAAATGTGTTCAAATTTTAAGTATTTTCATTTCATACCTGAGACATTGTATTTCGATTTTTTTTTAGTAACTGGTTCCTGAATTCTGTATTAAGAGGACTTCATTGTTTTGAGAGTGAAGGCTCCACCCTTTTCTCACTCTTACTGATTCACCGCATTTATAAAGCTTTTAGTGACAAACCAGATGTGGTATGCAAACAGACTCCACCAGCAAGTATAGCGAAAGAAAGCCTCGGGTACAGTACATGAGATCAGTTTTGTTATACCAGAGTGACATGGTGATTTATGAAGTGTCAAACCCTCTTGCCTTTGAAGAATTCCAGCCTTCACATCTGTCTTTCGTGTTTATTTCAGTTGCCCTGGTGACACACTGTCCCCGTAAGCCCTGAAATGGCTCTGTGGACCTTGTGGCAGATGAATGAAGGGCCATTTCCCCCCTTTTAAGAAGGGAAACAAAGCTGTGAATGAGAAATCAGGACAGAACGGGAAAGTGAGTCACTGCGCTTTGACATTGCACCCACTTCACGCCACCTGGCATGGCCAGAGCAGTGCCTACAGTTCAAAGGGGAAAGGAAGCCTTTCCTGGGAAGAGTTTGATTTGGTTTGAGGATTTCAGAATGAAAATGCATTAGCAGCCCCCCCTTTTCTTAAAATTTATTTTTAAAGTGAAAATATTCAAATAAATTCATGTCAGCAAAGTTGCATATTTTCTTCATACTGATTCACGGTGTTCGGGTAGTTGTCTGATTTTGCACTTTTCTGCAGTTTGCGCTTTCTGAGGGGATCACTTCTCTCAGTGCCCCCAAGGAGACAATACTCGTTTTCTCAGTGTTTTATTTGGAAGAGAAAACACTGTTTTAAAGACCTCTGTATATTTTTCCCTTAGAACTTTGACACCCTACATGTCTGTTTATTGTTTCAATATCATGTAGAAATTCTGAACAGGACTTTCTACAGGATGAAATGAATTAAGTGAGAAAAAGTTTTCCAAAAGGATTAAGCAAGGGAAACCTGGTGTGACCTTGTCAAGACAAGATTATTTTTACTCCTTTGCCTCAAGAAGTGGTCTTTTAGTTTTGAGTAAAAGAGTTGTGAAAAAGTAAACATCCCATTTTTAAAAATCTACATTTCAGCATATATATTCCTATAGTTTTAATTAATGTTCTAAGAAGCATAATCAGCAGTTGGACTATGGTTCTGCTTACCAGGTTCTGACTCTGAGAATGGGAGTCTTTAGATAGTTAGAACTTTACATGGGCAGCAGCTCATATGTGGTCTCATTAATAAATGGAAATTCAGCACAATGACAAGATAACACAAGTTCCTGTGGCAGCTATCTTTGTGTACCTGGATGAGGGACATCTTCTGTGGGTGATATCATATTCATGAAACTAATATAATAACATAGTATGGAAATAAATTTATTCTCTGTAACCACATATCCCAAACATTATTACATCAAATTAAACGGGCTGGGTATTCTTGTTAAATTTGGGTCACAGGGATCTTCAAGGATAAGAACCTTGGGAATAATTACCATGGTTCCTCTCAATGACTGGAAAATACTTTTCATTGAGTTTCTAGGAATTCAAGTATGACCAGCAGTTAAATTTAAGGTGGCTTTGTGATTCACAGCTGTGGTTTTTTTGCCTTTCAGACATGCCTAATGAAAATAACATTGCCATACATTATAGAAACCAGTGTTGCTTTTCCAAACTGACTTGAGCTTTAGCAGTTCATAAGGATGCTTTTGGGAGCTGAGGTTACTGAGGTGCCTTGTCTTGGGCAAAGGAAGATCCTTGCCCTGGGAATTTTGAGTTCTCTTTTTTTGGCACGGTGTTCCTCAGCTTCCCAATGGGTACTAATTGACTGGGAATGTCATTTGCAATCCTCAAACATCCTTCCGCCCACCAGTCCCCCAGGCCTTGCCTGTTACATTGTTCTCCACAGTGGCTGCCCTTGTATTAAGCATGGTCAGGACTCCAGAGCTCTCCTCTCGAGAGATGTGAGTGCATTATCAACCTTCCTACCAACACCGAAATCCTGTCAATCACAGTGACCTCTGGGGCCTCCAGCAAGCCTGGTAAACAAGGGACCGATGTCTGCAATGGCTTTTTATTCCTTTTTTTTTTTTTGAGTGGGGCTTTCTAATTACTCAGTTGTGTATGCAAACACTGAAGGAGCATTAGGCGCATCAAGTGGGCCTCTGCTTTTATTAGGAAACCCTTTTATTTTCTAAATAGAGTATGTCAAACATATTCTTTCCTTTTTAGACAGTTAACCTTTCATCTCTCCTGTAGCAGAAATTCCAGTCTCTGGGGTTTGCTAATTTTGTATTTGAAATATTCTAAAGCAGAAGGAAAATGCTGTTTATAGTGTCTTCATTAAAAAGCTTTTAATCGCATTTTGTTGTTGTATATATAGTTTGGAGCCCTGCTGGGTACGCTTCATTGCATGAGAAAAGTACAGTATTTTTAAAAGATACACCAAGCAACCCAACTCAGTTCTACTTTGACCCTGAAAATTGAGTAGACAAAGCACTTTTATAGTGTTCTTACTTAGTAGATTGTAATGAAAATATGAGTTCAATAGATCCTTAAGAATGTGTTTCTAAGTGATGTGCAACTTTCTTATTTTTGAAAAAATCTTTTTATGTAGCCTACTTAATTTTTTTTTGCACATATTATCTCGTACATCAAATAATATAATAGTACCACTTATAATGTGACTTGTCATAGAACATAATTCAGACGTAATGCAGTTTGATTCGTTTAACAGTTAGTGCTTCTCATTGTTTTTCATATCTTGGCATATACAGAAAACTATAATCTTTATTGGGCACACTGGAAGAGGCTAAAGGGATAATAATGATAGCAAGCACTTTTAAAGATTTTTCCAACATTTAATTTAATATTCACAACAACCTATGAGGTCAGTACTATTAGTATGTCTGTCTACAGATGAGGAAACTAAAGCATAGGAAGTGCCCTCAACGTCACTTGCCCTGAAGTCACAGAGCCGGTAAGTGGCAGTCTGGCCGGGAGTTCAATGCTTTTGCCACTGTGCTTTGACTGACACACCTGTGACCCTCTCCTGAGTCATCATGAATGTACGGGAGTGGGGAAAAGGACAGAAACCGAACTGTGCATGACAAACACGGTAAGGTAGCATCATTTTCTGCTAGTCTCTCCACCCTGCCCTTATAAGCTCTTATAGATACTGGACTTTGTTTTTCTTTCACTTTTTTTTGAAAAATAGCTATTTTGAGATGTAATTTACATACCATAAAATTTATGAGTTTTAAATGTATAAGTCAGTGAATTTTAGTATGTCTACAGAGCTGTCCAATCATTACTACAATATAATTTATAATATTTCCATCCTAAAAAGCAACTTTGTGCCCATTTACAATCATTCCCATTCCCACCCCCAGCCCTAGACAACCTATAATCTACTTTCTGCCTCTATATACCTGCCTTTTTTGGACATTTCGTATTAATGGACTCATGCAATATGTGTTCTTTTGTGCCTTATTTCTTTCACTAAACATAACCTTTTTGAGGTTCCAGATAGTGGACTTTTATGTAAAATGTTCCATTATTTTCAGAAATCATGCAAAGGTTTTCCAAGCTTGTCTTCCGAGGAGCAAAGGAGTCCTGGCTTTACTAACTAAATGCTGTGGTTTGCAGCTGTCTCACCAGATTTAAGGTAGCCCTGTGGGAACCCTGACGAATTTACCACTGAGGGGAAACAGCGTCATCACCATCATCACGAGCTTCCCAGATACTGAATTAAATGCTTAGATGTGGGCTTCATACTATTTAAAACATCCTTTCATTTTACAGCTGTATCTGTAGTGTGTCAAAGAGGCAGTTTGGGAGAAACAGGAGTTGTCACTTCTGTGAGTAAAATAAATCGAAGTGGCTATTTCTTACAATGTAGTTAAAACAGTTGTTTGGTTAACAGATTAGCAGAACAACAGGTTGTTTGGGGCGTTATGTAGACATAGGCGGAGTCATTCCCTTTAATAGAGGTTTTACTTTTTGACTTTTGAGGTACAAGCTCTCTTAATTCCTGTATGTCCTAGCTGCTTAAAAAAAACAAAACTCTGCAGTGTCTAGGACTCTAGGTCATTTGAATTATAAGGATAAGTAACACAACATAAAGGGTAATTCAACAAATGGAGGATATAACAAGTCGTATGGTAAAATGAACTTTGTTCTTTTCAAAACTCCTTTACAATAATTTTCAGTTGCCTGGGCTTGGATTCTGTAAGATACAATATATCTTATAGATAGAAAAATACCTCTGGGGTGTGAGTATGAGCGGGAAGAGTTTATAAGATTAGGAAGTACCCAGTGTATTATAATACACTGATTTGATTTGTGGAGCCCAGGCCTTGTGTAGATAAAACAGAACACTCTGAAAGCCATGTCTTGCAGTCCTGTGGAAAGCCAAATCATATTTTAGGTTGCATATGATTTGGGAAGATACCTGCTCAATAAATAATAAATTTCCATTCAAAAATAACTTCTTGAACACTCTTGTTATGAGCCAGGCAGGCACTGTCCTAAGTGCTGGGGATACAGCAGGGAGCTAGTTTAAGTGCTGCCAATCCTGGAAGGAGGAAAGAAGGGAAGGACACGGGACAGCTCTCTGACTTTAGTGGTCAAGGAAGTTTTCTGTGATGAGGGCTGAGGAGAAACCTGGGCAGTCTCGGAGTAAGCCAGAACAAGCAACCCATGCCCGTATCTGGGGGAAGACAGTTTCAGGCAGAGGGAACAGCAAATTTCAGTGCATTGAGGCAGGAGCATGTTTCCAGTGACACGGCCGTAAGGAAAAGAGATTAGGAGATTAAGTCAGAGAAGCAAGGCAAGAGGAGACGGGGTGGCAGGTCAGAGAGGACCTCACTGAATCATCAGAGAGACTTAGGTTTTCACTCTGAATGAGGCAGGAAGCCACTGGAGGGTGTGAGCATTCGTTTCTCTCCCTTGTGAAGAATAATGAGCTTTTTTTTTTTTTTTGCTTGACCATAAAAAAGGTTAGCTCATTTCCAATTTTAGGGTTACCATCGACCTTTGTGTGGATGGTTCCCTTCCCATGAAAAAATGAATCTGCTCTTGTATGTCACCTTCCTTGGTTCTCCCACACACTCATCAGGTTGTAGAGAAGCTTGAATTAAAAACAAGCATTTCACAAATGACTCACGTTCCAGGTGGGACGATGTGTTCTCTGCCTACCACAGAGAAGGGGGACATCATTTCGCATGAAACAGTAACCTCTTCTTTCTCTCCACATTCTCCTAGGGGCAGAAAAGCACACAAATGCTTGCTTTCTGATTGTGTATTTGGAATGTTCCTTAAGATGGATCTCTGAATTCCCAAGTGAATAATCTGTATTTAGTCTCAAATTCTGACAAAAAAGAAAACCTGCGCCTGATGGGGCAGGCAGGAGGGGGTTTGTCTCTCTGCTGTTTTCTTTAGGTCTGGGAGATCAGAGATGCTTCATGACTTGGTGCCAGGAGAGAAGGGAAGATTGATTGGGGTTTTATGAGGTGGCAAAATACGTAGCTAAACCTGGGGACAGAGATGTCATTTAGCATGACAGAAATGGCAAAAAAACAGGGATGGTGCTTTATTTTGTTGTTTTTGTTATGGCAATGTGAGATTTGTTATTTCTCCCCCCACGGTCCTGGCTGTTTTTGTATTTAGCACAGATGTTCAGGAAACGAATTCCAGCGCTAGCACCTGCGTGAGGCTGACCCAGGCCTACCTGGCGGCATCTTCCTCTCTTTCTGTATCACGCAGATCAGCTTACATGTGACACTTATTTCCTCTCCCCTCCGCTTATCCATCCATAGCTATCCACTGAGCATCTCTGTCCGTCCCTCTGAGTTCTTGGAATTAAAAAAAATACAACCTGGAGCCCAGCATCTCAGTGGCAGGTCTGCTTTTAATGGACAGGGACCACCAGCCTCTTTCTGTTTAGAAGCATCTATGTACCCACCAGTGCAGTTCGTGGGCTTGCAAGAAGCTGGTGCCCCACAGCACCCGTCGTGTAGAATAAATAAATGAACAGTTGCTTTCGGTGGGGTGTCAGTGTCTTATTTTTAGAACACCATGTTTTCATCAAGGGCCATTCAGGTAGTTCTCGTTTTAAAATTCTAACATCTGCCCAGCATACGGCTTCTGACATCTGGCTTCTACTGGCTATACAAGGGAGACACTTTGACTAATTTCCCTGTCTTTGCAATGGGACAGTACCTGTTTCTGGCACGCTCTGAAGGGGGGCAGGTAGCAAATGGTGTGAAAGCATATTGGAAACAAAACCTGCAGAATCAACATGCTCATGACATTTTATTATTAATTGAGCTCCGAAGTGAGTGTTTCCTTATCTGGACAGGCATTTTATTTGATAGAGTCTCTCTCTCTCTCTCTCTCTCTCTCTTTTTCTCTTCTCCCCTCCTCCCTTCCCTCCTCTTGGCTCAAGAATGTGCTGTGTTGACTCCTTGGAAGAAGCCTCCTCCCTTTCCCAGTGCAAAACGTCTGACTTCAGCAGGACTTAGGCACAGCAGCCGGAGCGGGAGCACGTCCTCCTGGAAGCTCAAGGCGCTGGTGCTGTGCGGGCACGGTGGCGCAGCCGGGTGGGTGAGGGCCCCCAGGCCTGTCCCTGACCAGTCCTCCTGGCAGCTGGGTACATGAATGCTCATTAAGAAAGGGCAGAGCTCCTTTCTAAGAGCAGAACAGTCCAAAGCATCAAGAGAGACCTCATCAAAATTAGCTCACTTGGAGACTTCTTCACCAAGGAGCATAGACTTAAATTTGCAGTTGATTTTCTTCACGGCAATTTTATGTCTTCAAAGAGCTCTACAATTATTTTTGTTACATTTTCTTGGTAAGCAACCCATGTTGAAGTAGTTCAGAATGAACTACCTGAGGTGTAAAAGAGGTTAAGTGATTACTCAGAAAGAGTGGTTGGCAAGGTTACCTTTGAATTCAGAACAGTATTCTTGGTGATTACTTAGCCTGACAGAGCTGTCCTCCTGGAGTTAAGGTCTCCTGTGCGCTTCTGTAAAATCACCACGGTGTTTGTATTGCTCTGGCAAAACTTTATCTCCTTGCGCTATTTTAATGGCCGTAATCACTGAAAATCTGCACAATGTCCTCAGCTTCCTAAACCTGAGTGAGATGTTTCAGCTTTGTTCCTTCTGGGACTCCCTGGAATGATGGCCTACAAGAACTGTAAACTTCTTAAAAGGTAGAAAACAGGCAAGAATATTTGCTTCAGGTTATATGAAGAAGAAACCAGTTTTGAGGTTTTTTTTATTTTTGTTTTTGCTCCTCAGCTTGCAGATCAGCTGCTTATAGCTAGGTGATTGGAGCCATTTACACCCTACTGAGGAGCCTACACGGGTTCTTTAACCACTGAGGGAGGGCTGATCGACAGCCCATCTTCAACTACAACAGAGATGGAGTGAGCGCTTATACATGCTCAGTGGGGTAGGACTTCCCTGATGAATGCTGCTTTATGTCTTTTCAGCCCAGTGCCATTTACATCTGCCCACCATTCGAAATCTCCTTTAAGAAAGGAAATAAAACTAGTGTTGCAGCAGCGATAGATAGCATCATGGCATTGCCTTCATTTTCTCAAAATGCACCTTTTGGGTGTTTTGTAAGCAAGATCTTAAGGAGAGTAGGTCTTTTCAAATGAGAATTTTATGAAGTCTTACTATGATGTATAGGATAATGAAGTTTTGGGGAAATACATTGTGAGTGGGTGGGGCTATAATTGTTTCTTTGACCTTTAAATAAAGCACATCTGTACATAACACGTTCAGGGTACCACGTTATTAGTCAGTTTAGTTTTTTGTTTGTTTGTTTGTTTGTTTGTTTGTTTGTTTTGAGACAGAGTCTCACTCTTTTGCCCTGGCTAGAGTGAGTGCCGTGGCGTCATCCTAGCTCACAGCAACCTCACACTCCTGGGCTCAAGCGATCCTCCTGCCTCAGCCTCCCGAGTAGCTGGGACTACAGGCATGCGCCACCATGCCCGGCTAATTTTTTCTGTATATTTTTAGTTGTCCAGCGAATTTCTTTCTCTTTTTAGTAGAGACGGGGTCTCGCTCTTGCTCAGGCTGGTCTCGAACTCCTGAGCTCAAATGATCTGCCTGCCTCGGCCTCCCAGAGTGCTAGGATTACAGACGTGAGCCACCGCACCCGGCCTCAGTTTAGTTTTTTTAAAGAAAAGTAGTATGTGTGTGCATTGATAGATGATAATGATAGTTTTTTGATTGCTTCTTTATAATGGATAGTTTTGATGTTAAACAGTCAGTGTTGGTAAGGATGAGTTTAGAGCTATGCTATTAGATTATTTAGGGTACTTAGTTTACAGATTAAAATTTAAATAGGGCAATTTCATACTTTTTTTAAAATTTTGGGTTAGGATACAGAACTTTATAAATAGATATGCATAGAAAGTCACCACAGCAAAATACAGTGTAGTTCAAAAGCCTGTATGTTTTACAGGATGCCATTTACTTTTTCAAATAGGTGTACAAATGTCCTTGATCTCATCATCTTTTCAAACTTTGTGAAAGGATTATATCTGGACATGCACCTATGTCGGAATAATTATGTAATCGTTGTGATAACCATCCAGCCCACATGATTGGATTAACCATGTGGTTTAAATTTTTTGTATCTGAGAGTATTGTAAATCAAGAAAAGATTTCTGAAATCAAGCAGGTGGAGGGAAGAGGGATGCATAAATTCACACCTAACTGGTACAATGCACACTACTGGGGGAGGGGGCACACTTATAACTTTCACTCAAATGGTACAAAAGCAATTTATGTAACAAAACATCTGTGCCCCTGGAATATCCTGAAATAAAAAATAAATGAATAAATAAAATTTAAAAAGGAATCTTTCAAAAGAAAAGAACAGATTTCTGGTCCTTGCAAAATCTTAAATGAGTAGCTCATTGCCATCCTAGTCTCAGTTTATAACTTTGGAGAAACTTTTTTGAGACCATGTTAAAACTTGCATTCAGGAGGTTTATAAGAAAAGATGGGGTGATTCTTCTGGTCTTCAGCACCTCATGACTCATTTTCTACCCTAAGTCTTTGTATTAATAGTTTATTTCTTCATCCATTTATTCAAGAAAACTTATTAAGTACTATTTGTTATTAACATTTAAAACTTTTTGGTAGCTATCATTTAAAGTGTTCACATTGTAGCATACAGTGAAATGGTGATCATGTAGCATGTTGTTAATAACTAATGGCCTCACCATTACCATAAATTATTCAGTCATTACACATTTATATTTTGAGTACCTGTTATGTGCCATATGATAAACAGATATTTAATTGATCATCTACTATACGTCAAGAACTCTTGTACTAGGAAAATAGCAATGAATATAACAGGCAAAAATTTCTGCCCCTCATGAAGACGATATTCTA
>NW_012148230.1:559180-780092 GCF_000956105.1 Propithecus coquereli | reverse complement strand
TTTAAGTTTTCTGGTAGCTACGTTTTTAAGCTACATTTTAAAAGTAAAAATAAAAATGCTGATGAAGTTAATTTTGTATTTAATTCATCATATCCAAAATACTATTATTTTACCATGTTATCAATGTAAAAATATTAATGAGATGTATTATATTCTTTTTTATACTAAGTTTTCAAAATCCAGTATGTATTTTACACTTACAGCACATCTTAGAGACTGTGAGCATCTAGAAAATAGAGCTTGGCATCTTTCATTATTTGTATCCAAACCCTCCTCCACCCTTGTATTGCCTGGCTAGGTTCTTAATTAATATAGGCTGATGAATGAATGAATGATCCATTTTTATTGGCTCTATTGTTTTAATCCTTTAAAGTTCATATGGATATTATTAAAGGGTTATAATTTTTTTGTGCCAAAATATACTAGAAATTCTTTTTCTAGTGTAGTCATATTTATAGCCATAAAAGACAGCAGAGGCATCTCAGTAGACTAGAGTTAGGAAACTCGATTTATAATCCATATTATGCTGGCAACTTTGTGTGAGTTGGAACTTGTCTTTTGCTTAACTTCTGCTTAACTTTTCTGGTCCTCTCAATCTTCTCATCTCTAAAATGCTGTGGAATTAGATTACTTCTAATGTCGTTTCTCATTTTCTGATTGTATAATTTGTTTTTGAACAAAAGTTATTTTTCTCTTTTGACAGATCATATTATATAAGAATAATAGCTCTCTTTCTGACCTTCGCAAACAAACCTGTGATCATTTTGAGTTTCTTTTCTATTCCGTATTCTGTATTTCATTTTCACAAATTGAGATTCTTATTCCTGAAGATGATGGCATTATTTCTATATCCTTAGCCCATAGGATAATAAGGCAGTGATAAATGTTAAATGAATTTTTACTTACATTAAAAGCTATTGCTTACAGTTTGTTTGTTGGAGAAATAAAGATTTTTCAACAGGTAGTGAATATCTCAACTGTCTTTTCTTACTAAAGAAGGATTCTGAGTAGATTTCATCCTCAACAACTAGACATTGTCTATTTTTCCTTGTTCACCTTTGTCTTTCCTGCAGCCAAAAATGTTTTTCCTGTCTTGCTCTTGTGGTGATGTTATCGCCATGCTCAAAACTCTCCAGTGCCCAAATACATTTGAAGTTCCTTAGCTGCCATGAAAGGACTTGCCCCCGCCTCCTGTCCCCACCAGCCATGCCTTAGCCATTGCCCCTGCTCATCTGCCCCCAGACTGCTTCTCCTCTTCTCCAACCACCTAAATCATTCTCACCCTTTAAGGCCGGTCAGAGTCAGGTTTGAGCCCCATCTTCACTCCAGTCTGTAATTTAGCAGCCTTTGCTGAGATAACATTTACTTTTATTTGTCAGTATCAAACACAGACATTTAGACCAATAATTTTGAACCCCTTCGACTAAGTTATAATAGTCTAAGGTTAATCTTTTATTAACTAACCCTATTGGATGCTTACTATGTGCTGGATGCTAGGTCAAGCCCCAAACATAAAAACACAAACCTGTAGGAGAATAATCATTATGTATCTCTGATAAGTACAAAAATTGGAACAAGTACAGGGTACCCTGATGAACCACAGGAGCGAGTAGACAACTATTCCTGAGGAACAGTTCTGGGAAGGGTTTAAGAAGCTGGTGAGTCCAAAGCTGGGAGTCATTTCAGGCAGTGGGGGCTGCACGAATAAAGCATCAGTGCCAAAGAGCTGGGAGTGTTTCCTGTGCCTCCGCACGGTTCCACTTTAGAGCAATACAGCCTAGTGACGCAATGTGTAGGCTGGATCAGACTGCTTGGGTTCAAGCCTTGGCTCTGCCACCTGTTAGCACTATCAACTTGGGCAAGTTACTTACATTATAACTTCAGTTTTCTCAAATGGAAAATGGGGATGATTGATAATAAGAATAGTAATTATTATTATTTACCTCCAAGAGAGAAAGGGGGGGGTGTATATGTGGTGTTAAATTAAGTAAAGAATTCTGAACAGCAAGTGCTTGACAAATGTTAGTTATTGTTATATCTCGTACTATTGGATCTCATAGTGTCATGTCCATAGGAGGTGTTCAATTGATATTTACTGAATATTGAACATTTCTACCAACCAGTTATATATTCACACCCTTTGCTATTATAGCATATATTAATATTTACTAGTGATATCTCTCAGTGACATGCTACTTTTTGAGGGTGTGGAAGTGGTATGTGTGTGTCAGTGATACGTGCTGGATTCAGATTGGCTCACTAGGGGAAATTTTCCAGTTCCAAGATCAGTGACCTCAATCTCCTTGTCTGCTGTGATTTCCAGCTGGCCTGATTTCCCATACAGCATGCCCTGGGCAGTGTTTGCAGATTGGTTGCATGGAGAATCAGTACACAGTGCATCTTGTAGTTTCATAGCTTTTGTGTAGGACTCAGTTCTTCTCTAATGAAATGTTTATGAAATTAAAAACACGGGGATGCCATGAAGCCCTCCTAAGTCCTTTTAACTTAAATCATTTGATATTATTTAAAATTGCCTTTCATATAATGAACAATATTTTTTCTTGCAGTTATGCAATGCCTACTGCTTCACAGATTATAAACTATGAACATTTACTTAACATATAGCAGGTCCCTCATCTTAAAATTCATAGCATTTTTGCCTTGAATGGAGTTTATTGCCAAGTCCTTGTTAGGCACTTTCTCTTTACAGAGCTTGTCCTTTATTATTAATGTCACAGTAGTTTTTCAGAACAAATTGCATTAAAGATACAGAAAAACAAAGGCTACTTTTTAATACATGCGGTGGCTTATTGAAGCAATAATTGAATAATAAATATGATAGTATTATAGTGCCAAAATTTTACTATTAGTTATATGATAGGTTTTTCTGTTATAGCTATATTTTTGAAGGATTTTAAAATAAGTGAGGGTTATTCCTAAAGATTAAAATTCAGAGTCTACTAGAATAGTAATGAAAGTCATTACACTTGTACTTCCACAGATATGTGCCAGACCTCTTAGGCTTCGAGTCTAAATAGGCTTCATCAACGGTTTTTCATGTGCTCTTACCAAATATCTTGGGGATAGGAGGGAAGCTGTTCTGCTGATTTTACAGATGGGTAAACTGAATCACAGAGCAGTTAAAAGATTTGCCCAGGGTAATGTAATAATTAGATATCTGTATCTGTTCTCTTTTCATTAGATTATTCTGCTGCTCCAAATGTTTATTCCTATAAGCATGCGTATTATTATACTTCCATAATTCATTTTCTATTTCTATATAAGAGAGGATAGCAGATAAAATTCTCTATAAAAAGGGTGCGTTATTTTAGTAAGGTGAGTCTCATATCTAGTTCTTTTTTATAATGTCACTAAAAATGTGTCTTTCTTGACTATAGGGACACATTTTGTTTTATTCATTTAATAGCATCCATTTAACAAAAACGCTAGTTTCATTTCAAGTTAGCCACTTTTTAAAATAGTTACATTAAAAGATATTTTAACCCTTGTCAGCCTGTAATTCAAACCTTAAGAATGAATCTCTTTTTTAGTTTATTTAAAAAATATCCCCTCCCTAAATATTTACTTTCATCCTGCCATAGAAAGACCTTTCTTTTGGGATTCCTTTTCCGTATGGCAGACAGTTGCTTGAAACAAAAATATTTGAAGAAAATAGAAAGCTGTTCAGACACTTCTCACGTGACTGATGTTTGAAAATGTTAGTCTGATTGATGTATAAAAATGAAATTTTCCATAATGGGATTTTAAATCATGAAGAATGAGGAAAATTGCCTCATTATTAGCTTAAAGGTAACTAATTTAATGCATGCTGTCATACATTTCAAAAGCTCTATATTGCAAATACTGAATGATATAAAATACTCATGGAATACACATCCTTTTATTTCCAAGGAAGATTATAAAACAATAAAATATTATTAGAAATTGAAGTTTTTAGTTTTTTCAGTGGTTTTTTTAATAGATAAACAATTTTCTCTAGCGATAAATAATATTAATGATTATGAAGATAATAATTTTAAAGTGACTGCTGATAGTTTGGGTTACAAATGGCCTTATCAGACCTTATCTCTTTAGAACTTAAATGCTTTTAAGTTTTTTTGCCTCATTTACAGTTTCCTTATACAGTGATTTGCATGGGTGGCATAGTTCTTACTATGTACATAATGAAATAAAGCCATAGGTTAAGTGATTTACTCTTAATTTTATGCTGACTTTTTTTCAGGCAATTTCTAAGGCTTTATGTTGTCTTATTATAAGCAATGCATAGTTCAAAACAGTGAGTAATTCTGGGGACAAACATGAGGATACCAGTGATTAGAAGATCAGATTATTCATGATCCTTAATGACTCTTGCCTTTTGAATGACAGATTTTTAGTGGACTTAAAAGCTATTCCTGATGAAAGTAGGATGGATAAAACTGTTGACATTTGACAGTCAACATAAAGTGAAGGCATTGTACCTGCGCAGCCTGTGTTCAAAATACCGGGTTATATTTTGGTGCCTATGCATCAAAGGCAGCTAACTTCATTAGCTGGTGACCATTTTACCAATTCTGGAAGTTTTGATAGTGAGGGGAAACAATCCTGCGTGGTAGACACGATTATTGGCAATAGATGACCTGGTAGTAAACAGTGAAGTTCAGAGCAGAGACTCCTCCCCCTGCCTGCCCCTGCCCCAACGTGCCAACGTGCTGTGATATATTTTGAGCTCTTCCATTATCCACCACCCAAGTTCTCAATTCAATTTCAGACTCGGGCAAAAGCCTGTAATTCTATTTGTTTTGGGTAAATTTAGCAAGCTGCTCCTGATTACACCTTAGCCAGAGACCATCTGTTGACTGGCGTGCCTCTCCGAGGAGTGGTTTCTGTAGGCGATGAATGGGAAGAGGGTTGGAGCGCTGCTGCGATTAGTAAGCAGATGCACCGTATCGGGGTAGTCCTTCCCGCCTTTCAATCTGCCAGCTCTCTGTATTGATGGAGTGTCGTATGCCTGTGAGTCATTCCATCCTGAGGCAATGAGAAGTGCTCTCCTAGGGCCCATTTATCAAGTGCTTCTACTGGCATTTGATGGAAAGGAATTTAGAAGTCGTAGTTTGATACAGTTAGAGCCCGGCCGCATTCTCCTTTGCACGTCCCGAGTATGCATAAGTATGTGTGTATATATATCAACCCCGTGTACATGCTTTTCAGCAGCGATAGTCATGTGCTGTCAAAAGCCTCACAGACAAAACAACAGGATACAGCTGTGCCTCGTAATGTAATGCAATGCGTAAACCTCCACAGTGTCAGGATCACAATTCTTTAAAGAGCTGCTTCCTCTCCTAAAATGATTGCTGGTTCATTTGCATCAGATGGGGAAGATGTGCTAGATAAATTCAGAATGTTGGGGAACAGTTTGATGCTGACTGCGGCATGATGAGGGTTCTTTCTAAATGATGATGATATTGTTAGCTCATGGCTAAGAGACGGGTCCAAACACAACAGAGACAGCAGTTTCCTGTCGCAGTGAGGCATGAGGGGAAATGGATAAAATGAACATAAATTAGCTCCATCTCGTTTTCTAAAAGAATTGGAGAGGAGAGGAGAGGGATGGGAAGGAGGCAGTGGATTGCCAGGTTGAGATCCGCTGGAATTAGATCAGTGAAGTGAGAGGATTGGTTTCCGCCCTATGTTGGGTGAAAGGAATACTCCTCAGCACTGACAGCCGCAGGGTGGTGTAATTAACTGGCTTCCATAGGAAATGCCCAGTGTTCATCCTAGAAACCCATCAGAAAGGGTATTCCTCATAGGGATCAGAATTGTATCACAGCTGCAGTACTTTTCTTTAAGGCAAGAAAGAGTTTAAATTTGATAAAATCTCACAGGATTCTAAATCCACTACTGTTTTTTTTTATCTAGCTGTCACCTATTATTTTGACTTTATGGCCTGCCTTTATTTTTTTTTATTTCAGCATATTATGGGTGTATAAATGTTTAGGTTATGTATATATTGTCTCTGCCTCACCTGAGTCAGAGCTTCAAGCATGTCCATCCCCCAGATGGTGCTCAGCGCACTCATTATGTGTGTATATACCCATCTACTCCTCCCCCCTCCCACCTGCCTGACACTCAATGAATGTTACTACTATGTGTCCACTTAAGTGTTGATCGGTTAATACCATTTGATGGTGAGTACGTGTGGTGCTTGTTTTTCCATTCTTGTGGTACTTCACTTAGTAGAATGGGTTCCAGCTCTATCCAGGATAATACAAGAGGTGCTATATCACCATTGTTTTTTGTGGCTGAGTAGAACTCCATGGTATACATATACCCGATTTTATTAATCCACCCATGTATTGATGGGCGCTTGGGTTATCTTCACATCTTTGCAATTGTGAATTGTGCTGCTATGAACATTCTGGTGCAGATGTCTTTTTTATAGAATGTCTATTTTTCTTTTGGGTAGATGCCCAGTAATGGGATTGCTGGATCAAATGGTAGTTCTACTTGTATCTCTTTGAGGTATTTCCGTATTACTTTCTATAGAGGTTGCACTAGTTTGCAATCCCACCAGCAGTGTATGAGTGTTCCTATCTTTGCTTGTTTAATGGTGTGAATTAGAGTATTTTGCTCCATCCCTTTCTCTCACATACAAAGTCAGCATTCTTTAACTCAGATTACAAAAATCATTGCAGGTTCAACGAAAAGAGGGTTAAGATACCACAATAGAAATGTAGTCTATAGTATGTATCTTAAATTTTAGTTAATAATGATTTTATTAAAATAATATTATTACAGTTTTAAGTTTTTCAAACGAATTGTGAATGGCTGTACAAAATATAGCACTGAAATTTTTTTAACGAATTAAAATCACTAATCTCACATGAGCAAAATAGTTTCTGGGAATTTCATTGCTAATCTGGACAATTTGATTTATTGTTACCAAACTGATGAATGAGAGGCTGATTTAATAAGCTATAATATCTGCACTTACATGTCAAGTCTGATAGAACAGGATGTAATATATTTAAAACTGCAGATCATCATCAAACCACATAATGATTATTATACAAATAGAATAACAGGCTTAATGTGCAGATAAAGGCTATATTTTATTGATTATATGGTTGATGTTGTGCAGGCAGTAAGAAAATCCCGAATGAGAAATGGAATATTTTAAAATAAGGCTTAACCTATGCAAATAAATTGTTTTAACAGGGGTCTGTGGCCTTTAAGAATGACACTTAATGGATACACTGTAGAAGGCTTGTAGAAGTTGTCCTCTTGTTAGTTTATGTTATGCACATGAAATCTCTTTATCTAGCCTGGTGCTTGCTCTAAAACAGGAAGCATAAAAGCAAGACGGCACCAGGTATGAATAAATAGTAAGAGTTGGGAGCTGGAGCTGACTCCACTGTGAATTCTCCTACCAGTTCACAGGTTTCTTCCTGCAGGCTTAGGATGAACAATCGTGGCTGAAACATTCACAGGAAACACTTTTTTTTTAAGGTATATTTTTCAAGCTCTTGTTATTTGAAGAAACGGAGTCAAGGTGTTTTAAGGGCAAGGCGAATATCCCTAAAAGACCTTTGTTATAATAAAGCCCTTCTGTCATATTGAACATGTGCTCGGTTGCCTGCAGTGTCTCATGTTCCAGTCAGGGCAGAGCAGGCTAATTTTTAAGGCATGTGTGCTTCAGTAACACCAGTAGGAAAATAAATAAGACTATCAAGTGTGCATTCAGGACAGATTTACAAGAAGGTAAGAGGTGAGACAGCCACACCCTGTGACGACAGTACTGGTTGGAAACAAGGCCAGGCTGACAGAGCCTTGTCTCCTCTCATCTAGAGAAAATTGAATTCAGGTCAGTAAATCGTGCAGCACTGTGGGAGAGACAAGTATATGATAGGGTCTCTGTTCTGTACAGGGGGACTACGCTTACCTTAGCAAATTATTAGAGAACAAGCAAGACTTTGCAATCAAGAGCTATGGTAAGAAGAAATGCAAAGCTACAGAAACATTCTTTAGGGGATATATGTATAAATTGTAGGAAAAATATAAAAGATTGGCTCTCATGCCCTACAGATCACAGTTACTATTGATGCATTTGTGTTAGTTTTGCTTTATTGCAGATTATAAAGAAAATTCTAGAAAACAACTACTGGTGATCAACTTGTAGATGGAGATTATAGTGCAGTGGTCTCTCAGCATGGAGGATCTGTTTTGAGAGATACTACACAAGAGTGGCATTTAGGAGAATTAAAAAGAGAGGGGAAGAGAAAAGCTGTAACTGAAGCATTAGGTAGAATATTATCAATGCCAAGTCACAACTGCCTTGCGCTGTGGATTCCTGCCTGCAGGCCGCAGGATGAATGTTCTAGGCTGAAACACAAGCACAGTACACTGCAGAACTGAGACCATGACCCATGGGCTTCCTCCTGCTGGCCCCTCTCAGATATTCCAGTTGGTGTTGCTAAATCTACAGTCTCCGTGGGCCTATTTACCTTGGTAATTTGCACCTGATGCATTTATATTGGTAATTTTTTTCTCCTTGGAACCCTGGGATCTCATTTATTCACTAGTGCAATAAAGTGGTGGAGTGAAAATCCCTCCCTAAAGCAAGGAGGGAAAGAATTGTTTAGGGAAAACAGCAGCTCTACTAACTGCGGTTCTAATTAAAACACCAAAAGAAGACTTGTTCTTATTTAGACAGTGGCTAATATCTCTGTGCACATATAGGCCAACACTAGTCCATCTGTGAGCATCACTGCTAACTTTGCTTTTTTTGTTGTTGTTGTTGTTTTTTAAAATCCAGCCTCAATGTGTTTTCATTTCAAAACAAAAATAATAGCCCTAGGATTGAAACACAAAAATTCTTTGGCCACAGCTTGCAAAAACCATGCTTGGTAGTGTGTGCCTGTAGGGAAAATTACTTTGAATAACAAAAGCACAAACAAGAACTGATAGAATAATAAGCAATTAAGATGGATTAACAACAGTTGCTGAATTCCAGCTGTTGGCTGCAGATGCAAATTGAAGCTAGTTGCAACCTGTTGTTATTCAGAGACCAAAAGGGAGAGAAGTACATTCCTATCAGTGCCCATATCCGGGCAACTTTATTGTCAACCATTATGGGGGGATTTATGTGTTTAGGGTATTTTTACTTTCTCCTGATTTCTTTTATATTACTCATCTTTCTTTGCCTTCTGTTATTTTGATACCTTTTTGTGTCCTTTTTGATTTAGAATGACTAACCAAAATCTATGTGCTTGCTGTTTGGTTATGGCATATTGAAAACAAAGACAAGAGAGCAAAGCAGGTGTCTGTCTCTGTTTCCAGTAGGAAAGAGGATCTCACAGTAAGAGAAATCCAGGATTCCTTTGGCTGCTGTATACAAATATCTGGATTGTTTCCCCACCTAGCAGCTAGGCCACATTAGGAGTCTCCTTAAAAAGGACATCCTCATATAATGCAGTCCCAACCACAAACTTGGGAAACCGTATGAACAGGTAATTTGCAGAGTGATCACCATAGTCTACCCCCTGGAGCCTTTATCGCAGTGTGTTCAGTGGCGTCAAACCTACCTCCTTGGAAGGCCTTCTTATTGGTGTTCAGGAACAGGCCCTATCACAGTAATGGCCAGAGGTCTGAGGTGCAGGGCTCACCGCATAGTCACACAGGGCCTGAGCTCAGAGAGGCCCCATACTTGGTTTAAGGGTCTGCTGTCCCTGTCTCAAAACTCTTATTTTTATCTTTGAACTAGTGTTTTGTAAGCGGAGCATACGCATGAACACAGGTGAGATGTGCAAAATGTTCATTTGCCTGTTGCAGCACTGTTTGCACATCCTGTTCACAATGCCCCATAAATACAGAATTCTGGTAGACTACAATGTATGGGAGTTCAGGGGCACTCCAAGTGAGTACAAAGTAAACATGTCATGGAATCTGTCTGTTCTATGGAATATTGGCAGAATATGCATGGATCGAGAAGTAAAATTTATAAGTTGAGTTCGTTTCAATTGAGTTAGTTTCGTGCAGTGTTTCCACTGCCCTGGTAAGAATGAAATAATATACATGCATGAGCTATGAAATAAAGTTCATTTTGCAATTCCACATATAAGTTAAATGGTCTTATATTTGCATTTAAACTGTCGTCGTACCATATAAAGATAAATGGTACTAACAAAATTCATGCTAATAATTAAATGTTTTAGTTTTTCTTTGTTTAGAATGACATTAAATAGCAAATAAAAAAAATCATGAAAAATTGAGAGAGAGACCATGTAAGAAAGGAAAAACCTTTATATTTTAGTGTCCTTAATGGCATTTTTTCCCTTGCTTTTTGAACAGGGAGTCCTGAATGTCTTCTTATACTGTACCCCACATGTTATATAATGGGCCCTGCTGAGGTGGTCTATAGCCTCAGATTTAACTGGAACAAATTGATATTTGCTAAGATCTCCCAGTGCTCCCCAGGTAGCCCATGAGACAGAGACACAAACAAATATACATCTTGTGCTTTCTTTAGAGCCTTAGCTGGTGCAAACCAGACAGGTTCCCATTTAATCAGATCGTACCACATTTCAAAATTTCTACCAGTTCCAGGAAGCTTTTGCAGCCTTTATGTCTAGGCAAGCCTGTCTTTTTATGACTGTTATTTCTCTAATAATATATGAAGGTCCTTTTACCTTCTAGACATGGTTAGCAAAAGGAGGAATTTTGTGCCAGTGCAGTACTACAAAACGCCCTCTCTGCCTGAGCCTTTGCCTCTGACCTTCTGATTTTCCTGTTTTCAGCAGAATATGAACCTATTCCTGCAAAGGAGTTAAGAGATGTGGGCCTGTTGATTTATTTGCCCTCATGAATGTCAACAGTTTATCATAAAACCACTGCTCAGACTAATGTCTTGCTCATGATAACATGTAAGCCCATATGCCACCCTTACCCAAGGCCACTTACTAACCAGCTTCTAGGTCCAAACTGTGTTAACAAAGGGAAGCAACCTGGGGAGCTGGTTCTGAAAGCACAGGGCCCTACTTTGTGCCAGTGGGAGTGCTGGTCTGGAGGAGGCCGGCCGTGAGCCATGCCAAAGGAGTCCAGGGAACATTGTCACCCAGAGGTTAGCATAAAGCCAAGACTCTAAATGGGAAAGGACTCGCTCCTAGGAACCAACCCCATGAAGCATCTACTTGGTACTTTCTGAAAACCACTTTATCTCAACAGGAGAGAAGAGGGCAAATAAATGTACAGGCCCACGTGTCCTAACTCATTTGCAGGAATAAGTTGACATTCTGCTGACAACAGAAAAATCACGAGAGGGGGAGAGGCAGAGGCCCGGGCAGGGAGGGCATTTTATGTCACTGTACCAGCCCAGCATGAGGAGGAGAAGCCAAAAGCCCTACGCTTTCTGCGTTTCGTTGTAGGCTTGCTGACCGAGGTTTCTTTTCCAACATGTTCCTCCCTAGGAGTGGGTCATTTACTTAAGGAAGTCACAGTTTTTCTTTAAATACTTTTTTGCTTAGCAAGCCTCAAACAGACAGCATCAACTGTTGTCTGGAGGAGGAGTTGGCAACATTTTCCCAGGAAAGGCACATTTGTTTATTCTGCTCCAAATCTGTTTTTGTGAGAGCAGGAGGGAAGCAGGTGGTAGGGCCTACCTGATATGTAGGTAGGATGGTGGTAAAGGACTTCGCATTCTCTCCTGTGGGCCAAATAATCATCCTCTAGGGAAATTCAAGCAGCCCGAAATGGAATAACTTTCTAAAACATTACATCTCAGACACTTGGGATGGATGAACTGGACCCTCTGATCTCGTCTATAGGAAACAGCTGCTAGGTAGAGTCTTTTTGGTTTGTTTTGTTTTAATTAATTTTGGGGGAATTGGGTTGAAGTTAAGGAGAGAGAAAAGAGATGTGGACAAGCAGCCATGAGGGCCACTTCTTGATTTCATCTCAGGCCCACACTGGAGGAAGCCAAGCTTCCCACCTGCCTTTGACCCTGGAAGCCATCTGTTCTCTGCCGGAGTGTGCTGGAATCCACTTCTGGCTAAACTGGACCCAGCCATCCAGTCAGCACCAGGCCTAGAACCGTTTTTTACCAAAGGCCATGGGTATTAGAAGATCCTGACTGCCAGGGATGATTGGAAATGTGGTATTTTTTAATGTTGCTTCATTTCTTTTTTATTCTTTTTTTGGAGGAGAGCAGGAACCAAGGAGTTTCAAACTGCTTGAGAACATGCATTAGTTGTTGTACCTCCTCTAGTTCCCCTCAAGTATCTGACACAAGAATTTGCATATTCTGGGGGATCAATAGATGCTTACTAAGAAATGAATAACATTGACAGATTAAGAATTCATGTATAGTTGCTGCCTGACTCAGGGACATCATGAAAAGTGTTGAGTTAAAAAATTAAAGAGGTTGTTTTACGTTTCATTTCTGGTCATTTTAGAAGAATTAAAGTCATTGCAAAATAGTGTTTAGAATGTATACTCTGGAGCCAGTCTGCCTCCGTTTCAGTCCCAACACTAACAGTGGCTAGCAGTATACCCTTGGGCGAGTGCCTGTGCCTCAGTTTCCTCATCTGCGAAATGTAGATAATTAATTGTATCAACCTTACAGGGTTGTTGTGAATATTAAATGATTCAATGCATGTAATATGCTGGGGACTGTGCCAATGTTCAATAAATACACACTACTGATAATATTCTAAAGGCACAGTATACCAGTTGTGCTCAAGGGAGTTAGAAAAAGAGCCTGCAGCTCATTACAAAGTGTGTGCAGGTAGTTACAGAAGTGAATGTGTTTGCACGTGAAGGTTCCTTAAAAGTACAAGTTAATATTCTGCTGCCATTTAGCAGTTTGCAAATCCAAATAAGTATAGTGTAAATGTAGGACTTTGGTTTTCCAGTCCTGTTATTTACTTGGTTTTTCTTCTTGGAAAAGGAATTTAGTCCTTGGAGCCATGATATACGGAGGCACCTTTCTTTCATTGTCTCTAAAAGTAGGCTGGCAGGAAGGTGATGACTGTTGGTGGGGCCTAGCTGAACAGAAAGGAGGTGTGGGAAACACTCCGCCATGACCTCACACATTTGGCAATCTGGGTCCTTTAATTTTTCTTATCAGTAACTCACTTCAGATAACAACGGTGGAGATAAAATAGGCCTCAGGGTTGGCTGAAGGGAGGGAGAACAAAGGTTTTATTGGTCTTTTATCTCCTATTTACTAAAAAGTGTTTGGTTGTAAAAGATAAAGACAAAACTATTGTGTCTGTTCCAGAAAATGAACAAATAAAAGTAATTATTGCAGAGAGGCATTAAGTGTAACAAATAGGATATATTTACTTTTCCCTAGGTAGTAGCTTCAAATCTAGAAGAAGAAGAATAATTATTATTTTTCTAAGCAGTTTTTGGTTCTCCTGTTGAAGAATCTCACCAGAATAGACCTCAAGGGTAATTTTCTTTCAGAGTCAAATTGAAGGGCCGGAGGCATCCTCAACCTAGTTCTGCTCCAGGAGGACCCTAAACTGGTGGCTTCTTTCCCTAAGGAAAGCCCAGCATGTGAAAGTGCATTATGTGGTAAAACACATTCCTGAAGCTTCTTGAATTATGTTGAAGAGAATGAGATGATCACAAATGATAAATGAAATAATGTGTATTTATTTGAAATGCTGAATATTTGTCAAGAATACCTTAAAGGGAAGAATAACATGCTTTTCTTTAAAAACATTATCTATGTTTTTAAATCTCTAACTTTTATAATGTCAAAGTAGGTAGTGATCTTTCTGGCTGACTAATAATCATAATATAAGGATGACATACAACAGGGTCCAGGCTCAGTGTTTTAGATATAAAGACTTCGAAGCATTTTTATAAAATCTGTCATGAATATTGGTTTGTTTTTTTTTTTTGTTTGTTTGTTTGTTTTGAGACAGAGTCTCACTCTGTTGCCCGGGCTAGAGTGCAGTGGCGTCAGCCTAGCTCACAGCAACCTCAAACTCCTGGGCTCAGGTGATCCTCCTGCCTCAGCCTCCTGAGTAGCTGGAACTACAGGCATGCGCTACCATGCCCGGCTAATTTTTTCTATATATTTTTAGTTGTCCAGCCAATTTCTTTCTATTTTTAGTAGAGACAGGGTCTCGCTCTTACTCAGGCTGGTCTCGAACTCCTGACCTTGAGCAATCCACCCACCTTGGCCTCCCAGAGTGCTAGGATTACAGACGTGAACCACCGCACCCGGCCTGGTTTGTTTTTTAAGGATTGGATTTTTTAAAAGTTTTCATAACTTCATAAGACATAAGATTTCTTTTAAAGAATTCAGGAAAGTTTGTGAGGTTTTTTGCTTTCATTTATTCTTTTAAAATTAAACTTTTTATTTTTTGAGTGTGTAATACATGCACATTGTACAAAATTCAAAAGCTATAAAAGGGTATGCAGTGAAAAATATGTTTTCTTCCTACTCCTGTTTTCTACCTATTCAGTTCCCCTCTCAAGAGGCAACTTTTCCTCATAGGTTTTGTGACTACACATATGCAGACTTCCCTTATTCCAGTCACCAAGAAAAAAAGAAAGAACATAGTAGAAGCCCTCTGTATTGCCACTGAGAAAATGCTGGAATTAAGAGTTCTGCTGCCTTGAACTCACACCATACCATAATTTTTAATGTGCCCAGAGGTACATATTTGTCCTCTAACCATTACTCTGGAGGCTAGGACCCCACATGGAAAAACCAGCATGTGTCCTGTCCCCAATGATGACAAAGCCAAGAGTACCTGCATATTTTATAAGTGAATTCTGATAACACATGTGCTTTCTAATTCATAAATCACTTCTTGCCAAGCTGTAGCTTAAATGAGAATAAATGGAAAATGTGTTCTTAAGCCTTCAGCAAGTATTAAGCCCATTTTGCTGTCTGGAAGCTGGGTTTCAAGATTATTGACTAAAAGGGTTAATGAAATGTCATCCTGTTTTCAAATGTATAATGAGTCGCATCTCTACAAGGTACCATCATACTGTCATAATGGTTAAGATGCTGTCCTGTTGGAGCTTGTATAACTAGGATTAATACTGAACTTATTTTCCTCACTGAATGGTGGCCCAGCAAGTAGTAAAGAATCTGAGTATCCTCTCTAATGTGTGGGCATGACTGTGCACTTGCAGACTTCTTCACCTATATGGCGTCCTTCGCCTAGGTAGTGACAGACACAGGTTAATGGTTAGTGACGCTCCCTCCTCCCTCCCCCCAGGGAAGGCCCATGTCTGGACTTCAGGGTGTAGGTGGTGTCCTGCCTTGCCTTAGAAGGTGAGGTCAGGGTTTTACCCCCTTGCTGGCAGGCTCACATCTAAGAGCTGTAGTGTGAGGATACAAGAAATGCTTGACTTCCTTTGAAATGATTGATTTGGTGATTCTTTTTAGGAAGTTGTAATGCAATTCACAGAGATAGAATAATTATTTAACTAAAAGCATGGGCGGAGTGGGTTAAAAACAATTGCTGGGCAAACTTACAGTTTCAGCCTCTTGGGAAGCCGAGGTGGGAGGATCCCTTGAGCTCAGGAATTTTAGTCTAGCCCGGACCACATAGCAAGATCACGTCTCTAAATATATACATACTTAGAGATACATATACTGGAAAGGCATAGAGTAGAGCAGGTTCGCTATGAACTAGTTACCAATTTGTCTGAGTCCAGTGAGACAGAACACCCATGCGCACAAAAGTTACATGACACAGGTTTATTATTTACAGATAGGCAGCAAGGGATAGCAAATCCTGGGATTCATTGCTAGGTCCCCCAAGGCTCAGCAGAGCTGCCCAGGGAGAATGGAGTCTCATCTGTGCGTGCCCCACTTGAACTGCAGCTGAGGGACCCGGAAACGCCGGCCACCCTGGGTCTTATACCTTGAGGCATGAGACATGCTGGGATAAAGCCTTGAAGGGCATCTTCTTCTGGGGGGACAGGAATGGAACAGACTCTAACTATTCCAGCCAGCTGCCCCTTATCTCAGGATGTTATGTTCCCAGTACCTTCTACAGTTATTCTTGAGAGCGGCAAGCAAGAAAGGGCAGGAGAACTGAGTCAGTCCCAGGCCACCCAGAGGACTGTCTTGCACATGGTCTTTGCTATGAACATGTGCTTTTCATGTGCTTTTCCTTTTTTTGTCACAAATAAATGGTATAAGAAACTGATACTGTTCAGTGGCAGGAATCAAACATGATGTTAGACTTTGTGGGTGGGTAGGTGGGGGTCAAATGAACCACAAAATGCTTAGAAGCTTTAGGGCCCAATGAAATGAGTTCTAGGTACCTTCTAAGTTCACATTAGAATAAGACTTTTTCAGGTATTATTTTAAGATTAGCCCATGGAAAATTTAAATCTGTGAAGTTTTGTTTAAATTTTTTCTGGTCCAAATATGGGTTTGCTGTAGATTAAATGACATATTGAATATGTTAGTATTAAACATAATGGTTAAGTTATGGGTAACATATAATGTATATCTTGAATTCTATTTCAAATATATATTTTACTTTGGGAGATTTAAGACTGAATCTCTCAGGTTCAGGCCTTGGACAATCTCTTAAAAGAGATTTTCTGGTTTTCCCTCTTAATGTTTCTTTTATGGGTACAATTTCACCGGCTCATTTGTGTGTGTGTGTGTGTGTGTGTGTGTGTGTGCATATCTTCTCAAGAAGGGGCTCATAATAAAACCAGGTATAGCTTCTGAATAAAGTTCTGTTTTGGGGATTTGTAAAATAATTAGGTGCCTGTAGGATTCCATGCTGATAGCTGTAGATTTAAAAAAAAAGTGCTTCAACAAGACGGGGCCCCTGCAAACCCTTTCTGATAGTGAATAACCAGAGATAACGGGGAAACCAAAAACAGTGGAAGAGACAAGCACCTCATTTCTTTACCTCACTCACCATCTTTGATTTGGGGATTAAGTGAATAAGGTCAATGTGAAATAGACAATAATCTAAATAGAGTATTGAATAAACTTTGGAAACAACATTGCCTTATACAATGTAAGTAATTTATAAATATAAAATGAGTCGAACAATCAATCAAAAAAATTTAACCAAATCTCAAGGAAGGGGATAAAATTTGCATACAGCAATTAGTACTTCTAGCAGCATGTAACTATAGCATATTCTCTTTCGTTATTTCCCTCACAGAACTCATCTACTCCATGGGAAAAACGAATCTTCCTCCCAACATTTGTGTTTTAAATATACCACCATTTTCCCAGGCCCCCAGGCTGAAAACATTAATTTATGTTAGTAACCCTGAAAGCTGCCGATTGGACTGTTCAGCTATCTCAGGTTTCTGCGTCCTCATTTCCATAGGCACTGCCCCCTTTAAAAGCATTTCGCGTGTAATGTTGGGTGTAATATAATAGTCTGCTAGCTGGTCTATCCAGCTTCACAAAACAGGGAGTAATCTTTATAAAATTAAATTCGGCAAATATTTGTTGGCACCTGTTATATAAACACTGTGCTTGTTGCTATAGGGGATACAAATATGATTAAGACACAGCCCCTGTTTTCAAGGAGCCTTACAGTCAAAGGGGGAATAAGATTGGCACAAACATAACTGACATTCAAGGCACAAGGTGCTATAAGGCTGAACAAAATTTTCATCATTTCCCTGCTCAAGACGTTATAACAGCTCCCTATCACCTTTGGGATCAAATGAAAGATTCCCATTCTTTATAATTTGACACCATCCTAGCTGTTAAAATTTACGGTTTACTGGTATCCAGTACACCTCTACTCTGTTCCTGTCCTCTGCCTAATACTCTCATGGACACATCCATCCGCACGATCCTTCCTTCCTTTATTCATTCATTATTTGTGCAAATACCAGCTGCTTGTCAGATACTGTGCTAGGTACTCTGGGGAGAACAAAAGTGAATCAATCCCTGCCTTGAGCAACTCACCATTTAGTGGGAGGAGAGAGACAAGAAAACAAAGTTTTTAAGGAACAATGTGTTGTAACAGAATGCACAAAGTGCTGTGGGAGGAGAGAGGAGCTGAAGGCCTCACAGAGGAAGTGAATCTTGCCAGAAGTTGATTAGGCATTCACCAGGGAGAAGAGGGAGGAGAGACCATTACAGGCAAAAGCAGCATGTAGCAATTCACGGGGCAGAGTGGTATGTGGCTTGATCAAGGTGCTGGCAGCAGGAATCTGGGATGGAAGCTAGCGGGCAAAAATAACACCAGCAAATGGAGAGCCAGTGTTATGGCTCCTATGCTCAGTAGTACGTTCTTTATCTTTTGTTTCAGGGGAATCCACCTGGAGTTTCAAATAGAGATGTGAACAGATTTAGGTCTTAGAATGCTCTAGCAGCAATGTGGTGGATTTGAGTGAGAGATACTGGAGGCAGACAGGTCAGAGCATTAGAATAGTCCCAGCCAAAGGGGGAAGGAGACTGATGTGAATACATTGAGATCCCAGAAGAATTTTCAGAGTTAATTCCTCTAGGTCCTCTCTGCCTTGGTATCCGTATATTAGTAAGGAAAGGATAGGTTGTGCTGCAGTAACAAACAGCTCCAGGATCTCAGGGCTTGACAGAGTTTATTACAGCAGAGTTATTGTGGTAACTGTTCTCCCTGCGTGACTCAGTGGTAGAGGCTGCTTCAGTCTTGTGGTTTTGTTATCTCAACACAAGCCTCCACATTAGAGAACACGGAAGTCTTGCTTTGGCCCACAAGTAACTCACATTCTAACTACCTAACTATAAGGTTGTAGAGAGGTATAATGCTCTCATGTGCACCCGAGAAGAGAGGAGATTGGGTGAATTCTAGAAATCCTTACCACTTTATAATCTGATGTCTTTTTTTTTTCTTTTATATCCTTGGGGTTTTCTTGTATCACCTGAACCACCCTCTACTATTTAGTTATGCATTTCCTTAGAAGTATTGTCTAGTTCTTCCTTGTTGGTATGTCTTGTTTCTGTAGCTACCGGAACCTGATAAGTTCTCAAGGATGGGTGGTGTCTTCTACATCTTTTAGCTTTTATAGTCCCTCACAGGTCCTCATTTTGAAGGAAAAGCGAGGACTAAATGAGCGCCTGTGCATACGCATCAGGTCGAATTTGGCAGGTTTGTCTTTTTTCTGTTATGGCCTCTGTGCTGTTTTACAAACACTCAGGAATCATCTGATTTGTTTTTCCTTTTGTTTGCTAGTTCATGTCCATCAGATGATTGGAATTTGATTTGAACTAAAATGAATCAATAGGGGTTGGACCCTGTTTCACGGTGAAGCCTTTAATGTCATTTTGCCTGCGAGACCCTCATTTCTCGTCCTGGGCTAGGGGAAATCGTACATTTACCCTGAACCTGACATAGCCTTGGCACGTTTTAAAGGTGAATCTGAAAGTTTAAGGGCATCTAAATATGCCATCCTCTCTTCAGTATCCAGTTGGCGAGGTTCAATAGAAAACAAATCAATTGCCATCCCCTGTTGAAAATAAACAAAGATCTAACTTAAAAAAAGGAATATTGCAAAATGAATTCTTACACAGTAGAAGGCGAGGTCGAGACCTGTAGGAGGACTTTATCTGAAACAGTGTTTGCTTACCCAGACTGAACATTTCATCCTTTCTTGGTCAATCTCTTTGACTTTTTCTTCCCTACTAAGCCTGACTTTTAAAATAAGTGAAAGTCAGCGAAGCAAACCCTGGTTCCGATTAGTTCCCCATAGTATAAAGACAGAATAAGTGAGTGTCTGTAGCTTTTGAACATAATCCATAGGAAGTAGGTATGGCAATAATTATCTCTGGTCCAACACAAAAAGCTAGCAGATCAATTCACTCTTTCTCAAGGACCAATTCTACCACAAACATATTCTGCCCAGAAAAAAAAAAAAGATTCATTCAGTAGTAACAGGGCTAGTTGTTTATCTGTCATCGGCAAACGTGAAACACTTACACTGGCACACCTCAGGGGGTTACTTGCTGGCTTCTTCTGCCTGAGAAGTCGCTGCTGTGAAATGTGTGTATAGTCTTGCTTTCTTTTTTACACCAAATTTGCATTTTAACGTTTCTCATTCTTCATAGCTAAGAAGGAACTTTCTTTTTTCTAGTCCTTTCTACCTCGGGACTGCTGCTGGAGTTGCAGCTGGGCTAAAACTGGGCCGTATAGCGCAGACAGAGTTGAAATGAAGAAAAGGGATTTGAATACAAGTTCAAGGAAAAAGAACAGGATTCGGTATTCAGACTCTCCTAAGATTTTTATTTCCTGCCTTTTTCCATTTTTTAAAAAAATTCTGCCTTGTTATTCTGTTTCTTCTGAAATTTTTAAATTTTTTCTTCCATTTCTCCCATCTTCCATTTTTATATTTGGTTTTCCTTGGTACCTTTATTTATTCATTTTTTATTTTATTTTTTTCAGACAGGGTCTCGCTCTGTTGCCCAGGCTAGAGTGCAGTGGTGTCATCATACTCATTGCAACTTCAAACTCCTGGGCTCAAGTGATCTTCTATCCTCAGCCTCCTGAATAGCTGGGACTACAGGCCCCCGCACCACCATGCCTGGCTGATTTTTCTATTTTTTGTAAAGATGGGGTCTAGCCATGTTGCTTGGGCAGGTCTCTAATTCCTGGCCTCAAGCAGTCCTCCTGCCACAGCCTCCCAAAGTGCTAGGATTACAAGTGTGAGCCATTCCACCTGATATGTTTATTTTTAAGATATATTTCCTTCTCTATATACCTCAATTGGGTCATTACTGCACCTGTTTGCAGACATCCCTCATCTCTCAGAAATGAGATGCAAATTCAAAATCATAACTATCACAATTTAACAAAACCTCATCTTCCTTGTGCCTTACCTAGATGCTGTGGGCATTATATATACTATCTCATTTAATTCTCCATCACCAAATTTAATTAATCTGCCTAAGGTCATACAGCCAGAAAGTGGTGGAGCTGAGTTCCTAGTGATCTTACTCTCAGTGCCAGTGCTCTTAGAGTAAAATCTTGGGGCAGTTATGTACTTTGTGTCATTCACTCATGTATCTTAAACTCAGAAATTCTCAAGAGACTATCTAGTGTCACTCTGGCTTCGATTAATTCCTGTAATTCCACGGTGACAACATGCCCAACGTCTGTTGCAGTGGGTCCATTTACATCTTCCATGTTAGTTCTGAATCAGATCCCCAACATGATTTGGAGTCTGTGAAGTGAGAAAGAAGTTTCTCCTGTGCTACTGTTGCTAGAAGCTGGCCACTTTTTAGACTGACTCCATCAGTAGTAGAAGCAGCAGTTTGGAGAACCAGGCATCCTCTCTCATTGTGGGCACCTACTCCATCATTCTCAGAAGACTCGAAACCATTAACCTTGGGAGAGAGCAGAGAGGGCTCCTGAGCTCAGCTTGATGTGGACGCTAGAGGTGTTCGGCAGTTGCAGAGTCGCAGCTGTGTTACCTGGTTTGCACTAATCAGGAGTTACCATGAATCTGTTGGACAATTAAGGACAGAGTGAACTTTGAGGCAGATTGGTGCCATGGGACGATAAACACTTCTCAAGCAAGCAAAATGAAAGTTTGCACCACATACTGTGTTTTACCAAGACTATAAAGTTTCTTTAATAATGTGGATTCAAATGTATAAATAAAGCCTGAGGTACACTTCCTGCCACCTGAAAAGGGTGTCTCTCGGGGAATAACTCTGCTTCAAATCCTTGATAGTGCATGCAGTTTTGTGTGTGCTATACCACCCACCAGATGAATAGTAATTATTTCAACACTAGCTTTAACCAGTTCCTGGGGTTCAGTTGCTTATTTTTTTTTACACTACTAAAAATGCATATCATAGAATCAAGCGGCTTAGCAATTAAATAAATGTCTAGACTAGGAAAGCACATTAAGTTTCCATTTCTCTTAAAAGTCATGTTTATGAGCCATACTTTAAGGTAAAACTCTCAAGATTAAATTCTTCTTAAATTTTCTATTCTTCCTTGCTTTTTTTCCCCAACTAATTTGTACACATAAGTATCTATTTCCATTCACTTGGGTTTTAGGTCATGAGTGCTCTTAAATCATGTTCTTTTTGTGGGCTGTAAAAATACCTGAGGGGAGATTTAAAAGGCTGTGTTCTTTGAGAACCCGATGCTGAGTTTCAGGCAACAGTGCCTTGTCATCACCCGGAATCTGGGAAAGAGACGGCAGCTGGGGCGTGACTTATAGCTGGGATTCAGGAAGATGCGCAGAGTTCAGGAGAAGGCTGCCTGCCGTGTGGTGTAGCTGAAAACTGTAAATATAATTAAGCCAGGTGGGTTCCATGACAACAAAGAGGATTAGGGCCTGGGTGGATCTGGTAGACCATTGAGACCTCTGTGAATAGATGTCAATTTATTTATATCCCTTCTCCCCAGGGGGAGAAAAACAACAACAACATAGTTTGATGTCTAAATGAAGTAATCTCTGGAAAGAAAAGGGAGATTATATTTGTTAAACTGTATAAAAAAATCAGAAGATAATATGGCTTTGTTCGTAGTATTACATAAAGAAGATTAAAGACGAGGAACAAGCTGCTTAAACACTGTAAACTAATTAGTTCTACGAATTGTTTTCCCGAGGTTCATGAGATATGAAACATTGGCACCAGTGCGTGAAATACACTCTGCCTCAGTGCTCTTTTCAATTTATTTTTCTGTTAGTGTCATGTTTGTGTGTGTGTGTGTGTGTGTGTGTGTATACATACATATATATATAGAGAGAGAAGCCAAAACGAAAGAGGTTACAGAGAGAGACCAAATCAGAGGCATGATTGAGGCTGACATCTTGTCATCTTAAGACTGGCTCGGGAAGGTCCTCCTCTAATACCCTCTATAAATACCAGCTTCATTTTCTGCCATCACAGGCTACATTGTGCAAATGATGTCATGACAAGGCCCAGAGGGATTCCCATTGCTGCTCAGAGCATTGCGGAAGCTCCCAACCCAGCTAGACCCGATCCAGCAGACGCATCCTTAATTTGTTTCTGAGGATCTGGGTCTTTTCTGAGCGTACGCTTGGAGGACCCGGAGCAAGGCAGGGGCTGTCAGCCTGATGTCATCGACTTCTCATTCCCTGGTTCAAACAAGAGATTTACTGTTTTCTTGTCCTAAAATCGGATATTTTCTAAGTGGAGGACCAGCCAATACATTTTTATTCCCAAAATAACAGATAAGTATATCTGCTTAATTTAAACTAAAATTATAAGCATTTTTTTATGTAGCACATTTTATCTTTTTCAGAAATTTGCCTTAACTTGGAAGTATATTATTAGGAAAGGCAGCAGCTTTTTCTAAAGCTTAGAACCGTGTTGTAATGAGACTATATTGTAATCCCGACTATCATTTCTTTTCTGTTTTCCTTTCCTGTGTATATTGTGCAAAAACAGACGACATCCTCACCCCTGCCATAAACATTCACACATCTCCTACTCGGAGTGAATCACTACTTTCTATGTATTCTCAGAGAACTACATATCAAAATACCATCCTCTTTGCATTTTACCATCAAACTTCTTAAAGGCACACTTGCTGTTATCCTTCCTCACTGGATCCTGGCCACGCCCTCCTCTCGGCAGTAACGGAAGACATCCGCATTATCAAATCCATTGCTCTCAGCTCTCATCGAGCCAGGTTATCTCCTCCACCCACTCCAGCATTCAGTGCCACAGCCTGTCTTCCCCTTCTTAAAACTCTCCTGAAGACAGGAGAACCATGGAGCCTTCTCATATGCAGCTGGACATTTCTCAGTCCGTTATTGCTGGCTTTGGCCTCTCAGTGGGAGACTCTAACTCGCTGTTGCCTGCTGCGTGTATCTTATGTTTGTTCTGGTCACGGTTGTATCCCCAGATCCTAGAACAGTGCCTGCCATACAGCAGGAGCTCAGTAAACGGATGCTGTATGAATTACATACATGGATGTCTCCTGCCAGCTCCTCAAACCCCAGAACTCAGTCACCACACTTGTCGATCTTGTCTGCCAAACCTACTTCTCCTCATCTGTGCTGTCCTTTAAAGCTGTTTCTCCTTCTTCCTTTTGTTCGGATTTCTGTCATTTCCAGGTTCTCCTTCCTGCTCGCTTCTACTAAGCAGGCACCCATCCTGGGGGACCTGCTTCTCCACCATCACTGGTTCCTTCCACTCAACATCACTCCCGTGACCCAGCCCTTGTATTGCTACTAACCCCTGTTTTGTCTTTCCTGGACTAACTTATTCCATGAGTCCTGTAACCACTTTCCCTGACCTCTGTTTATCCCCAGCTCTGCTATTGGAGAGCTATGTGAAGCTCGCCTTTAATGGTTAGTTGCCTTTTATGCACTTATCAAAGGAAGCCAGGTATTCACATAATTAGTTTTCTGAACACCTCCCCTCTCCCACTGGAATGCTTCCAAGGACAGAGCCTGTGTCTTTAGCCTGGAGGTCCACACAGCGTCTAGGCCAATACTTTACATACAGCCTGGGGCATTACATTTTTGGGAAATCGGCCTCTAGGCTTTATTACACTCTACCATGTGTTATATTGATGGTATTCCTTGCCCCAGTCACTCAACGACTTCTTGAAAGCAGAGAGCATCTTTGATACATCTTTGTACTCCCTCATAGGGCGAGAAGTAGTAGGTTGACAGGAAGTACAGTTAAGTTTAATTTTAAATCAAAGTAATGTGTGTTGAGTGGATAAAAATGTAGACAGTTCTAGTAACACATGGATTTATGGAAAAAATTCTTCCATTTGAACATTAGTATATATTTCATTAAGCAATCATATTAAATTAAGTAATATATTAAAGCAATATATTGGCTTTTCCAATTTTAACTAGAGATTCATGAATATGAAGCATATCTGTGGGGCACCTGACATAGAAATATGTATTATTCTGTATTTTGTAATGACATTTTTTACTTATATAAGCAGGTACGTCTAGGTTTTAAACATCACGTTGTAAAATTAAATCAGCACTATTTCAGCTGAATTTTGATATTTTATCCTTTTTTGGATAAAAGGGCATTTTCAGAGCATGTAAGTATTGTACTCTAGAAATCCTACTTTTTTCTTATTTTTTAAAATAATACTGGTATGCATTTTTTTCATTACTTTAAGATAGTGTAGCACATTAAAACTATGGGCTCTGGCGTCAGAGTCCGAGACTCAGGTTTCTTTATCTGTGTGATGGGGCTAATAATGATTATACTTCACTGGGATGCTGTGGAGAGTTGAGATAATACCTGTAAAGATCTTAGCAGAGTGACTGGCACGCGCATTTAACACATGGTTAGGTGATACATTATTTTTTTGTTTAATTAGGATTTGTATAGAGAGGGAGTTGTGTATTTGGTGGGGTATGCCTCCGAATAAAAGTCTCTTGAACTTTCTGGTGCCCTCGTGTTCAGAAACAGCAGTGACAGTGAATGACTCCCTAGAAAACTTTCGTGTCTCAAGTAACCTCAAAACCCATAGCAACAACCGTAAATCACTTGTTGGCCTGAATGAGGATAACTATAATTTAGGTTTTTTTTTTTTTTAATGTGTTTTCATTTATTGAGGTCAGTGCATTTGTGTCGAACAATTGAAACCTGACAGGAAAAATCAAGGGTAGCCTGGGCACTGCTCAATTATTACTCTGATCAGATTTTAATTAGCACCAGATGTAAAAGGAAGTGCTATTTTTATTATCCATTACCATGCACTTGCTTACATATTTACCCTGGGGTTATAGATATTTTATTAATTATTTTTGTTGGCAAGTAAGACAATATTTTGACTTCTGAATTGAAAGTTGCCAACTTGTTTAAACACTCATAACCATCATAAGAAATGAGCAAGTGTTATTTACCAAGTGTGAACAAATCTCTACAAACTAGAGTAATTCATTGTTAAAGATGAGGTCATTAGCCTTAACTTTTATTCACAATGTTATTCCAGACGTGTCATTTACAAATTATTTTTTTACTCCAAATTAAAATTACTTTCTTGAATTTGGACCCTTTTAGTCAATATGAACTGTCAGCATGTATTTGTATCTCTTTTAGTATAATTTCCTGATGGAAAGGTTAGCACTGCTTAATTATATATTTTTGGAGCAGCCTTAGAGAAGTATAAAAACTTCCGTAAATAAAATGAAAGTTTCATTTTAAAAAGCAGACTAATGAAGTATGAACCCATCTAATGACAGCAGTAAATAGGATCATGAAAATAATTCAATCCTTTTACAAAAATAATTAGATACTAAGGGACTTCTATTGGTTCCAGAAGTAAACTCAGGTGACCCTGTCCTATTTATTAAGACCGATGAGCTCCGGTTGGTATGTTTCTTCCTTTGCCCCTGCCACTTTTCCGTATTTTTTACATGCTGTCTAGAAGTTTGCAACTCTCCCGCTATATATTTTTTCCTATCTGACTTTTATGACTTCCCCATAAAATGTATTGGTTGTCTGAGTCTCACAAATCCTAAACTACTTAATGCCTGTGGCTGCATCCATTATGCTGTACTGTGTGTTTGTGTGTGTGTTCTCCTGACATCTGTGTAGATAGCTTCTGAAATTTACAAAACCTTTGTAACTAATCCCATAGGTTGACCTGAGCAGGGGCAGTGTTTGTTGCTGCTAATTACACAGTGGAAACCTTTGGGAAATAGGCCCTTTGTTAATGATGAATTTGAAAAAGCAACTGAACATTCCTGAATAATGCTGAGAATATTACTCACCTAGGTCTTTATGACTGTGTGTCTCCTGCCTGCCTCTGCTTTCTCCATAGATGTCTGGCCACTGTGCTTCCTGTGCATATTAATTGCTAGATCAGGGCGGGGAGCTTTCTTTGGCAACAGGGTGTAACACAAACAGCTGTGTAATGAGGCACATGTGGATTATTAGGTGTGACATAATGAGTAGTATTTCTATCATGGCATTATCTGTCTGTCAGGGTTTTTTGTCAGGCTTTTTCCTTCCTAGGGCTTAAAAACTTGCTCCTGTATTTCAGTGGTTATCATGAAAAACGGCCAGAAATCCCACTGCTACCAATCAGTTATGCTCCCTCTAAATATCAGCCTCTGATTGATAGCTTGTTAAAGTGAGTTCAAAACCAAGGGGGAACTCTCTTTAGAGTAGGTATGTATTCGATTTAGGGTGTATTGATTTGCATAATTTAGCAAATAAAATACTATATAGTTAAAGGTCTGGAGACATTTACTTTTACCTAACCTTAAGAAAATTCATATATTGTGGCCTAAATTAGTCACATAAGGATCATCCTGCAAAAAGGAAATAGTACAGGTAGAAATTAGTTAATAGAACACAATAGCCGCACCTTGAGAAACTTTTCACCTGTGGCTTGGTTATTATTAGCAGGTCTACCCAAAAGACAGTAGGAGTATGTAGGGAAATAAAAAAGAGTTATAATGTGTATCACCAAAAGACAACTGAAAAACAAGGAAATGTAGTAAATGTAGTTGCCAGAGATTTTTGTACAATTACAAACATAATATAGAAAATTTTCTAGAGTAGTAATACCTCATATAAAGAAAACCCTTTTCCAACATGTCCTTTCTTCTCTTTTATGTTCTCATCTGCAACTTTAGTTCTAGATTTGCACCTGTGAGCAGTCCAGAAAGATAAGGGTTTCTCCAGATGTAACTGTATTGACTACTTGATTCAAAAGATTATAAATCATTTAATCTGTTTTAGTGGAAGAGAAATCCTTAAGATAGGCACACAGATATCTATATTTTAATACTTTTTTTTTTTTTTCCGAGACTAGCTCTTGCTTTGTTGCCCAGGTTAGAGTATAGTGGCATCATCATAGCTCACTGCAATCTCAAACTCCTGTGCTGAAGCGATCCTCCTCTCTCAGCCTCCTGAGTAGCTGGGACTACAGGAGCTTGCCACCACACCTGGCTATTAATGCTCTTATTATTTTGTTTAATATGTCTTATATACACATTGACCTAGTCATTAAATTTCTACTTAGATTTTTACCAAGAAAAACTTTTTCTCTCTTGATAAATCAATAACCTCTCTTTTGAAACTGCGTAATGCACTGTTTCCCTTTTTGTTTTGGTCACTAGGGAACTCAGCTAGTTGTTGTTTTCACTTGCCACACAGCCTGTCCTGTTCACTGCCACAGGCTCAACAGCACCTAGCACATAGCACGTAGGAATATGTGTGTAACAAATAGGCACTCAGTCAGTATACTTGAAGTAGTTTTTCATTACAGTTGATTTCCCATCCTCTTTACATCTGGCTTTTTTGCTTTTAAGCTATAGAAGGTGTAATGATCTCATTATGTCTGATTCTTATTTGTGAACCACATCAAATTATTTCATGAAGGAGTCAGGATATAATAAACAGGAATAAGCCTCTGTTTTGTACACTGTGACAACATAGTTTAAGATGTTTGTATGTGTATGTGTGGGTGAAAATAAGCATTTTAAAGGCATGTAAATGGACTAAGAATAAAGCTTTTCTGTATGGACTTAGAATCAAAGAATCTTAATATAAAATTCTAGAAATTGAACTTGACAATTTATTATTGGTAATAAAGTTTCCCCTTAAATTCCATCAGAACTTCTCATTCAGTGGGTTATTTTCATTTACTTTATATTTAATTAAAGCAGACAAGAGAAACAGGATTAGAAGAGTCTGTTTTAAAACTCTAAACAAGTCAGTCGATGACTTTGTTTTTCAGTAGAACAGCACTGGATCTCTGCTTTGTGAGGGAGTTATGAAAATACAGACTTACAAAGGTTTACGTGTTTCCATTCTAGGTATGATATACTCTCTTTTGCCCTCAAGAGTGTGGTTCTTGGTATCAAGAACCACAAGCCACCTTGGTATCTTCCATCTCGTGTTTTATTGGTTCTTAAACTGTACCATTTCAAACAGGTGCATGCTACGAAAAACATGAACATAGTTTGGAATTCACGCTTGTAAAATATTTTGACATTAGGTATTTTTAAAGAATCTGGGAAGTGTTGATATTAATTAAGAATATCCCATTGCCCAAGAAACAATTCGGCCTAGGTATTTTGAGATTTCTGAAGCAGTGTAATCTCAGGTAGAACAATCCAGAGGGCTCTCACTTTGGGGTGGTATAAACGGGCTATTCTCGTGAGAAGTATTTAATCAGATTGTGGATACCCTAGACAAATCTATCTTAAGATGTGTTAAGTCTTATGCAAGTTGTAATATTGCTGACATAGTTCTTGAACAGCCCTCAAAATTATACCGGCTTTTCAGGCTCTGCGCCCCTTTTAGCAATGCAGCAGATTAAAATAGCTTCTGAAGCACTTTAAAAATATTGTGCTACCGAAAACTTTAGAATCTCTTGACATTTCTCTCCCAGGATCCTCACAAAAATCCTTTGACACGGACAGCAGTGGCATTTTGTTTCTCTTGAGTTTCTTGAAAAGTTCATATAAACCACCATCCTCTACCAAAACCTTTTACAGTTTCCCGTGCTAAATTTTCATAGGACATTACCAAGCGCTACAAACCATCTGCCGTTTCACACTTAGCTAGCTGAGGTCAATGATACTGATAGCTGGATAAGTGTGAAATGATTAGCCACCCACAAGGGTGGGGTGAAGTTGCATCAGGAGCTGTTTGAAAAGCTCATGTGTGTTAATCTAAAAAGACAAATTAATTATTAACATTTAATACTGTATAACTTACAGGGAGAAAAAAGGATTGTTTATTCACCGTGCTACTGTGACACCTTTGTTCAATAGGGAGTGTGATACAAATGCCACAGATAGTAACTTGAGGCTACATCCTTTAACAGCTTATTAGTAGTCATTTCCCTGTCAAGTAAACATCTTAGCCCAAAAGTTTATTTAGCAAGGTTTGGTCACAGTGTGGAAGCAGGAAATAGACTCGAAGTGCATAAACACTATCTTAACAGTGGGACAGAAACTATTCTAATAAACAGTGGTTTTTATGTAAATTTTATAGCCCTCGAATGGTAGCAGCCTGGACAGTTATAAATCAACCATAATTTGCCCTTTCACTTAGAATGGACTTAAATAGTCATTCATCTACATCGTCTTTGTTCTTCATTGCTTCTCCTTGCTCCTGGCCCCTGGCAGGTCAGCTCGCATCATTCTGGAACATGGTGGCTTAATATCAATAATTTCCATTCCAAAACAGATTTAACAAGGTTGAGGCGGTGTTCCCTTTATTAGCCAATATTTGATACCAACAGGCTTGGCATCCTTTAACAAAGTTGGTGGCCTAGAGAGATGCTTTCCAACAGGTTAAAGCCGTCCCAGGATGTTATAGGTTGGTGAATTGCAATTGAACCATTCCTCATTGTCAGTGCAGAGATGCATGTTGCATGACAACACCTCCCTGTATTGTATTAGTCATGCTTGGAGGAAAACTGATCAAGGGTTTCTGATCCTCTGGGAAATGTTTACGTATACAATTGGAATTCAGAATGTCTGAGATCCTTAAAAACTCTATTTCAGCTATTTGGTGCTGGTGACTGTTTCTTAAAGTAGAAGACAATCTATTAAATATTATGTATTACTTGGTGTACTAAGGAATGACAAAGACAGAGGTTCTTTGGCAGGGGGTGCAAACCTACATGGCCAGTGCAGCCAGGCAGATACCTGAGTGAGAAGATCAGGCCTGGTGTGCAAACTGGGTGAGTGAAGACGCTGCTGAAAGTGGTAGGTGCTCATCCATTCAGCAGAGTATTTCTGTGAGAAGAATGTGGAGCCAGGGGCACCAGATCTGCTAATTTTTCAAAAGAAGCTGGAAATGTATGCTTGATATGAAATCTCTGGATTTCTAAGTATTGGTTCAGATTACTCTGAAACATTGCGCTGGCTAAAACTCGTATATGTGGGGCTGAAATTGGTTCATAGGCCACCAGTTTTCAATCTGCCTTTTTTGGAGATCTCTATCTAAAGCATGACAGTGTATATTAGCTACGTGGATGTTAAAATCAAATGAACATCCAATTGTTAATGAATTCAATCATTGAATCAAAACACATTCTAGATCCTGGAAGAGTGTGTTGTCGTATGACATCTGTTCCACACCAAATTGTAGAGTGGTAGGCTGTGTTTTCAGATTCATTCTGTTCTGGGAATTGGGCCTGTCATAGCCACAATTTCTGACTTTGGGCATAGTTCTCCTAGTCTCCCCAGTGTGCTGTAGTTCACAGTAAGACAAGACAGGGTGTCTATTAATAATCTAGAGAAATCAAGCTGTTTGTCATTGGTGAAGACACCTAGCTGTTCTTGGCTTGTATATGAAAGTAGAACCAGTAGAATCCATAAGAATCTGGCTGCTATCAGAATGATATCAACAAGGAGAATGAATAAAAGAAATATTTAAAGACTCAAAGTCCACTAACATCAGTAGATCTAGACTGCAACAAAGCAGGCCTGGAATACAGCAACTGGAAATGTGGCTTTCTAGAGTTGTAGGGAGTGTAAGTTTCAGAGGCAGAGTTTCAAACAATGTCAGCTGTACAAAGTCTACAACTTCTAACACTAGATCTCCATCAGTAACAACATCTTGGAAAAGGGCAGTGTTGTTTTCAGAAAAACAGTGGTGGGGTCCCTGGAATGAGTGAGAACAACCCGGGAAGGTAAGGTATAGGTGAATGAAGAGTTCAAGCAGGTGCTGGGAGGGGGAGGGAGGCAAGGGGCTCCATTTACTGTGTTGAGATTCCTGCAGGGGCTAAGAATATCAAAGGTTTGTTCAAATATCCTTCAGCCTTTTCATCGGCTTGACATTTGCATCCCTTGGTCCTCCCAGCTTTGTTTCAGCAGTGAGTATGCTCAGATGACTGAGCCAGCTCAAGTTACTGATCACTATCTGTTTGTCATTCTAGCTCTCTTACCTCCCACAAGAGTTGTACCTTTTTGGTGCAAATAAGCTGCCAGAGCTGGCTTGGCTTGATCCCTGTGCTGCAGATGTCTCTAATTAACTTGATTGAGACAGGTCCATGGGATCCTATTGCACAGTCTGACAAGTCCTACTGTCCGGGGAGGCACTGTCCCGTCACCTGATGCATGCCTCCTGCTAACGTCCTTCGGGCAAAGTTTATTAAGGACTAAAGTCTTCAAGTGCCCGTGTTTTTAATATGAAAGCTGTGGAGTGATGGTTGCTAATTTGCAGCCAGGAATGTAAGAATTATCTCAAGTTTAAATTCTGAGAAGAAAACTCCAGCAACCTTCATTGACAACGTCTAGTGTTTTTACATCTAGAACGTTACAAATTTTATCATTACTAATATTATTAACATTATTATTTATAGTGGTTGAGAGGAATATGGTCTTAACTCATTACAAGTATAGATCCTTAAAATAAAAAATATTTAATCCCTCCATTGTGACTCAGAGACAAAACACGTAATAAGACAAGTGTTTGGAAGTTCTGGTCTGACTAGTAGTGCAATCTGCAAGATATCTAATAACTGGAGGTGAAACTAGCCCCCAAGCATTGTAAAGACTGGATTTGTTTTTATTTCCTTCAACAGCCACATTTACTCTTATTTTTCTGGAGTAAAAAATTATTCTGTGAACTAAAATAAAATTTTAAGGCTCACCCCCCCCACCAGCTGACTAAACGGACCCCCTCGTGGCCAAAGGAATACCCTAAAACTAAATTGCCTGCCAGGAGGAAGGAGGTCAGACATGCCTTATCATGCCCCTCTCCCTTCTTGGTGACATCCTTTGTAACCCATTAACAGGCCTAAGGGTATTCGAGACAAACCTGCAGGTCCTCAGTTTACACAACAAATCTATGTCCAGTGGCTTATCTCTGATAAAGAGCTCTTTACCTTGAAACATTCTAAGCCTTTAGACGAAGCTTCATGTCTTTAACCAATTACAGGCCAAAGAATCTTTTAACCCACCTATAACCTATAAGCCCCCTGCTTCGAGATGGCCCCCCTTTTTGGGCCAAACCAATGTATGCCTCCCACGTATTGATTTATAACTTTACCTGTAACCCCTGCCTCCCTGAAATGTATAAAACCAAACTGTAACCCCACCTCAGTGAGTCCACTTGCTCAAGGCCTCTTGGGCGTGGCTCCGGGTCATGGTCCTCAAATTTGGCTCAGAGTAAATCTCTTTAAAATTACTTTACAGACTGGTCTTTTTTTCTCCGTTGACAATTCAATCACATATTTTTTGTGTGTGGTTTTGTGCATGTGTTTTCTATGAATATTTATCTATAGCTTTTTCTACACTTTCCAGAACTGTTGTATATCAGTCCAGATCGAGGGCTATTTATTTTGACTGTCTGAAAGGAAGGATATCTTACAGCAGTTATTTCTAAAATATACAGATATGGAAGTCACTTATTGAATGTTGGAAGAAACAATAAGAGAAATCTTCAACTACATATAAGAACTACTATACATGTAACATCAATAACTTTTTATTCCCTAAGATATAACACCAAGGTGTGAAGGAGAATATTGACTTCTTTGATTTTTAAATTCTGGTTTTATTGGTTACCATTTACATGTGAACTCATTTCAGCACCTTTGGTAGAAGGTGTACTTATTGTTGTGAATCATCACAATTCATGGTCTAGCATCACTAAGCAACATGGCTTTGCCCTGCCCATAATCTGCCAGTGAATTAACCTATGAGTAGAAGTAATTCATTACCAGTTATCCGAGCCACATTATCCAGTCAGAGGAGTAGAATTTCTATTATCAATGGACTAGCATGAATTTGTAGACCATGTGCTCCAAAAGGAAGGATGAAAATGGAGACACAATCCTTATCAATGCCAAGGAATATAAAATGCAATTGGGACCATGTCCCAGATTTAGAAAAGATCATCTCTATAACTTCGCCCTTCAAGTATAATAATATGCTCAGTCCTATGTGATCTCACAAAGGGAAGAGTTCTCGGTGGGCTGTGAAGAGGTGGAAGCTCTCTAGGGGAATTAACCACTGAAAAAGTCTAGGGGACGATTGAGGGGATTGGAGACAATGGGAGAACCAATAGGCCTGAAGGTCTGAGTTCACACAGCTGGTGAGAAGAACAGGTTGCAGAGGAGTCCTGGGAATTGCGGCTGGATAGGTTTAGTGCTACCGAAGTATGGAGAGTGTGAAGGACCAAGCATGAATTAGAATTGATCGTATAGAGTAGGGAGTCATTCGTGTTCTTAATCCGAGAAGGCCTGATGACTTGAGAGGGAAAAAGGGAACAAGGGAGACCAGCTAAGAGGTGATGATGATAATCCACACAGGTGACTAGGAGTCCAGATGAGTCTGTGGTTAGAATGGATTCTGATGGATCTGAGAAGGATATCAAAGAAAGACGTCATCAGAATTTGTTAACAGGTGGGCTTTTGTTGAAGGAAATAGATAAAAAATACATCTTTCTCCTGATTTCCTTTTTTATTTTTTTAGAGATGGGATCTTGCTTTGTTGCCCAGGCTGGTCTTGGACTTGTGGGCTCAAGCAGTCCTCCTGCCTCTGCCTTCTCTTATGGACATGCCCACCAAGGAGCAGAGGATAGAGAAGTGAAATTTCAAAAAGTTCATTTTACCCATGATTAGCAATGTTAATCTTTGAAAAATAAAAGGAGAGAAAAATTTAGAGATTATTGAAGGACTGCTGAAATTGAGGGTTGAAGAGGCACATTTGAAACTTCCATCTGTGCATCTTTAGGAGAAAACATTAGCAATTGACTGATTCTATCAGATTCTCTGTTTAGTCCTCCAATTTTAATCAGATAAGACTGAGATAGGTATTAATGGTTTATCTGCTATTATACCACTCTCTCTGGTCAACTCTCAGTGCCGACATGCAATGGTAATTGGAGATCAGTCATTTCCCTGGATACACTTCATCATCCTCAGAAAGCCTGCAATGATGATGGGGTGTCATTTGCGTTTGGTCTGGCTTGGAGGTTTAAAACAACCTCTCTGGCTATTCAGATAAGCCATTTTCAGGATCTGAGAACTGTATGGCAGCCGCAGAAGCTCCCAGGACCCCCACTGTAGCCAGTTTTCAGGAGTAAAAGCAGATGGCAAGGGGTGCTGGGTTTGGCACTGACAGGGTTATTGTTACAGGGAAGGAGCAGCTCCTGCAGCTGTAGGTGTGCATTTGAGTTTCAGGGCCCCTCCTGATGCATTTTAGACTAAGAATCTCATTCTCCTGGAACTATCACTTGAGAATCAGAGTAATTATTTCCTATTGCCCTTTGTGGAATACAGTTATAATTGCATTACTGTTAACAGTATTCGCGTTAACACTTAATTGTTAATGTCCTCCTAATTTGGAGGAAATCATCACCTCTTCATATTTCATTGCCAGAAAGAGTTGTTAAACTCAAAGAGAATAATTGGAAGCTTCCAAATGGAGAAATGAGAAATGATGCTAGAATTCAGGGGTAGAATCTGTGGATAACTTCTCTTTCTGGTATTTGTGTGCATGTGTTTGTTTTCTTCTAAGGTATTGTACATCTACTTCCTTTTGAGGTTAAGCCACAATGCACAGCCGTTCACTGGAAAGTAACAGGAATTCCTGTGGTGTGGAAACAACTCTGGGGTTCATGGTAAAAAAAAAAAAAAAGGGCAGTAACTTTCTCTCATAGCTGACATCCTGTTTGAGTGTTGAAAGACACATTAACAAGAAAAGAAAGACACCACTGTGGCAAGGTCAGCCAGAAGGTGGTGGGCTATAGGCCTTGACTTTCAGATGATTGTTAACTTCTTCCTTTACAATATACTGAACTGCCTGTTGTTAACAACCCAGCCATTCCTTGGCTTGGTTCCGCAGCAGGAAACTGAAATATTTTGAGAAGACTTTATTCAGGCTTGCAAGGAAAAAAAAAGAAATTGAGAGAAAGAGGAAATACCAAAATTATATCAATCTTTGAATCCGTTAAGGGGAATATTGTTTGGGGCATTTGAGGATCTATTTCATTTGAATGTAGGATGGGCAAGTCTATTAACACTGGTTTGGGAAGAAATTTCTGAGGGGCCTGAAATTATGACTGCAGTTGGGAATCTCAGGGACCAGAAGGTTGGGCCGGTGCAGTCAAACAGGAGCTGCACGCAGAAGCGCCTAATGTTTGGTTTAATGCTGCTGCTACCGTCTCGAAGGTGCAGTGGTTGATCATAGCCCGCTGCAGCCTCAAACTCCTGGGCTCCAGCAATCCTCCTGCCTCAGCCTCCCGAGTAGCTGAATCACAGCCCTGAACCACAGTGCCTGGCATACCTTGAAGTTTTTAAGACTTTTTTTTTTTTTTAACAAGGGGCCCCACATTTTCATTTTGCACTGGGTTCCACAAATTCTGTTGCCTGCTTAGTTGGTCCTGCTAAGCACTTATTAGTGATAGCAGAATGTGGTTTAAATTTCACAGGTGCGCTAGAATCCAGATTCTCCTCAACCACCCCTAAGCAATTACATTCTGTACTCTTATCAACACACAAACTGGTTTGACAACATTTCAGTCTTGTTCCTTTTAAAAAATGTCGTCTAGCAAAGCAGCTCTATTTCCTTAATGCTTATGTGATGCCAAATAACCTGCTTGACCTAATTTTTTTTTTTCCTTTTCAACTGGTTATTTCTACATTACGTGTGGCTTATGGATCCTTGTTGAAAATATGAACAATTAATTAATAAGTTTAGTTTCCTAAGTTTCACTGTATAGTTTCAACCAAAAGAACTGTTTAAGCTGGTGGACTACTGAAAATGGCAAGGTTTTAACACTAGTACACCCAGGGGCACATTCCTTAATTTCTAAAGGTGTGATTGTTTGGACCTGGAAGATTTCAAAAGCACCTCCAGGCTAGGAGTGCCTCCTTCTAAGGAAGGTCACCTGGCACCATTACAGTTCAGAATGCACCTTGAAATGATTTCTGCTAGCAGAGCTTGATTTCTTATCAAGTTATGCACTGACAAGTGAGAAACTACACCATCCGTTTTATTTGCTCTGTGACTCATTAGCTTTATTTCTCATAAACACCCTTCCCTTCCAAGTACAATCTAAGAAATTCTGTCATTAAAAGCAATTTTGTTTTTCCTGCCTAAGGGTGACTATTTTCAAGAAAATATGTGCATTTTGACAATGTGAGTCTTGCCTATTTAAAGCTGTAAGTATAATTTCTTTTTTATTGGGTGATAAACTTTCTTTCTGACAAAACAAAGGACAGCCAAGATTTCTTCCCTTTTAAAAAATTGTGATTTTGCATTTCTTTATCCACATTCTAAAGCACATTGTCATAACTGCTTTTGAAAAAAAAAAGTTACATGGCTTTGTATGTTATCAGTTTAACAAAGCTGTCAGTGGTATTGAGCATTAAACGAAGTGTAAATAGATTGGGAAAATAGAACAAAACGCTGTGTTACATTTGAAAGTTTGGGCTTAAATGCTTCATTCCTGTAACTATAGTATGATGATGAATTTACTGTTAAAAAAAACCCTGATGCCTGATTTTGATGTCCACGTGTATGCGTATATTTGTTACCTTTTTTTTTGATTATTTTGATCTGCTGTGCAAAGGAAAGGACCTTCAACAGTGGGTCACCAGTCTCTTTCCTGCTTCTGCCTGGGAAAGACAGCACGGTAACATTTCCATGCCCTGCCCCTGGGTTTGCTGCCATTAGAGCTCAGAGCTGACTTTTCCTGCTGACTCTCACTCTTACATTTCACTTCCGGGTCAGTAGAGCCCACAGGTAAAGCTGCCCGATGAACAGGCTCTGAGGCAGGGTTTCTCAAACTGTGATTGTCCGTATGCCACCTTCAAAATACTTGCTGTGTGCGTGTATCACCTATGCCAGAATTTACTTAATATTTTTCTTTAAAATAGACCTTAATTTTTTTTACCGAATTTTTTTTTCATGGAAACTTTACAGCCTTCCCTAAATGTCCCTTTGCCATGAGTAACTATCACTTGCCCTAAGTAAGCCAACAGGCTCTAATTCTGAAGCCTACTCTCTTTCTTTGTCAAAAGTAGAGATTAGCCAGTGTTAGAGAGATGTTAAAGACCTATTAGCACCATGCTGAGATTTTTTTTCCTTGACTACTTGAAAAAGGATTTATAAAGGAATAATTTCCTCATTATGTGATGCATTGTTTGTTAATGCCGGATCCACATATCACCTGTAGTTCTCATAATAGTGCTAGAGGTCTGGGCCATTCACTTTGAAAATACTGCCCTCAGTGATGAGATCTGATGGATGCTGAGAGGCCCCTCCACTTGTCATGTTGTCTTAAATTCCACCATTATAATCATTCCTTTAGATTTATATTTCGATTTTGTCCTGTAATTACCTATTTAAATGTAAATTACTTTGTAACCTCTTAATAGTCTTCTAAAGATTGGTTTTCCTTATTATTGAGACTAAGGCTCCACCAAAAGACATAGCCTTGAGATCTGGACTGTGGAAGGATAAAAGAAATACTTAAGTATAACACTCTTTCCAATTAACTTAGGATTGTACTCTCTCCTTGGTCCTTTCTTTTAGCCTAGGATAGCCTCTCTTCCTTCCCCCCCCTACCCTGGCTCTGGCTGTCACACTTTCTACAACCCAGGAGTCAAATGCTAACACTTCTGGGGCCCTTCTCCATGGCCCACCCCAAATGGTAAAAGCTCTGTGCATCTTGCTCACCAAACTCACCACACTTGCACTGTAGTTATTTGTGAGCTCTCCTTATCTCCTCTTGTAGACAACAAGTTAGTGGTGAATGGACAGGAGACATGACTTCATTAACTGTAACAGAAAGTGGGAAAAGCAAGTGTCCCAAAGCAAGTTTGTCTAAGCTGATTTTGCAAGAATATTCCTCATGCCACACAGCTGGGAAGGGTAGCATTCCATCCACCCGGATTTGGCCCAGTGATGTCAGCCTTGTTCCCCTGTGTATGAATCATTAAAACAGGCAGACTCTGAACCTTGCTAAGGTGTGGGTGTGGAGAAGGGAATTTGAGAGAGAGAAACCATTTCTAGCATTTCAGCTCTGGTGCCCAGTTCTGCTTGAGCTATCTTTTTCCAAGCCTAGCTGACTACTAGAATATGTGGACAGGGAGGATGAAGTATTATCTCTGCAAAGCATAGCAGTGACTCAGCATTTAATACCTGCACCTTTGACACAGATTATGGCTTAACACGACTTATGAGCTGTCCATTGTCTCTAAATCCACAGTGGAAAATTGGCAGGAGCTTTGGCAGCGCAAGGACAGACTATTTCAGCAAAGGGATGCATCTCTCAATGACTTGAGCACCATCTTTGGAATCATGGTGTCATGAAAAGTGCTTTGGAGTCAGAAACATGTGGGATTGAATCCCAGTTCTGCACTTAAGAGCCAGGTGCTTTGATGTGAGTTAGTTAGCCTCCTACTGCTCCAGACTTTGTGTAAGTTAGAGATGATAATGATTCTTACCTCACAGTGTTGCTGGGTGTACTGGGTAAGGTTGAGTGGTCGTAGAGCGCACAGCACAGCGTCTGGCAACAGGAGTCATGAACTCTTGATTCATTCCCCCTTTATTTTTCAATGACCATCTCAGGCTCTGTCTTGCTTGGATTGTGTGTGTATCTTTGTGAGTGCCACGACAGTGCATTTAACATGAAGGAACATCTCTGCAGGCAAACTGGAATCGCCAGAGATGGAGCGAAGAGTAATCACCATTATAGTATCATTACATTTCTTATGCTGCTGTGGTGGATTTGCTTGGGAATAAAACCTCTAGTAATTACTTTATAACTATCTATTTATTTGATTTTCAGTTAAGTTGGACTTAAGTTCTCACAAGGTAACTGCCATAACTTCATGATCACCACCCTGGCTTCGCGGTCATGTTGGCTCACACTTTATGAGGCAAAGCTGCATTTATATGGCATCTTTGGAGTAAAGCAATAAAACCTTGGTGTTCTGCCATATTAGGAACTGTCCAGGACTCATTTTTAGGACTCACCTGTCCATATTAATTCTTGTAATGTTCTACGTAAGTTGTGTCAAAGTAAGATCTAGGAAGCAGGAAGAAATGACATTGGTTGTCATCTTAGGTAATCTTCAATCATTATCTTAGAGGCTTGCCTGTTGATGTTCACTCTCTCCCTCGCCGGGTATGCAAGAAACGGTGGCCTTGGGAAGGACTTGGAAAGAAGCGAAGGTGAAATCTGGTGTAATATAAGTCGTAATTTGGGTCACATTTGAAAATCAAAAGCTTTGCTGTCGCTGTTGGTAACCATTGGCCTAAGGAAAAGCAGTGGTTCAGAAACTTCCCTTGAATTGTTTTTCTTAAAAAAGAAAAATCTCACACAGAATGGAAAGTTTGGGTCACAGGTGTAAACCCTTAGGCCTCGCTTCCTCGGTGAGCTCAGTGCTGGTCTCAAGGACAAAAAAGAGAGTGAGAAAAGGAGTCTTGCATTAAAAACAGATTTACCTCTCCAGGCAGAGGGACGGCTGTGAACACAGTCTCTGCCAGGACGCTGAGTGAGGAGGGCAAGTTGGAAACAGTAGTTGTGGAGTTGAGGTGTTTATTTTCCCCTCCCCTTGTTCCTGGCATGATGAATTTGGCTCATGGATTTGGTTTTGCTTCAGAATTCTCTCTGTGATAAGTGAAGGTTAGCTACTTGGGGACTGGTAGTTAATTTGAGCCTATGGGTAACTCCCCTCTTGCCTGGGATTGTGTTTGTAACGTTTTGCTCTGTGGGTTTAACTAAACTGTCAGGACAGCAGAGGGCTGAGTTATTGGAGTTCATTGTGGAAAGCTGAGGCAGGAAATGAAACTGTGCACCTTAAAGAAGGAGAGTTGCAACAGGGAAGGAGAAGGAAGGTCTGGGCCCAGAATCCCCTGTGATGCTTTGTTTCTCTGCGAAATTAAGTGCAGAATTTCTCCCCTTGGTCCCTGAGGACCTGCACACAATTGATTTTGAAGCAGCATCACCGCTGTGTCTCGCCCCACGTTTGCTAAAGAACCGACTTGCTCTCTCTCGTTTACCCCAGGGTAGGGATAGGTCTCGTACGAGTCATCTTCATCTGAATATATCTCAGGGCCGGAGCAGGGACAGGAGTAATACTGAAGAGTTGAGGGATATTCTGAGACACGTACCCCTGGAAGACAACACAATGGACCAAAATTTCCTCTTGGCTCTAAAATTGCTGAAGTGCTGGCCCAGGGGCTGAATTCCAGCCAGCTGGCTGTCCAAAGGTTAGAAGGTTGGGGCAGGCTGTGCCTAAGTTATTTCCCTGCCTCTTTTCTAATCCTCATAAAGTTCCTATTGTCTGCTTACTGTGGTCATTGCTTCAAAACTTCCTAAAAGGTCTCCTGGGCTTTGAGATTATTTTCTTAATACTTTTAACCCACGTCTCATGCTGCTCACATACAGAGTGAGCCTCGATCTATAATACGAGGTACTTCATGCCACATGGGACAGTCTCACAATCAGGTGCTTAGATGCAGCTCCGTAGGTGTCACCTTGTACCTTCAGAGTCAACATTAGTAACTTCAAGTCATCCTCACAAGGGACCAATGTGCGTATAGCATTTGATGGAAAGAGAGGATATGAAGGCGTATGAAAGAATATAGAAAAGCTCACTCTTAATGAACTTAAATTGGTTACAAGAAAATTCTTGTAGCTGTAGCTTCCCTAAATTAATTCAAGCAATAGTTATATTTTTCTGTGCCCTGAGTTTATCACTCCATAAATGATCAGAATTCTTCTAACCCTCCTAACGGATTTTAATTTTTATTTGCTCTCCAAAATGTTTAGGACAATTGTTTTTACTAAGTGTCAAAATTCCTCTGTGTTTTATAAATTGAATGTATACATAACCAAATATGTATGTATGTAGCAAATTTGTTGTTGGGAAAATATTGGAAGACAGCCTTGAAAATAATTAGGTGTAGTAGCTTAGCTTTTAAACTTTAATATTATTTTTCTGATTACAAAAGAAATGTATTGTCATTGAAGACAATTAAAAATATCTGTTTTTTAAAGTACAAACCATATATATAAAAATAAAAGTTTTGAGACGTGTATATTTGAATGTTAACCTGATTAAAAATATTCTATATATTATATTGTAATCTGCTTTTTTATTTAGTGATATTGACATTTATTTTACTGGAGAAACTACCAAACTAAATTACCTCAAAATCTTTTGAGAATGATTGTAGTTATATTCTAGAACAAAGTTAAAAGTATGTTACCTAGAATTAAAGAATGTAGAACTAGAGCTGCCCTTGATCTAATTTCAGCCTTCCCTCTTTGTAGGTGAGGAAGCTAATCCCTGGAGAGTATATGACATACCCAGGGTCCCACTGGATATTGGTGACAGAGTGGGGACTAGAACCCATGTCTCCTGCTTCCCAGTCAGCTGTGTTTTCTGTCCACTACAAATCTTTGTGTGGTATTTCTCTTTACCCCATAAATGAACTTAAGGTTCACGAACTTTTTGAATCTTAGTGCAATAAAAAGGTGTGAACCATCCATACAACGGATTTGGGAGTATGTGGAAGAAGAGGAGAACCAGACTCAGTTTAGCTAAGGCCACCGAGTTGCTTATCAGACAGATGTCATGCTTCTTAGTCATGGGAAGCAAGCATTCTGGGTAACACTGTCCCATGTAGCCAGATACAGTTTTACACTCTGCCAGGTGTTTTCATCTCTAGTCTCATGTTTTGATCATTGCAAAGTCTCTGGGAAATTGGTAGATATGGTGTTTCCATTGAACTAGTGACTTAAATTCTGGGAACTCAAGAACATATTAGCTCCACAAGGGCTGTGCTGCGTGGTGACACTTTAGGTCTGGCTCATCGTGCGCGCCCAGAGCTGTTTACCATGGGGCCTCCTGCACTGTGGGTATTCATTATGGAGTAGAGTTTCTGCTTAAAATGGTGACAGTTCAGCAATACAACATCTTTCCCATTTGTTCACTTGATTTCTCAACGTAAAAATCTCAATCCAGAAATTGTTTATATGAACACCAAACAAAAGATGGTCCTCTTTGGTTTTCTCTTCTTTCCTGCCTCTTCCCTTTCTCTTTTCTTTCCCCTTCTCTGATTCTTTCTTTCTGCAAACCTCCTCCCATACATACTCTGTCCTCCTCACCTCCTTGAATTCTCTCAGTTCTTCTCTCGTTGCTTTGAAGATGACAACTGCATACAGTTTTAAGACCATGGCGTTTTTGCGTGGGGTATGTCTGTCTGTGTGTCTGTCTGTCTGTCTTGGCATTTGCAGGATTTCTACCACGATCTCAGGGTCTAACCACACATACCGCGAAAAGAACATTCTGAAGGATTGCAGGAAATAATTGATGAAAAGGTTGCTCTGTGCAGGGCACACTGGAATTTAGTTAATGTGTAGCCTGAAGCAGAAAGTGCCTGGCTGCTTTCAAGCCCCTTTGAACACATGTACAAGTATTTGGTGAGAACTTCAGAACTCAGTAAAGCCTTGTCTTTGATTCCAAAGATATCCCCAGGGCCAGTGAATAAATTACAGATGCTTTTAAAAAAAATTTACTTAATGCCTATATTAAATAATTAATTCTTTATGAACCAACGTGACTAAATAGGTTAATCAAGTTATTGCTGGATTTGTTTAATTTTCCTCACTTTTTAAAAATAATGCCTTGTTTAAAGAGGTAATAACAGGATCCTTTGTTATTCTTATATAAAATTAAACACTTTTGACCTACAAAGCAATGTTGCTTCTGTAAGCTGATCCACGTTCATTTAGTCGAGTGCTGATTCTCCCCTGTTCTCTCTTGCCTAGATTACAACCTTCCTCCCGTGTTCTCCCTTGCCTTGATTACAACCTGTAGAAAGAGGATTTTTTTCTGTGTATTTAATATGTGACATATAGGACCTCTCTTTAGAGGTGTATCGACTGGATTCCCAAAGATGCTATTTAGGGCTTGAACTCAGTGACTTACTAAGTGATACCTTGGTACCCTTAAAGGATTCTACTGAATAGTTTTCTCTCTACTCTTAGGCAAGTTCAGTCTCTGTGTGTATGTACTTTGTCCTTGCTTCATCTGAAAACTGCTTGGAACTACATGTTGTAATTATGGGTATTTTAACCCATGCTTTTACTTTCAGTCTCTCTCTCTTTTAGGAAAATCTTAACTTTCCTTGTTCTATCTTATTTTATTTTTAAATTTCAGGGTCTCCTGGGAGCTGGGAATTAGAAAAGATCTGAGGGGTTATCATCTAGTCTGATTCCTACCTCTTTCATTTAAATGTGCAGATGGTCAGAATTTGAAATTTCCCTACTCTGAAAACACAAAAAAATAACAGGGCAAGTTTCAGGGCTTCTGGACTATTGTGCCTGAAATTGTTCCTGTTCTCTTTGGTTTTAATAGCGACACCCACCATGTTTGTATGATTGATGTAGAATGAATGCAGAGTGCCCTTCTGAAGTTTTTCTCATTGCATATCCTAGAATATTTTTCTAAAGGGGGGGAGTTAATAACAAGTTCATTTTCCCTTGTTTTAATGACTTAGGTATATTCCTCTAACAGTCATAGACACGCATACAAAGACACAGCTTTCTTCAGGGAATTTGAAATTGGTTAGCATCGCTGATGAACCTTCAAGCTTTATGATAATATTGTTATCATTTAACCTCTCCCCTGTCCTTCTTTTTCCTTTAAGACATCAGAAGTAGGTAGGCTACAATGAAACCCACTTTTAACTTTTTTAATATTTTAAATTACAAACGGTCTTAGTTTGCTCAAATTTATTTTCTACCAAAAAAAAAAAAAATGAAGAAATAGCTGATACCTTCTCTTAAGAATGAGGCTTTACTCACTCAAGTTTTTGATAAATCAGTTACACTGATATGCTTGCTGTGTGACAGACTGCAGCTGAACCTCATTATTCATACATGTCTATGTGATGTTGCTGAATCAATTTGTGCTGTATCCGTTTTGCACTCATGGATAGTTCACGGTCCCTTATGAGCAGAAATAGTCAGCAGGCAATAATAGAAGACACAGAGCAGAAATGGATGGGGCCCGTAATCCTTGGCTCCATGGTGCTAGATCCATTTCTTAAATTCCTTTTTAGTGTCTTTTTTTTAAAATTCTGGTCTCATCAACAGGAGTATGGCATCAACAGAATCAAAAAGCAGATACTTTCCAAACGTTTGTATATGTCATGCTTCTATTCCAATATGGATTGTTAAATAAGGGGACAGAAAAAGTCTCTACCTCCTGATTAGTAGAGCAGGCCGTTCCCCCGTGTAATTCCTCATGGCTACAGTAGTCTTCTATATAGCACAGTCTCCTTTTCCTTATTCAAAGAAAAGCCAAACTGCACTCAAAAATGTTACCTTTTTAGTGGCCAAACAGTTCCTACGGCTAAGCATTCAAATCAAGCAAACAGAGTAGAAGAAAGAATGTGAAAAGGAGATAGCCGCCTGTAGCCACTACTGTCAAGCAGGCTGGTGTCTTTGGGGAACTGGAGACGGCGTTATGGCCATTAAAGCCAACTCAGTGAAACCCTATTGTCAGCTAGTGTCGGCTCCACTGAGGAAGTCGTGTAAACTCTCCCATCACACTTGAAGCTAAGAACTTTCTTCTGCGGTGCCATTGCTTAACAACTCAGTTCTGACCTCTCTCCTTCTGCTCTTGTGCATTAATGATTTTCCAGGGGAAGAAAATGTCAACTTCACAAGGTCTTCAGCTCTTTTACACTCACGGAACTCCAGGAGATAATTTTTGTAACATTGTCCTGGAATTTGGGAATTCACTCTTCTCGGAGCTCTGTCTTTAATGAACTTGGAGATCTTAGCCAAGTGACTCCACCTCTCTGGGTGTCAAGTTACTCAGCTATAAAATATGGGCATAGGATAAATGATCCTCATGGCCCACTTTACCGTAACCTGTTGTAGTTACAGTTAATTCTGTCTGTAGTTACAGAATTTTGTTGTTCTGGGGGAGCATTTCATTTTTCTGTGTCCTCTTATTAAAAAAATGTGTGTTCCAATTGATATTTGAGGTTCTAACATAAAAGGTTTAATTTAAAAGTGAATTTGAAGGAAGAAATGCTCCTTAGGTCAAAGAATGAGGAATTATCAGGTATACATTTATGAAAAAGTATATTTTGGTGTCAGGGTAAAAATCAACACTCGTGCCTAGAGAGCCTTTATATGGAATCAGACAAATAAACAAATAAATCTAGAATGCATTTTTTAAAATATCAGCAATATCCAGAAGTTTTCAAAAAAAGACTAAAATTATTGTTTTTTTCTCCTGACATACGATGGATAATTAAAGTTTTGTTGCAAACAATAGAAGACAGTAAGAAAATACTTCTTTAAAAGTTCACGCTTCCAATTACCAAAATGACTCGATCACTTTAACAAATGTTTTAAATGGTGCTATGAAGTAGAGGGGGTTCAATGCTTATATTCCCTTATTTTCAGCAAATAATTTAGGATACTGACCCACATTGAGGTTTTTCAACACTCTGTTTTTGCATTACAAAGCTATAACAAAGTATTTGTTCATAACTATGGTTTATTGTCTCATCACGTCCAAACAGGCTTTAGTAGTCCATGTTCTGGGCATCCTGTTTCTCTCCTCCATACATTTTGGTTCCCTCATGCTGTCCACCCTATCTAGAATGCCTCTGCTAACTTCAGATAACTTCTGCTCAAACGTAGACTCTGGTAAGCCCTTTCTTATCTCCAAGGCTATATTTGGGATCCTACCTTTACATCTCAAAATGTAATTACAAGTTTATGGGTCTGTCCCCTGACTAGGTTGAATCTGTGAGCACAGGAGTTATATCTCATGCATCCTTGTACCCTACTGTCCAACATGATGCCTCGTCCATAGTTAAAGGTCAGTGGAGGCTTTTCAATGACTGACTGAAGGCATGTCACATGAGACCACTGAAATAATAATAACAATTGTAAAAATGGAAAGAGGTGAGAGAAAACAAATATATCAAAAAGTAATATCTTACCCTTATTGAGCATTAAATTTAGCTCTAAGCTGTCTGGCATCCAAGCCCAACAATAAATATAATGTGACTAAAATATAACAGAAGCAGTGTGGTTTAGAGAGAGCAGCATGGGATTTGGAGGGAGAGATAAGGGGATTTGAATCCTGTCTCCACTACTTACTAGTAACGGAACAAATTCTAGAATCTCTCTTCATCTGTTTCTTCATCCCCCAAATGGAAAGAACACCCACTTCATAGAGTTGTTCTAAGGAGTAAATGAATTAATATATTGAAGTAAACATAGTTGCTGCTCATGTGTGAGGTAATTCAGATTGTCACTATGCTTTTTGGTTTTTTGTTGTTTTGTTTAAATCAATAGACTATGTTTTACAGCAGTTGTAAGTTTACAGAAATTGAGCAGATAATACAGAGTTCCATATACTTCTCTCTCCTGCTCAGTCTCCCTTATTATTAGCTCGGGTTATTTTTTAAGTTAACTAAGTAACTTATTCAAGTTATATGATAAATACAGTTGGCCCTCCTTATATACATGTGTTCCACAGCCTTGAATTCAACCAGCTACAAATGGAAAATATTAGGGAAAAAAATTGTGTTCTCTACTGAACATGTAAAGACTTTTTTTGTCATTATTACCTAAACAATACAGTATAATAACTATTTACACAGGATTTACATTGTATTAGGTATTGTAAATAATCAAGAGGTGATTTAAAGTATATGGGAGGATATGCGTAGGTTACATGCAAATACTATGCCATTTTATATCAGGGACTTGAGCATCCATGGAGTTTGGTATCCCCAGAAGATCCTGGACCAATTCCCAACAAATACTGAGGGATATCTGTATGTGATTAATATAGTCAAAACCGAGCAAGGGGGCTATGGTGCCTTTATTTCTGGAGACTATTGGATCATTTCCTACCACATCTATGGAGTGCAGTAGTAAGTTGTAAATGAACTATCTTTTGCAAAGTATAATGTTCAACCATAACAGGTCAGTGATAGGACGGGCGCGGTGGCTCATGCCTGTAATCCTAGCACTCTGGGAGGCCGAGGCGGGCAGATTGTTTGAGCTCAGGAGTTCGAAACCAGCCTGAGCAAGAGCGAGACCCCGTCTCTACTAAAAATAGAAACAAATTAATCGGACAACTAAAAATATATATAGAAAAAATGAGCCGGGCATGGTGGCGCATGCCTGTAGTCCCAGCTACTCGGGAGGCTGAGGCAGAAGGATCGCTTGAGCCCAGGAGTTTGAGGATGCTGCGAGCTAGGATGATGCCACGGCACTCTAGCCCGGGCAACACAGTGAGACTCTGTCTCAAAAAAAAAAAAAAAACAAGTCAGTGATGACAGAGCAGAAAAAAATTGTGAAAGTTGCATTTCAACAACATTTGGAATTTTAAATTCACACACTTTAAGTCTATGAAAAACGATAAAAGGGGGATTTTCGAGGGAAGCTGAGTGGGCCACTGAAGCTGTTCATTAGTAGGTTAGCTGGAGGGCCTGTGACCTCATGGGCCCAGCTGATCTTGGACAAATAGGAAAGAGGTGCAAAAAGTTTGACGTACAAGAGGGTACTCCCCACCGGGAAAACCATAGTAAGCATGAAGGGAAACAGTATATGTGGGCTAAGTAACTACAGTAAGCATCAAAATGAACATTCAGGGTCATGCGGATTCTTGGAGTGCTTTCTGAATGTACTAAGCAGCGTTTATTTACAAAATGGATTTAAAAGCCACAAACATCAGATTTCTTGCCCCAAATTTCTTGCATGGCCATCTTGAACAAGGGCAAGATAGCCCAGAGAGCTCATCTGCACAGGAGGTGAGCTTTAAGAGAAGCAGGAGGCTACGGATCAGTCCGTCCAAAGCAGCAGTGAGGCCAGATTGATTTGCTGGGACAAGTGTGATTTGTTCAACTAACACAGACACATGCCCCAGCCATTGGCAGGGTTGCAGCAGCACTTGGTTTCAAAACATCTCTTCTTAATATGGAATGTTTTTCAGTTCTCTAGAGGCTTAGCAAGATCTGAAAAGATTTTGGTCCTGTTTGCAGGCTGCAACATATGCCACTTTTTACACCTTTACCTAGATGGAAAGCACTGTAGTCCACTGCTCTGCATGTTTGAACAAGCCCCGCTTGGAGAAATGACAGTGCAGTAACAGCTGGTTTCTCCAAGAGCTGGTTCTCAGTGCCCTGACGTTACCTAAACAATCATTACTTTCTTTTTTTCTTCCTTCGGTGCTTAAGCAAGTTTCAGCATATTAGAAGAGAGATACGTGGGAAATGGCCTAGAGCTCTGGGACAAAAATGTATATTGCACCTTAGTTAGCTTACATTAAATTAACTTTAGATTGATATATATGGATACCTCCTTTTAGGAGCTAAACCACCACCCCACCACCCCAGAGCTCTTAATTAGCCCTCTCCGTGTGGAATATGGACCTGTAACCATCCACTAGTTCCTAATTCTTTCTCAATTAAGGGTTCCAAGTTAAAGGGGCAATTAATATCTTTAAATTGTATTATTTCTGTCAAAGCTAAAACTGTGTTAATCAAACAAGAGCACAGTGTGAAGCATTTCCAGGCAGTTGATGGCATTTTCCTACAGGAAGTACTCAAAACCAGAAGTTTGGCTACTCCCAGTCAGGGCAGCTGTGCGTTAAAGTTATTCTGAACATATGCTAATGCTAACTGGACCAAAGTGTTAGTTTTACAGATCATTACGAGGCTTGTGAAAAAGAATAATTCATGCTGAGTAAAGTGGAAAGTGTTATCTATTTCAAGATTGCAACAATAAGCTTTAACAATGAAGAAAGACATTCTGGGTCCCTTATATATCTGTGTGTTGTCCTAGGGAAATGGAATAAGGTTAAAGACAAGAGTGAGGAATTTTCCATTCTGATCCAATGCCAAATTTTATTTGGTAATTTATTTGATAATGACAGTGCCCACTTCTGAGCTTATATAGCATGTAGTGTCTTCCCGCAATTAAAGATTTGCAAGGAAAATGTTGGGAGGATGTGAACATCAGCTACTCTTGAGTTCCCAGTGTGGCTGGTTAGTAATTCCTTATCCCACAAAGAATTTAAAAAATGTGCCAGCTTATGGAGGTCGGAGGCTAACGCATGGAGGTGTTTAATGTGCATTTTTTTCTATCTCACTAATAGACTGTTGACATGGGTCTTTTGTGAACTCTCTGGCTAGCTAAATATATTCATGATCTGAGTGAGGGGAGGAGCAGGGAATGCTCAAATTTCAGGATATTAGGTTTTGTTTAATTTCAGTCAATCATCTGTTGAAGGCAAGTGTACCAGATGAAATGCATCCTCTGAATAAGCTCTGAGATCTTTGGGTCTGTGTATATAAATCATCTTGCCTGCCATGACACCACATCCAACAAGCCCCGTTGACACTGACAGGGACCAGATGTGTAAGGCCATGGAAAGGACATTAGGTTTTGACATCAGCTGACTGACAGTTACATTTGGAGGCACCAGTTAAGGGTTGGAGATTCTGTCGAGTCCAGCAGGTAGATGAAAATCTGCATTTAATGTTATCACATGCCTTTAAGCACTTAGCCGAAGATAAAATCACCTCTGTTCATGGAATTCAGCTCAAAACAACCTAGTTTTAGCTCTTCAAACCTAAATACTTCCCCCACTCTCGTTTGTTCTTGCTCTTGTTCTGTCTCACTCTCTGATAGCCACAGTGGAAAGCAAGCTTAAGAAGTAAAAATAAAATGTACAAAACATTCATGCATTTTTTCCTGGAATGTATTCTTCCTTATTCTATCCTTGCATGTATCTAAATATACCAAACATGATAGATCTATAAGCAAAGTATATATGTTACATTCTCACACTAACAAAATTACCTTAACTTTTTTATGGGCACTAAAAATGTTAGTATTTGCATAGTATAAAATTTCCTTCCCCAGATTTTTACCTTTAAGAGCTTAATAACTTCTTGAAGTGTAGTATTTCTAAATCTTGAGGTTTAAAGATTTCTAACATAGGAATAGTAATTGAAGTAAATTGCCGTTTGATCTAAGTAAAAGATTCTTTGCACAAAACTAATGAGGGACTGAAGTCATTTTAATCTGGAAGTGAAAGAAGCAGATCAAAAAGGGCTTCAAATGATGACTACAGCTGATTTTAGTGTAGCATTTTCGATGATTAAATGTTTATTCTTAATCTTTATTTAAACAATAAAGGTTTAATTATTATACATTTTTATTAATATTTTGATGAAAATAAGTAGAAACAGTTAAGGAAAAAGTTTTATTACCTTAATTTCTTATTGAGTTTAGTATGAAGTGTTTTAAAGTAACCACTCAAAAGTGAGTTATAAAATTTTATGACTTCAATTTTCAGTGACAAAATATGAATGCATTTTTTACTTTTAGAAAGGCTGAATATCAGCATTTGCTTTAGATTGTATAAAAGCAATTGCAAAGTGACAGAAGGAAAATGTTCATGCTAATTATGAAGGGAATTATTGGCTTTTGTTCATATTGGAACGCCTTTAATGTTTTGAGAGTGGGTTAATATTGATCTGGCATTCATTCTGCTGTGCGTCCAACCCGTGCACATACACTCGCGCGCGCGCGCGCGCGCACACACACACACACACACACACACACACACACACACACACCCTCAGCTGGCATTTTTGCCTACAGGCTGCTGAGAGCTGATTATTCTTCTAATCAAAACTGTCACAATCAGGGGAGACAATTAGTCAGGTTAGGCCTCTGCTGATTTTGCCTGTGGCCCTTAGCATCAGATGGCCTTGAGCACTCTTGAATCATATCAACAAGTATTTCAATAATACCTACTCCGCTCCACCTGCTGCTGCTGCTAGAATCTGCCTTTCATCTCTGGAACTGCTTGAGTTTGTGAGTTCTTGTTTATTTTAAATTGAAACCGCAAGGTATTGAAATTTTCAGAAGTGGAAACTTGGCAGACCTCATTGCTAATGCCATTTTAAAATCACCCAGTCAATAGCATCAAAAATCGTGAAATCAATTACCTATAAATAGGTTGCTGTACTTATGCGCTTGTGGAACTTAGTTTATAGAGTTTGATTCCCATGTAAAGTGCATATACATACAGTGCATAAAAAAGGTTCCCACATATAATAGGCTCAGCATATTTAAAGCCATGCTTAAATCAGAATGACACAAAACCCATTTGGCAATAATACATTTTCATATTTTTCAAAGAAAATAATTTTGTTATGAATATAAGGTTAATATATATTATTCTGGTCATTGTCTGATTTTACCAAATATTAGAAGTTTTTTAATAAAAAAGTAAGGACTTTTTATCAACTCTTTTAATATCTAATATGTCTAGATAGCCTTCACATCTTTCTATCTGAAAATTCTACCAGTCTTAGAACGCAATCTAGAATGTGACTATGTTCCAGGGTTTTTTAGTCAGATATATATCATGTATTTCAATATCTACTTTAATAATATAGTATCATCTTGAAGTAAAGTGGCTTTAGAAAGAAGAAAGAAGATCAAATAGAGATTTATTTAAAACAACGTAGGGCTTATTATTTTTTATATGAGGATACAACATTCATATAAATTTTTTAAAAAGAAGAAGAAAGGAAGAAACCAGACAAGCATTTCTTTTCACTTATTTGAAGGATTAAGGTGTTTTACTGAAATATTAATTTTATGTTTTTGAGTTAGGCATTTGTGTGTTTGTGTGTGTGTGTGTATCTGTGCATTCATGGGTTTTCTCAGATATATACTGTAATTGTTATTTTTGGCTCATGACTAACAGGAAGATCGATTAGAATATGACTCTTTAAAGGTTTAACACATGAGAGATAATAATTCATTGTTATATATGAAGAAATTTTTCTTTCATCATAGTGCTGCTCATTTGGTGAAAATGGCTTGAATTTCTATAAGTAAATGTCAGCTGTGTAAGTCTGACATTTCTTACATGGGTCCAGCCTTGTGTAATTTAGGTTTTCTCTATGTATTTGTTTATTCATTCATTTAGACTTTCATTTATTCATCCATTCATTCATTCATCCATTTGCCATGGATGAATTCATTCTCTCTTTATATATAAATATATCCAAATATGTAAGTGTATATTGAGATTATTTATTCTCTGCCTCTAAAACAATAAAAGTTGGTATCTCCAGGTATATTTTTTGAGGATTTCTTTTCCATTTCGAAAAATTTAGAAATATTTTTTGAGTCTATTTGTAGTTTATAGGAAAAACATTTTGTTCTAATTTTTGCAGTTTATAACTTTAACAGTCTTTTGTTTTTCTTTACTTTACACATATGCATAGACAGCTAATACAAACCAACATAGTTGATTTCTCTAGTTGCTCTATGGGCAATTAAACCAGGAGTATTATCTCAGCAGGAATAAGTGGGCAAATTACACATGTGAAGTAAATGGATCTTTGAAGCTTGAGCACATAGGTATTACTGTACAAGAGGCTATGTTAAAATTCCTATAGAAATCAATGGGGGTTTATTGATGAATACCAGAGAAAAGCGAAGCGATGTAATAAACTTTTAATGGTCTAATAAACTATATTTAACGTTTTCCATCTAGGTAAGACCTACAGCTTTTATGCACAGAATAGTGTGGTCCTCTACGCATTGTGAAGAGAGAGCTCTCTGACTTCCCAGGAGATTAACCTTCGGAGATCAAATGCTAAGACCATGCAGCTCTCAGTTTCTTGCAGTTGTCTAAAGAAAATGAAAAGCCTACAGAACCATTACATTTGTTCTCTTAAGAAATGGGGTGAATGATAAAGCACTGTGACTTTTTTTAAATAATAGATTTGAATTGCCACATATAAGCATAAACTCTCATATCCTCATTGGTTCGAGTGGTCTCTGATTGACCCCAGCAATACTATATAATTTTAGAATTCTAAACTCCCCCAGTGTGTCTTACAAAACAGAGTCCAGTTCATGTGAAATAATGAATACTTTGTTGGAGCATTTAGTAGATGAACCAAATACATGCAGTGCCCTGGCTTTCACCCTTAGCCCTCTAATTGCTCAGTGCTTCATGCTTTTATCAATTACAGGCAAAATTTTAGGAGCAAAAGTAGAAAAAACATTTGAATTACTGAGCAATACTTTCAGGCATTAGGCTTTCATGAATGTTATGTATGAATTATAGCTTTGGACACGCTTAAAAGACATCAGGAGGAGAAAATACTTAGTCAACAAAACTAGTTCAGAAAAAAGACAAGAGAGGGAGAATGGCAGAAGGCATTTCACAATTCAAGTCCTGTGACTTTATTTAAATCATGTCACAATTAGGCTGATAGCACCAGTTTTCTAGAAAGTGAAGATTTCACTATCATCTAGAGGAGTGAAGAACTTTGTTCTTGGAATCCTAAACAAACATGTAAAGGTCCCAGAGTGCTCAAAAAGCCATTTTGTCTCAATGAATCAAAATGAGTAAAAAAATTTTTGTTTGGCATATCCCATCCCCTCTCTCCTAGCACCCCTCCTTCCTCCTAATGCTGAAGTTGAAACATATAAATATTTAAGGCTTTCTGTCATAGTTAATACAAATTTATTGGCAAAAATAACATCATTTGAAAGGACATGATTTGCCTCACCTTGGGGACCCGTGAGGCCATCTACCATGCAAAACAACAAAAACATTTATGTCAGCATATCCTTCATCAGAGCCAAGAGGGAAAGTTGGAGAAATAAAAGAAATGACCTCCATCTGCTTAACATATTGTCAGCAGTTTCGGAGATGGACAAAAATCTTAAATTATCCCTGCATTTAAGGCATGTAATTACCTTCCAAAAGACTTTGGAAGAGAAGAAGTTTTATTTGTCCAGAGAGGGTAATGCAGATTTTTTTTTTTTATCGTTTTTAGTAGGCGGGAACAGGTGTAAAATGTAAAACAATTTTGATTAAGTGTACATTATATATTTATATTTCTTTGTTGGGGATGTGGGAACCTGGAGAGCTCCTTAAGGACTTTAGATGTTATGAGACTCCATGAAACGGTTCAGAAGATACTTGGGGGAAATTATTAGGTGGTGACCTAACCGATCTCATCATTATACTTGCCATTTCCTGTTGTGCTGCTTTGGCTCTCAGTAGGGTTGGAGCAGGTGTGGCGGGGAAATGGTGATGTGATAAACTATAGCTACAGCTTCTCTTGTAGCTCTTCATCAATGGTGACTTTTCCATCAGTTGTCATCACCTCAATTGTCCCTAGTTCTGCCACTTTCTGAGAGGAAAGAGAGGAATCCTTTTTATGGTTTTAGCAATACTTTTGGCCTTCCACCCTTCTGTAACAGTCACTAGACACTCATCATTATGGCCTCTTTGTGCCCCTGGGCATCAGACACTGTGCCACCTTTAAGTGTTTGGTTATAGTTGCTCCTTATTTGGCTGAAATGGTTGCAATGAATGGAAACCCAGGAGTGGAATTAGGCATAATCTCAGTGTTCTACTAAAATTATCCTTAAGTTTCTGAAATAATTCAGTCACCAAATATGCAATAGCTGACTATTCTGTGTGTTCCCTGTGCTAAACTGCAGTAGCATCATAGAACCTTTAGGACAACTAGTTTTTCATTTATTTATTTAAAAATACAGCGACACAGAGAAATTAAATGATTTGACCAATTCACACAGTTTACAGAAGGCAGACAGTGTTTAAATCCAGGTCTTTTAACTTCACATTCATGGTTCTTTCAGCCACTGCACATTGTCCTTTAACACACATAGTGATACATAAGAGCTTCAAAATAATGAACAACGTTGGGGATTATTTTTAACCCTCTTCTGATGTTCCTGCCTCTATATAACCTTTCTCTTCTTCATCTCCTTTTCTTTAAGCCCACAAATGCCCTACTTCAAGCTCTCTTCATATCTAGGCAGTCATAGGAAGCTGAAGGGAAGAGTTTATGTCTAACTTATTTTGTAGCTTTCCACAGTGCCAAGCATCTAGCGCACAATAGGGCCTCTACAAAGAGTCACAATGGATGAATAAGTGAATAGTTTATTGGCAGGTGCCCAGGGATAAGGAATCCTAAGCTGAAGGCTGTGAGGTCTGTGTGTTTGTTTGCCTTGTCTATTGCAATAGACTCCTTAATGATCTTCCTAGTCCGGGCTTTCTCCCCATCCAGTCTGTCTTTTCCCTGGCTAACAGAATGATCACTTAACACACAAATCCAATCATGTTCCTGCGCCTTCTTAAAAAACCTTCCCTCATTCTTAATTGCCTGTCCAACTCCCTTTTCAAAAGAAAGTTTTCATCCCCCTTGGTGGCCTCATCTGCCCTCTCAACAAACTCCTTGCTTTCAGGCCTCCGTGGGTTTGTACATTTTGCCTTGCCTTGGAAGCCCACCCCTCCCCGTCTCTTACAATAATTCTGCCCCTGCTCCTAGACCTGCCTCCTCTGTGAGGTCTTTTTAATTCTTTCTAACTCTGTTGCTGTTTCCTATTTTCTGCAGTAATTGGTACAAATGCATCTTACAACATTTATCACCCTTTATTGCAGTGATTTATTTGTATGACTGTCTCCCCACACTAGATTGTCAGTTCCTCCAGGGCAGGACTATGTCTTGCTTCATTTTTGTTTCTACACCTTCAAGTACAATGCCTGAGCCACAGAAGGCAATCAATATTCTTGCCTTAAATGAATGAATTAATTAACAAAGAGAGGCAGGACGTAAATATGTGGAAAGTCAATCAAATTAGAAAAGGATAGAAGGTCAACCGAATATCATATTGCTCAAATGAAGTGTAATTTTAAAGTTTAAGTTAAAACAGGCCTTCTTTTAGAGAAACATCATTTAGTCTAAAACAACGTGAAGACATAGGGTATTGAGCTGACTTCAGCAGAATTAGGAAGTCGTGGTCCTCCTCTGTTGTCTCACCCTGCATCTCTTTCATTCTGTCTGGGGCTGCTTTTCCAACATCTCTTTCTCATCAAAATTTGCCCACTGAGTTCACTAGTCTCTCAGGGGTCTTCTCTCTGCTGGGTGACAGGTATTAATGGGTCAGAGAAATGAAAATACGTTAACGCATTAGCTGGCAAGTATGATTTCCCTCCCAAGCAAAGTAACATTTTACACATTTTTAAGGATTGACATTCACTTTGGAGAAGGAAGTTTTGTTTAAAGGTGGCCTTTGTTTCCCAGAAAATCACACCACATAGGCAAGCTTCTTCCACGTATTTATATATCGTGCACACTTCCAAAAGGTGACTGAATTGTCTGTGTTATGCATAGACAACCCCTTGAGAGAGTCAACATCTTTTTCTCCTTCAATCTATAATTTTTTTTTTTTTTTTTTTGAGACAGGGGCTCCCTCTGTTGCCCAGGCTAGAGTGCAATGGTGTCATCATAGCTCACTGCAACCTCCAACACCTTGGCTCAAGTGATCCTCTTGCCTCAGCCTCCTGAGTATATGGGACTATAGGCACGCATCACCATGCCTGGCTAGGTTTTTTATTTTTTGTAGAGATGGGGTCTCACTATGTTGCCTGGCCAGTCTTGAACTCTTGGCCTCAAGCAATCCTCCTGCCTTGGTTTCCCAAAGTGCTAGAATTACAGATGTGAGCCACCATACCCAGCCATAAACTTTTAGAAATCACTTTCCCTTACTTCATAAAAAATTTGTTGTAATTACACTCTGCCTACTCAAGATACATTGTAATGACTGTTGAATTTTTTATTTCTAAAGATCTTATAGATTCTTAACATGTTTTTCAAAGAATTACAATTTCTTTGTTTTTAGTGGTCAAAAATACCTTTTTAGTTATGTAAGTAATATAATTGTATGAATTCCACTTACCTTGTGTTAATATTTATTGAACATTTACTATTTATCAAATACTATAAGCACTTTACTTTTAATCCTTATTGCTCATTTAATTTATTCATTTAATCCTAACAGATGTCCTAAAAGTGAGGCACTATTGTTATGCTAATGTTACAGGTAACAAAACTGAGACACGTGCCAAGGTTACACAGTTAGTAGTAACAGAGCCCAGAGGCAGATGACTGTATATTCCTTTCTCTTGACCTCTTTCCTATGCTGCCCACCACAACCCATAAGACGGTTGTTTCTTCTCAGTTATCAGATAGATGGCTATAAAGTCTGGAAAATGAAGATAAAGTTGATATATCTTTAATCAACTCTAATTTCCTTGATAACCACCAGACATTAGCAAACTTTGCATACCACATGTGCTGAAAAGGCCAGGTGCCACGAGAAAGATTAGAGATGAGATTTTCTTTCCACTCTGATTTCCACTTTTTATTAGTGACACCTCCCTAGTGGTTCAGGGGATGCCTATTAGTGTTCCTGGACATCTTGTGCTATTTGCAGCTATCCTTAGAGAGGTCTGGGTGGCTGAACTCCACACCTGCCGGGTGTCCCTCTGCCTCTGTCGAACATTCTTGCCTGAGCAATTCTAGAATGCTCAACAAGCTGAGAAGCCTCCCTTTTCATGGGTTCATGAGCATCTTGTGATTTCTCCATAGTTGAATCCCTGGTGCTAGTAATCACCCGGAGGAGGATGAGACCAGACTCTCACTGGTCTCTCACATTTCCCCTCCTCCTTTTTGACATGTATGAATTAGTGAAGTGAAAACAGGAAGTAATGGTTATAAACGCTTCAACAGAGCACATATGTGCTCTGTACAGAGTGGATTAAAGTACTCTTTGGGTTTTAAAATCACATCTCAAGATGGCAACCTTGGTATTCTTTCCTATGATCAACAGCTTTTAGATCGCTTTATATTTAAATAAGTTATTTTATTATTATTCCTCAGACTAAAATAGGATTTTGTTTGCTTGACCATGCAGATATGTTTATGAAACAGAAAGCATTTCGACTAATTAATATTGAAAATATGTAGTGAGATGTGTATATATATCCCCAATGAAGCAGTAAATCAAGCATTATTTGAAACCGGGAGCAAATAAATAGCAAACCATGTCTGAAAATTGTTCTCCTGGGGCTAAGCCCTTTTGCCAGTTTTCATACTAAAGGAAATTTTGCTTCTAAGTTTGACTGTCTTACACAAATGGATTTGGAAAAGAAGGGCCATTCCTGTCCTGCATATAGCAGCTGTGCTTACTGGTTTTATAAACTGTAATCTCAAATTGCGCTTCTATTTTAATTTCGGCATGCCTGAAGCACGAGATTCTTTTCAAACGTTCAGACATGACTATTTAAAATTGAAAAGAGAAGTTCAACCATTAAGTATTCTCATCTTCTCTGAGATTTGCTTTCTGGTGTGATGATGTGAAATACTTTTTCATGTCGCCCATAATTTCTACTTACACTGTCTTGCTTATGCAAACTTTTAAATAGGCTATAGATGCAAGAGCATATGAAAATCTGTACAAATTTTGTCTGGCTTTGCATTATTGTTAAGTCAGCGAGGATCCTAATGGAATACAGGGGATGAGACAACAGGAATCCAATCGATAGATGCAAAAGGCAAATGAACTTGCATAAATTAGCACTCTAATAGGAAAAGATAAATGCATCTTCTCTTTCATCTTTCAGGCGATACACATTATTGAAAGAAGTCTAACAGATAGCATCCTGAACTATTTTTAGGTTTTTTCAGGGGTGCAGGAATGAGAAAATGCAAGTAAATTGAGCATTGAGGAGACCATTCTGAGACACTGACATCAGATCAATGTAGCAAATACAGTATGTGAAACTCAGCATGTTGTGTCCACATGGGTGATGCTATTGTCTGTGTTTCTCAGAGATATATGAATACTAACAAAGATCTCTAGAGGAATGATTGTTCTGTGACCAGAGTTCATCTTAGATGAACTAGTCTCTGATCCTGACATTCAGGCATTTCCAGGATACTCTATGTTTATATCATATCCACCAAGGCAATGGCAGGAAGGATTTTTCAGATGTTGAATGTCTAAGCATCTAGAACCAGGGCAGTCACAGATCATCTGCCTCTATAGCATCAGACAGTAGTTTCATTAACCATCACAAGCTTAACTCAGGAAATGTTTGGGGAGTGATAGCAATTGTGCTCTGTTTTCCATTATTCCAATTGTACTCTGTTCTTCGAGTGGTATAGTGGGTCTGGCATACATGTCAGAGGGTAGCAAGTATCTGGCACTATAGCTTCATGCTGTAATATAATTAGCAACACCCAAGAATCTTCTCTATCACTTTTGCCTATTCCATCCAACTCTTCATTCACTGCTTCTACCTATGGGAAAGGAGCTGGGTAAATAAGTGGCTGCCAAATAATCTCCATTGCCTCACAAAAAGGCAGAAACCCCAGCCATGGACTTGCCATCTTACTTGGGTAGCCTCCTGCCCCATACAGCAACCTGATCATTTGTATTGCTGGTTGACTTAACAAAGGCCAGTGAGCAATACCCTAATGATTTCAAGATGGCACTTCTCCAAAGAGCTCACCGCAGACAGGGAAAAATCTATACCCCGGGGAAAATTTGGGTATCTTCTTTCATGATATTAAGAGAATACTCTGGTTTGAAGTAGGCACTTTTTAAGATATATGTAAAATTCACACTGTTATTTTTTTGGTACCTGGAGGACTTTTGCTCTTTGGGAAATCTTCTAGAAATTCTATCTTGGGGGAAATACCATCTGTATTGTTGGAAAAGAAAGAAGAATTAATTCGTCAGTGCCGTTTTGATTCCAATCCAGAAAGCCAAAAAGGGGGGGGAAAGTCTTCTGAGTATCAGCATTTCTTATCTTTTTCTTTGCATATTTTAAAAATAGGTCTTTCCTTAGCTCTCTTCCATTATGGTTAACTGTAATCAGTACTTTATGGTTATATTATATAGCTTTGTTTCATTAGGGCAATGAAAACGGTATTGAACAATGGCAATATAATGCAGGGAAACGGTTTGTAATTCAGTTGGAAATTGCTAACGCAGTAAATAGTCGATAATACAATCAGCTCAACTTTCCTAAGAAAATAGCTAAATTTTTTTTTTCTACTTTTCTCTGAAATCTTCTTATAGGGCAGAGTTGAGGGAGTTGCTCTGAACCACACTGGAAAGCTGGGTGCTCTTGAAAAGAGAATTTCTTTATGCACCAAAGTTTGAATGATATCCATAGGTACTGGGAAGAGCTATTTAAGACTGAAAGTCTCCTTGGAGATTTTCAAAAAAAGGAGACTAGATAATTAACAGTCCTGAAAGGAAACAGCTGGATGAGATGATGCTTCAAAATTCCTCCTACTAGTATATCGCTCTATAGTCTTGATGCAGAAATAGGGTTTTTATGAAATTATTGTAGAAAAGTGAAGATCAAGGGAAAATAAACAGGCCACCTCTTTACCAGTTCATGTCATGCATGCTGTGTGAATTTATAATGACTGTAGGTTGAGTAGTAAAGATGAGTAGTGTTTAGGAATACAAAGGCAAATAACCTGGTGTTTTCAAGGAATGGTGAGTTAGGATTTTATTGCTCTCAACTCTAGTAATTTGGTTGTAGTAGCTGTTGTTGAGTCAAAACTGATTATTGAAAGTTTTATGTGAGAAGAGTTCATAGATTCAGTAGCGTACATAAATACTTAGCTGCAGATACAATGCTGAGAATTCCATTTTTAATTCAGTGAGTGCTTGAGGATGCTGGGTTGCAGTTTACCATTAAGAAAAACAGGAGTGACGTGTCTAATTTTGAGTTGTCCTATAAATTTTTCTAGTCATTAGAACCAACACAGTTTTCTCACATGTGATGTGAATTTTTAAATGTCCTAATTGTCAAAGAATAGCAGTATTTCACGTTTCCACATAGTTCCAAACATCTCTGACATCTTTAGAAATATTAATTATATCTTGAAGCCACCACTCTGGTTTAAAAAAAATAAATTTAATGCTCTACCAAGAAGTGCTATGCATATGTAAGTATATTTTTTCAGCTTTTATGCCAGATATTTATATTTAAACTAAAACCGAAAAAAAAAAAGAAGCACCTCTTATACCTCCTAATTTTCAGTTCATTTCCTCTAGTGGTTTAAAATATTTCGTAGCTTCTTAGGATTCAGAATCCTACACTGAGATGTATGTAAGCTTGAGATCATGTCCTAGTCGTATGGTGGTCAACACAAACCAGCACAGCCTCACTGCCGGCACAAATAGATGGAAAAGGTATTTCTGCACATAGGACGACATTTGCCCTTTCTCCAGCCTTGGGCTGTTAGTGCCTGCGTCAGGGCAGACTTGACAGCACCAACAGTAGGTGTACTCCTAGACTGTGTTTCCAGGCTGCCCAGCTGGCCAGCTCATGTCATATATTATTTTCCCTCACCATGTTTCTAAAACCATAGTAATCAGCACTTTTAATGACCATGACTTAGGGTTTTCAGTTAATGACTGGACTCATTAAGACACCTTTGCACGGGTCTTGGTTGGTATGAATCTTTTCTCGGCTACAGGGTGTCATGAACCAGAAAATCTGAGAGTATACCAAAATGAATTCCCTGTTTGCTTATACCTTTCCTTCCCAGAGATAGGGTTGAAGGTTATACCTTACAGTTGTGGAGTGGGGGAAAAAATCTGAATTCCTTTTAGCATATAAAAGGGTTACGATTTTAATTAAATATTTGGCATGCACCAGATAGGTTCCTAGATGTTGAATTAAAAGATCAACAAATGAAATTGCCCTATTCTGTACATAAATTGATCAATGAGATATAGTCATATTTACACTTACATAGAATACAGATTCTGTACTAAGTCCCAGGCTCATTTAATATCTCCCATAGGTTTCATAAACCCTTTGTTTTTTGACCCAGCTCATCAACACTGAGTTTGTGGCCAGCAATAGCTTACCTTCTCTCTCTCTCTTTGCCTTGAACAGTGTGAGCAGTTATAAAATGTTAACATGCACATCGTGAAACTTTGGGATCTGGGATCATACTACTGAGTGCTGAAGAAAGTCAGTTGCGACCCTATCTCCTCAAAGCTCATGGTGCTGAGTTGTCACCCAGCATGGAGTGCCCATTATCACCCTCTTATTTCATCATCAGTGTGTCTTGGCATTAACCATCCCTCTGAAACCTCACAGTCTGCACAAGTGGCTCATTCAAAGCCTGTAGCAATACCAAAAATTCTGAAAGTTCAAGAGGAGGATCATGTGCATTTGCTTTGAACTGTAGTTCTTTTTTCCAAGGTGGACAATTTCAAGAGTAGAGTTTATTAAAAGGAAAGTGGAAAGAGAAAAACAACAATTATATTCTCTGTCATTGAGATAGACAAGCATTTAAGTAGGTAGAGATATTACAGTACTTGAGAATCCCCTAAAGTGCTTAGATTTATTTCTGAGAAATAAACGGTGAATTGTTTATTTCTTTCTCCCCCTTATGTTTCCTTGGGATACAGCAATTAGTTTCTTATTTTTTATGATTGCATTATTCTTGCATATATCTTTCTGTGGTCCAGGCTATAAAAGTAAATAGAGGATCCAGCTGTATGAATGAATATCTTTTTAATGAGTGTGGGGAGGAAATAATAATACTAAGTAGTGCAAAACCAAACCATTTTTATGTGACAAACTGAAGTACCTTTGTTCCCTAGCTCCCCAGTCTTAAGCCACAGGCCTCCAGTAAATGTGTGCATGATTGACAGTTTCATACATTCTGGTGTTAACAAAGCTACCTAATGGTTTGTTTTGTCCCCAGAATGTACTTAATATGGTTGTCGAAGGGTGGTGGCATATTCTGTTTTAATTCGCAGGGTCAAGAAAGGGTAAAATGGAGTATGTGACTTTTCTATAACACCCTTCATTCTATCTCTGGGCGAAAGCCTTGCTGAAACAGTGAGATAACACAGTTGCCAGGTGATAATACAATCGTTTTCATAGCGCCATGAGTTAATTCAGAGGTGAAACTGTCTTTACTTAGGAAAATAATGTCCCTTCTCCTCTCCGACCAGCCATTTGCTCAGAACAGCAAATGGACGTTGAGCATCTCCCACGTGCGGGATAATGAAGGAGATGCTAGTAGTGGCTTAACTGCTGTCTTCCCTTCCCCCATTCCCTTCCTTCCTGGCCAGTTTTACTTAGTTGTTTTTCGTTGATGTTTTTAATGTCTCTGAAGTCACTGGCAGTACTGTAATTCAAAACCACCCCTCCCCCAACTGTACCACTAATTTAATTTTAAACTGCCTGTATTAGTCTGCTTAGGCTTCCATAACAAACTGCCATAGACTTGGTAGCTTAAACAACAAATTTATTTTCTCACAGTTCTGGAGGCTAAAGTCCCAGATCAATGTCCAGGAGGATCTGGTTTCCAGTGAGGGCTCTCCCTGGCTTGTAGGCCGCCACATTCTCCCTGTGGCAGAAAGAGAGCAGGCTGGGCTCTGTGTTGTCTATTCCTATAAGGACACTAATCCTGTTGGATCAGGGCCCCAGCCTTATGACCTTATTTATCCTTAATTACCTCCATAAAGACTCTGTCTCTCTCTAAATACTGTCACATTGGGGTTGGGCCTTTAACATTGAATTTGGGGGAAACACAATCATTCAGTTCATCACGTAATCCAAATAATAAGAGAAAAAAAATCCTAAAATTAAGAAGCATACCATGACATGAACTTTGTAGTAGTTACTGAACTTTTAACCTGATGCTCTAGGCTTCCTCCACCTAGCAATGGTTCGTGTTAACACATTCTAGTGATGGCTGCAGGGGAGGGCCTGAGAAGTCCCAGGATAAAGCCAAATAAAGAATATAAAATACCTGTTTGCCTTACCCTGTTCCAACAATGACCTGGGGTTGTTAGTAGAGGGATGGAAGAAGAGATTTTCTAACCCCCAGATACACCAGAGACTCTGGCTTTATAAAGCCCAAGGACAATGGATTGGTTCTAGTCTTTTCTCTACAAAGATTCAAGTCCCTATTTGGTAGCTTTGAAGTGACTCTGGCGGGTTCCTGAGAATGTTGGTTTCCTCTCCTGCCCCTGGCTTAAGGAACAGTACAGTCTGTATCCCCCAAGACTCCTGCTAACTGGACCAAACCCCTGGGCATATCCCGGCCTGGTCTAGGCCTGACCTGAGCAGAAGGAAGCCTCAAAACCAAAAGATCCTCTGAATTGCCAACTCATGGTTGCTGGGACACAACTCAGAGCAGAACAGTGGTTGGCAGAGGCTGAAAGGGAGTCTTGGATGTTCCTGCCAATGTGATAGGCGATTGCAGGATTTTGTGAAGCAGTCTGATGAACCCTCTCAAATAGAGGCACCTAACGCTGCTCAGCTGTGTAATTGGGATGGAAATGGGCCAATGAGAGGCAGCAGTTTGTGTTTAACCTTTTGGGAGGCTTGTTCCAGGAGACTGGGGGGTGGGGGGCAGAAGCATTACAAATAATAAGCTTCTCCGCCTGATTTGTAATGAATTAGTAATAAATGGCCTAGCGCTCTACGAAAGTCTGACGATTACAGAGCAGCTTTAGCTAAGTGCACAGGACCACATCTTATTTTGATCAGCTGTAGCATAGCAAAGACGTGTAATTATCATAATCTAACAATTAGCCTGGCATCACTTTCCAGTGTTTAATTACCCCGATAAATGGTAATTGAATAGAGGACTTAATGACAAGAGAGAAACTTTCATTCTGCCTTAGGTGCTTAAGTTGTCTACTTGGCTAGGCGTAATTTTCTAGCATTGCTTGAACAACAGTCCTGATTATCATTTTCCTTTTTGCAGCCTACCATTATTTTGTTTCCTGATCTTGACCTTTGTTTATAATATGATTTAGCTCTTCTCAAAATCTGATACTGGCACCCAGAACACAGGAAGAGATTAATGGACACCTTACACAGTTTTCATGTTTTTAGGCATTGCTTCTCATACCGTTCAGCTACAATTTCCCTTCTTTGGACATCTATCTAGTCACTACTATGTGCAGGAACCGTGCTAAGCATTGGGCATATAGACACAAATAAACACCGGCACTGTCTTCGGGGAGATCTATACATAAAAAAGAGGTCTATATAAAAATATTAAATAATAATTACATGATTTTCTTTCAGCACGGTCCCGCCTAATAGGTGCACTACAACCACACCCAGTTTCTCATGAGTTCAGATCCCTTTTCTCTCACTAGCCTCATTCCTGGTTCGAGATTTGTAACCAACTGCTCACAAGTTCCTAACCAACCAAATAAAAGTAATTAACTTCTCACATGCCAACTTACATAGAAACAGCAACAATGTCTGCTTTACATTCTTAAGCTTTGTATAAAACATTATTACTATTATCATGCCCTAGCATTATCAGATATATGCTTCTCCTTGTCTTACGAATATCAAACATAAAAGAAAGCCATAAAGTATGTATTTCCTTTCTTCCAGTTTGTTGTTTATTTGTTTAACAATAAATTAAGAGATTAATTCCATGCCATAGAGGCCTCTGATGTCCTAATTTTTTAAAAGTCGGGGCCAAGTCTCAGGCTTGGATGGTAATGATTCCGATAAGCTATCATCAACCCCTAAAACAAAGATTTATTTCACTGTTCGCACACTGTCTACTTAAGAATTATTAAATCATTGTTTTTCAAAAATCCCTCTCTGAGTGGGGCAACAGAAAGCAGATTTATTATTACTCTTTGGTTATTGTTTTATTTATGACACTTTGAACAGCCTGAAATTCTGCTGGGTGACTCTATCCCACTAGGGTACAAAAAGGACTACATGGAAGGTAGCAGTTTGGTAGGTGGGTTGGTTGTTTGATTAACCGCCACATCCTCTGAACAGAATCGTTTTATTTAATCCTGTTCTCCTAAGTTAGTGGCTGGATAACCTGTGTTATAATTTTCTGCATCTCCTTTTGCTGAGTCTATGTGGCTGTGGCAGGTGCCGTGGTCCCTGTTGATGGGATGTAAAACTCTGGAGATAAGTTAGGGTGTGAAGTGCAGCTTTGCCAGGAAGCTCCTGGCCAGCAGGAGTGGAGAAATAGCCTATTTTGCATTGTGGGAGTGATCTCTGTTAGGACTATACAGATTGCCAGATGTTAATTCTTCATATTGTTTTTTTTAATCCCCTTTTGAAAACCATTCGAAGTGATCTGTGATGTGTTGGGTCTTTAGAACTCTGCCTGGTTAATTCTTTGCCTGACTTGGCCTGTTGACGTTGACACATTCTTACTCCATGCCGGAGGCCTCTTTGGGGGCTTAGAAGCAATTAGACTGTCACCCAAAGCTTCCAGGCCCTTCCTGAAGGAAAGTCTTGTTTAGGCTCTGCCAATTTAATGCTTTGTTTCCTTTGGAGCTCCTCCGTCAAGCTAATAAGACAAACTCCAAATGAGTGAAAACATTGGAGGAGAGAACATTTTGTGGGTCCTGTATTTCAAACAGGTGCTGCTCCTGGGAGATAATTTTAAAAAGTCATTCAGACTGACATGACATGTACTAGAAAGGAAAGCAACATGCAAAACCTATTTGAGATTCTTTTTTTTTCTTCCTCTTCTTTTTTTTTTGAGTATAGTGGTGTTATCATAGCTCACTGCAACCTCAAACTCCTGAGCTCAAGCCTCCTGCTCCAGCCTCCCAAGTATCTGGGACTAGAGACAGGGTCTCACTGTTGTTCAGACTGGTCTCAAACTCCTGGCTTCAAGCAGTCCTCCCACCTTAGACTCCCAAAGTGCTAGGACTGTAGGCGTGAGCCACCATCCCTGGCCTGTTTGAGATTCTTATCCGTCTATTTGATATGGGTAATTAGTGTTAATTGTGGGATTTTTAAATCACTTGCTTTTAAAGTACACGCTCATACACACACACACACACACACACACATGCAGGAGGCAAAAAAAAGTGTCAAGTTAATATACTAAACCACCAATGAATTCTAAATATCTGGCCAAGAAAATGATGTCTTATTACCATCACCAAGTTATTGAATTCAAGACAAAGCTCTAATGCTTCAGAATTTATAATTACCAAAACATGCATGTGCAAGAACTCTGCTGGAACTTTCATTAATGGATAAACAGAACACCAACTCTGGGTTCCAAATATTTTGTCAGTATCTTATGTCTCATTGGATGAAAATGTTTGTGTTGTAGCATGATGCATTTCTGCTGCAAAAGAATAAGTAGAAAACATCTCTGAAATTCATCCTTGAGTATTTTTTTTTTAACTTGTAAGTCTTCACTTCTCTGGAATATTAATTGTTATTAGTATGTTCCAGAACCTGAAAGAGCTGGATTGGACTGCCTGAAATTACGCATTTCAGTCGTCACGCGGTATCTTACTCAGCCGTAAGAACTGGTCTGGTAATGGTGAAACTGCCCATGAGTCTGATTCTCTCTGAGCTGAAAATGAAGGTTGATTACCAATACATCTAAAAGACATGTTTCAGCCCATGAGAGAGAAGAAAAGTTTAAAATTAGCAAAACAAATATTTGTTCAGCCCTCAGGGATGCTAATATTATTTATCTACCCCAAGTTTGATTTACTGTTTGTATTTCATGCTTTAACCTCTGCAGGAAAACAAAAAAAGAGCATCTTCAAATTTAGAATGGGGAAGCCATAAGGCTTGCATTCTGGGCTGAAAGGCATAGCAGAAGGAGGCAAGAAGAATCATGTTACGCAACAGAGACTCCGTCCTGCCCATCTCCTCACAAAAACATATTTATAAACTACATCCATGTCTGTTGCAGGACCCACTGGGGCCTTTGGGAACAAATGAGAAATTCTCCTGATTAAAAAGGGACACCTTATTTGGAAATTAGCCTTTAAATCAGTAATAGTAGAATTTGAAAGACAGTGCTCCCAAGATACATTCGCTCTAGATTTAGTTTAAAATTTTTGAGGAACCCTGAGCTGATAAATTTGCTGACTCTCTGACCATAAATCATATCCTTCTTTTACATTTTGATATCAGAATGGAATACATTAGGTTGGCTTGTAATTAAAGAAGCGACACTGGAGTTCTGTTCAAATAGGAGTATTAAAACAATCACCTCTTTGACAGATTAAAATACATTTAACATGTAATAATCAACCATCCAGTTCATGGGAAATAACGTTTTCATTACTGAATTCTTTAAAACGTTACATGAAGAGGGATAAAAGTGTCTCACAGCTTCCTAACCTCTAATAACACAGTCTCCTTTCAGTGTGCCGTTTCTATATTTATGAAGAATCTTCACTCACGAGCTGCTTGATAAAACACCTCAGTACATATTTCCCTGGAAGCAGGCTCTCTGCTGTGCCAGCAACATATGCTAAAGGCCAATTTAGAACGTTTTAAATATGCACCATACCCTTCCTTTTCCAGCTACTAAAATGAAATGCATTTTGGCTTTAGCAAATGAGGATGGAATGAAAGGAGGAACACTGCAGGGGAAAGTAGCTAAAGAAGAACTCAGAGAAGGAGGATTATGACGCTGTTCCTCCGCAGCCTGAAACCCAGGGCCCTGCTCCTGTGCCCTTCGACTTGGCCCCCCCACTGTCAATAGCCACAACACAAGGGCATATGGTAGAGGAGGGAGTAAGATTGAAGAAACATCCGTTGAAAGAGAAAGCTAGGTGATGTCTACCTGCCTTAACAAAGAGGGACAAAACAACAGGGTCAGGGTAAGTTGAGAACTTATACTTCAGGCTGGTAAAGGACCTAGAGTACTCAAGGACTAGATGTCCCTTGTTTTTCGGGAACCCAGGTTTGAAAATAAAGTACTTGGGGTGGGGGAGGGAATGGGGGAGTAGCAAAAACCTACCTAATGGTTACTATAAACACCATTTGGGTGACGGGCACACCTTTAGCCAGATCTTAAGCATTACAGATGTGATCCATGTAACCTAAAACATCTGTACCCCCTTAATATTTTGAAATTTAAAAAATATAAAGTACTTAGGAGGACAAAGTCCTTATGGTTTAGGCTAAGTAGTGTCATCAAACAATGCTTTGGTTCCTCCCCCAGTAGAAAGTTGGGGGGCACACTATTGATAACTAAATGAAAAGACAGTTGTCAACTATTATCTCACCTCTGTTGTCATTATTTCATTTGAATTCTGAGATTCAAGTCATGATTCATTTCTTCCAGATAGGTTAACTAAAGGGAGAGAGATTAACAGTGGTTTTAAACTGATAATCAAAATAGTATTTCGCAACTTGTCTGCATATAGAGGCACAGCTTTCAGCTCTAACCCCAGCTTCAGTTGTTTCTTTTGTTATCAAAAGCCCCTGAAATATGCTTTTTACCCAGCCCTCCAGGTCGCCTCTGGTTCATCAGGAACTAATGTAAAGTGCATAATTCATTTTTGGTGTTTGAGATGGTTATAAAGGACTGGTTGCCACACTGAATTTTATTCTTCTTAATTAACTAAAATGACCCTTTCATAATGTATATGACGTTGATTCTGAACCAGTCTACTGCCAAAGTTTGGTAAATGTATAAAATGTATTCTTGCCGTAACAGAGTGTAGGTACTGTTACAGTGGACCCTTGAGCAGTGTGGGGGTTAGGGGTGCTGGCCCGCCTCCACAATCAAAAATCCACATACAACTTTTGACTGCCCCAAACTTAGCTACTGTTGACCAGAAGCCTTACCAATATTGTAAATAGTTGATTGACACATATTTTATATGTTATATGTACTATATACTGTATTCTTACAATAAAGTAAACTAGAGAAATGAAAATGCTATTAAAAAATCATGAGGAAGAGAAAATATGTTTACTGATCACTACATGGAAGTGGATCATCATAAAGGTCTTCATCCTCATCATCTTGACATTGAGCAGGCTGATGAGGAGGAAGAAGAGGGAGGGGTTGGTCTTGCTGTCTCAGGGATAGCAGAGGCAGAATAAAATCCATGTAGGGCCACAGAATTCAAACCTGTGTTGTTCAAAGGTCAACTGTACATGTTATAGAACATTGGCTTAAGCAGCCATGCAACCCAGTGGGGAACAGGGGCCATCTTTCTACGCGTGCAAGATTTCCTGGCTCTTGAGACTTCTGGATTGTGGGAACAGTCAGGGCAGTAATTGTTTTACTCGAACACAATCACTTTTGTAAATGCGGTAAATGTGCATGCTTTTACACTGTAAACCACTGTGATAATTTAGTAGAGACTGTGTTGTAATTATTGCTGGCTTGTTGGTGTGCAGCCAGATATTCTTATAGTTAAAATTATGTGGTGATCTCAGAGAGAAGTATAGAACTGCAGGTACAATGGATGGAACTAAGGATAAGGAGTAAAGAGAAGACATTTATAAGAAAATTTTCAAGAAATTTACAAATGTGTTGAAGCAGTGGCCGTGTTACCCATGACATTTGTAAATTTTGGCATGCAGAATCATTCTTCCACAATGTCAATTTCCTCTTTTAATATGCACTAAAGCTCATGAAAGCTGTTTCCTGATGGAAAAGAGATCCCTTTATGTGAATGGCTGCTGAACCTAACAGCACTTTATTCTGTGAAAGGCTAGAATGATGTGCATGAGTCAGGAGCTAACCTTGCAATCTGAGGCTTGTTCTAAATGTTGATGCACCCTTCAGCTGGAAGTTTAGGAATTTGGGACCAGCCTAGTGGTGAAGAGGGTAGGGTCGGGACACCTTGCTGCAAGGCTCTGCTAGAAGATAAGTGTACACATAAGGTAAACCTGATAGTACTCAAATTCTTTAAGAGGGAAATTACTACAATTGGTGAACCTTTGGAGCCGTTGTGGTTAGGAAGACAATATGCTTCAGAGCCATATAAGACTTGGGTTTCCATCTTATCTCTGCTACTTAATTGCTGTGAAAAATTAAACTAAGATTATGTCATTCTCTCTGAATGTCCTTTTCTCATTGGTAAAGTGAAAGTAATTATAACTACCCCACAGAGGTGTTTGGGGATTTCATATGATAACATATGTAAAGCACATAGCAGATTCTGGATGCAGCAAATGTTTGTTACATCAGTGAATGCAGGACAGAACTGAAACCCTATCAAGAATGAAAATGGTTCCCTCTGGGGGAATACAGAGCATACCTAAGGACTTTAGCAATTCAAGTGCTCACAAAATAGATTAGTGAAGAACTTCCAGTCCTGAGGTCAAAATGTTCGAGTTTGGATTCTGCCTCCACCATTTACTAGCTGTATAACCTTGGGCACATTGCTTGACCTCTCAATCTCAGTTTCCTCATCTTTAAGTAGGTATGCTAATATGTAGTGTCTATTCTGTGGGATTGTGGCAGAAATTAAATTGAGATAATGAATGTAACGTAATAAACACTCAATTATTATCCATGCTTATGTGCTAATTCACAGTACGGCCAGAAAAGAATGGTTCAGTGCTACTTTGTACCCAGAGAACATGATTTGGTATCACATTAGAATATCTAACCCTAAAATTTTCTTTGGATTATACTTGGGTCTTTATACCGATGCCTTTTATGAGTTCCAATTTGTCATTGTTTTTATGTTTATATTGTCCACTCTTTGAAATTTACATTTAAATTTGCATTACATTTGAAATTTACATTTAAATTTACATATAAATTTAAACTTACATTAGAAAACTAATTTATGTAAATTAAAGATTGAAACAAAAGTGAAAATTGATTCTATGGTGAATCATCATCTTCTCTTTGTCCAATGAATAGGAGAGTAGAAATGCTAATTCTGGTGCGATAACATATTTAAAATAAGCACCACAGTAATTCACTTAATACTCCATATAAAGCAAAATGTCACCAGATGGGATAACAGGTCCACACAATGTTGAATGGGTCTTCAGCCCCACAATTTGCTTTATTAAAATTTTAGCTAAATTGACAGGGCTAAAAGTTAAAAAAGGGGAGCTAAATTTGAGGCATCAAAAAACGGTGACTTTTTTGATTTGTGGAATAAAGGAATTATAGAATGGAGGAATAACAGAATGGGTCCAAACAATGGCAGTTTTAATTTTTATTTTCACTTTTGAGCAGTGCCAAATGCTAGTAGAAACTAAAATGAGTGACACTTAGGGAAAGAAAAACCTTCCCCCTTGAATCTCTTCAAAATCTATAATAATAATATAATAATATAAAGTGCATCTGGGCATTGCCTTCTGCTGCAGTTCTTGTCTGGCTCTCATCCAAAACTGTCAGGCTACTCTGAGTGCTGACGATTCATATCCCAGCACCCTTTTATCTGCACGTTGCAGTGTCTTTTCTTTGTACTCTGGCAGTGATGTTACCTTGACGTTCAAAAATCTTTTAAAAGCAACACAGGCTTTCCTTGCATCTTGACAAATCGTTGTCTGCCAATAATGAAGAAAGAGTAAACCGGTGATCATTGTAAATATAAATACCTCCAAGTGTTTTTTGTTTTTAAAAATTGGTTATGTATTTTGGGATCCTCTCACTGAAAAGTGAATATTCTGATAATCTTTCCTTATTTCTCTTGTATAAATCAGCATGCTGCTTTTCAAAAGCGTGAGTTAATGGAGTTTCTATGGATCATTTGGTATTAATGGACAGAATTTAAGATTTTTATATGATTTCCTTTCTTCTCAAATTCTTAAAAAGGGAAACATAAGTATTTTTATATCCATGGAATGTTCTTACTGCTATTCTTTTAAAATTAATATTTTCTTATTTATTTATTTTAATACATCTTACTCTATCCTGATGACAGTAACAGTGCTTTACATTCCCATGGTGCTTTTCATACATTTCCTCGTCCGAAGCTTGCAGCATCCATTTGAGGCCAGCAAGGCAGGATCTTACTATTATTCCAGCTTACCTATGAGGAAACTGAAGCTCAGGATGATTTATGACTCTCCCACTCAAACAACAGCAGATCCAGTCCTTAAATCTAGGTCTGCTTGCTCAAAATGAGTGGCACCTCCACTTTTTTCCAATATTGTCTCCCAGAAGGGAATCTCAGGTTTGTCAATGAATATTTAGCATCCAGAGAAGAAGGTCGTGTATTTGTACCAGGGTGAACATTGGTCACAAGCTATTAGAGGTCTTTGTTATACTTGAGTGCTGCATTTGAAGAAGAACACACTGGGAAACTGGAGGACATGAGGAGGGTCAAGAGGCTAGAATGATGAGGGGTCTGGGAACTATACTAGAAATAATCAAAGGAATCAGGATTTTCATGTCTGAAGAATGGAGGATACAGAGAGACATAGCTGACATCTCCAAATGTTTTATGGACTACCTTGTAGAAGAGGAATTGGATTTGCTCTTCATAATTCTAGGCAGCAGAAGTAGGATCACTGGGTAGAAATTACACAGAAGGAGATTTATGCTCAATGTAGGAAGAAACTTTCTAACATTTAGAGATGTCCAAAAATGGAATAGACTGGCTTACCATCACCAGGAAGTGTTCACACTGAGACTGTCCAACTCGGGATTATATGACTTTATGAGCACTGTATTTCAGCAGTAACACACTTTTATGATGAATCTTCCAGGGGCTCACAGAAGAATTTCCTCACTAGCTAAAAAACAAAGGAGTTTTCTAGGCTTTTCACCATGATTTTAGGGTGAGAAAGTTGTATCCATAACAATTTCTGTTTCACATCACTGTGATCTGGGAAATGCTGTTCAACTGATGAGGAAGAACATATTAGTTAAAACAGATAAGCAAAAAAAAACAGATAAGCAAAACTTTTATGAGATAAAAACTGAAGCAGAGAGTGTAGTGTTTGCAGTAGCGTGTGTGTGCGCATGCGTGTGTGTTCATTTGTAACTATTTCAGGATGAATTTGACATGGTGTTTGCTATGTTTTTGCTAAAGACACTGACCTGGGTTTCCAGTCTAGGTCTAGCTCAAGCACTCACTGCTTCATCTTTATGCCTTTTTATTTTTCCCTAATACAGAACTGTTGTCCTAGGAATTTTCTTTCTAACTTAAATTTTACTGTTCTAATTCTCCCAAATTTCCCACATTTGCATAGAAAGTTGAAAATGGCCTCAGTTATAACAAAAACAATTAATTTATTTGTTCTTTAATTTTCTCATTGATTTATTCAAAACCATTTATTAAGTGAAACTTAATAAACTATTATAGAAATATAAAAAGTTTGCTTCAATATATAGGATTTTAAGAATGAAAGAGACCGGGCGCAGTGGCTCACGCCTGTAATCCTAGCACTCTGGGAGGCCGAGGTGGGCGGATTGTTTAAGCTCAAGAGTTCGAGACCAGCCTGAGCAAGAGCGAGACCCCGTCTCTACTAAAAAAAAAAAAATAGAAAGAAATTATCTGGACAACTAAAAATATATAAAAAAAATTAGCCGGGCATGGTGGCGCATGCCTGTAGTCCCAGCTACTCGGGAGGCTGAGGCAGTAGGATCGCTTGAGCCCAGGATTTTGAGGTTGCTGTTAGCTAGGCTAACGCCACGGCACTCACTCTAGCCCGGGCAACAGAGTGAGACTCTGTCTAAAAAAAAGAATGAAAGAAAAAATGGAAAACAGCAAATTAGTACTTCCATACACTTCCTCATTTTGAAAGAGCAGTATTTAACATAATACTTAAAATGAAAGTGAAGCACTTTATTTATAGAGTATTTTGAAACAAATATAATAGACTCCCTCTGTAAAATGTCTTGTTGCTTCAATTTGGAAATGCAACATTTCAAACCATGCCCCAAATCATAATGGCATTCAATAAGAACTTGTTATACTACATCCTTCAGCCTCAGAAATACTGAAGTGTTCAACCACTGATTCCAGGCAGGAAGCCCTTCCTCTATGAGTTATCACATCTTTTTCTTCTTTTTCCAACAGATTCCAGAGGGGTGACTACCACATTGATGTGTGTATTAATGACTACCTGGATGTTTTCTGCCCTCACTATGAGGACTCCGTTCCAGAAGATAAGACTGAGCGCTATGTCCTCTACATGGTGAACTTTGATGGCTACAGTGCCTGCGACCACACGTCCAAAGGGTTCAAGAGATGGGAATGTAACCGGCCTCACTCTCCAAATGGACCACTGAAGTTCTCTGAAAAATTCCAGCTCTTCACTCCCTTTTCTCTAGGATTTGAATTCAGGCCAGGCCGAGAATATTTCTACATCTGTGAGTATATAGAGATTTATCGTGTTGTAGGGCAGCTGCAGGAACCCAGACTAATTTTTTACCCATGTTTCAGAGAATCGCAGAGAGCTGGACTCTGCATTACAGATGTCTCCTTGTAAATGCATATATCAGGATCCCTAGATACATTAGCTGGGAATTGAGAGCACAAATTAGATTAAAGACATAGCGCCTCTCCCCCTATGAAATTGCATGTCAGCCTGTTCAGTGAACCACTGCTGACTTGTATTTCTTTTAAATGAAAATTGCCAGGACTTCTCCAAAGCTCAGGAAAAGAAAAAAAAAGACTCCTGAAAAAAATTAAAGGAAATAATTAAATTTACATAGCTTGGAGTCATTGGATTTCTTATTCAGGTGTCAGCAATATCCTTTCAATCATCCACATTTTCAGTGGAGAAAGCCAAAACTCCTGCAAATGTCAGCATGCTGATAATAAATACTCTCTGCACCAAGGAGAAAAGACAATTATTAAGAGCAGCTGTGTCTTTAAACAGGAAAGAGTGTGAAGAAGTATCTAGAAGGGGTTCCCAGGGAACTGGCATGAGTGAGTTCCCACCTGTGAGCATTGAGTGACTGTCCTGAGGGAGCCCTGTAACTTTCTCAGCAGACCTCAGTATTAATCACAATGCCATGGCCGTGTTTACTCTCCATTACCTATACCATCACTTCTTTGGCAGCATGCTATCATATATTATAGGTCAATGCTTCTCAAACTTCCCTGTGCATAAGTGTCATCTGGGGATCTTGTTGTAACGCACATTCTGACTTGGGGGGCCTGAGGAGGAGCCCGAGATTCTGTAGGTTTAAAGCTCCCAGATGACGCTGAGGCTGGTGCTGCTGGTCTGTGGACCACACTTTGAGTAGCAAGGTTACAGGTAATATCTACTTTAGGCAGCTTGCTGTGTATCGGGACTTCCCTTTCACTAGTATCAAATATTTAAACTCGCTGGCCTTTCCTGTGTATTTTTGTCAACTGAAGAGGTTAAAAATTTATTTGTTCAAAAATACATTTATTGAACAGCCAAATCTTGGCTCAGAAATGTCAGGGGATGCAAGATGAAAAGACATTCCCTTAGGAATGTCTTAGGGAGTTACCTTCTACTGGGGAGCAGACGTGTAAGTGGGCAATTAAAGTATAAATAGACAATTGCTGAATGAAGATAAATGCAGGGAGCAGTAGGAACATGGGGAAAACTGTGCCTCGCCCGCTTGGAAGGATCAGGAAGTGCAGCTGCACACAGTGGGTAGAAATCCAAGTAATACCACCCAGTATGCTCAGCATCGACTTTTCACCCGGATTTGCCTGACAAACAAGAACATGCCTGTTTTTCTGACTCATTTCTTCAGTCTGAATGTCCCTGCCCATTTGTAACCCACACGGTTTAAGTCTACAGGGATTTCTAGCTCTTCTTATCCAGAAAACAGAATTTCATAGTAAGTTGGATTTCACCATCACAACGGCACTCTCACTTATACTGGAATTGAATTTAAAAAGGAAATTGAACAGTACCAGTTTTATTATTTCAGTACATATTTCAGTCGTTAGTCATGAGAAAACATGTAAAAGCCTTGATACTATCTCACATTCGATCCATAAAATAAGAAAAGGAATGTTGAGTCCCACAGAGGCAGGAAACACGGGCACAGCAGTGAATTCACGTGTTCCCAGGCAGCATGCTCTTGACTGTGGCTGATTTTTTACTTTGTGAGAGAATCTCATTCGGCAAACAAGAAAAAGGAAAGAGAAGGACTTCAGCTGTGGGACAGCATCTCATTAATTGCCTAACTGTAAAAATACCGTACCAATGTGAGAGAAAATTATTGCTCGTTTTGAAAGTTTCTTATTGGCTTCTTAGATTAAAAACCAACAACAGAAGCAAAAACCAAAAATGAATAGAGTGCACCAACATGGGAAACATACGTACCAGCTAACTAGTTGATTGCATGTGTTACCAACCTCCAAGTGGAGGTTTTTCCACATTCTTGGTGACCTTTGGGAAAAGAATTTCAGGATGCACCACATAAGCCAAGCAAGCAACATCTTTTTTTGAGAGCTAAAGTACACTCTCAGGAGAGAGAGCAGGCAGGCTTAAAAGAGAGCAGGCGCATTGGGAGGAAGTGGTTTTAGATCTTTCACAGTTTTACTAATTGAGGAAGGAATGTTCAAGGAGTTGGCTTTTACTAAGAATGTAGGTAGTAATTCCTAGAATTGGGTTCCCTCTCATTTCATACATCATATGGTTGTCTCAGAACTGTCGTGGTGATTTCAAGGGCAGAGAAATGTTAAAACTGCAATGTAAATGATATTGTAATTAGCCAAAGTTCATGTAAGGTGACAAGAGATAGCTGACAAGCTGGTTGAAGCTAGTTCTTGCCTGTGGTTATCAGCCCCTCTAGTTAGCTTCAACTTGAGGGTTGTTTACTTGAACACCTGCACCCAAGCTGCAAGCCCCTGCATCCAGTCTCAGCCCTGTCTCCTACTCTAACTCATGATTACTAGAAATTAGAGAATTCATTCAGGTTCATAAGCAAGATGTTATTATTCATATATACCCATAGTGCTTATGACTGGTTTTTCCTCATTTGTGGTTAAATTCAATATTTCACTAAAAATCATTATGTGTCTTCTATAACATTCATTTAACGGAGTCATTTAACTGTCAAGGGCTCCCGTCAAAGTAATTGTTCCAAAATGCTTCAAAATATGAAGAGCTTTTTGCTGTTCAGCTGAGTTTAACTTGAATTACTTTTTTTAATGAAAGGTAAAATAGCACAAAATTAGCAGCAAAGAGATGTTCATTTAGAAGAAGCACAGTGGCCCAGTGTTCAGTTAAATTGAATTTTCAACCATGTTTTCAACCCACAGAAGCATCCTTCCCCGTCCTTTTAGTAATGAAAGGGTTTCCTCTCTTTCGCTGCTGAGACGAGGAGCTGCAGAGCTAACATGGATGTCTTACAGACATTTAATGTACTGTGGTCATAATTAAACTAAAGGCTTCTTAGGGGAGAATTGGCCCTCAGTTGAATTTTCCTCTCTCCTAATATGCGTGGAATGAACAAGATGATTGGGAAATGGCTCTTTTCACACTTATTACGTTACAAGAAGCTCTATTGCCAATCTCAGGAACAAGCTTGACTGCCCACCAGTCAATTTTACAAAATGTTCTTGCTAGGACGAGAGTACATTTAGCTCCTCACAGCCTTAAAAATCTCTTTTAACTTTTCCAAGGGAAAAAAACAAAAAAGAACGCTGTAGCCTTTTGGCCGTCCTACTTTAAGGTACTCGGGGCAGACTTACATTTATTGCAGACTAGAGTGCCAAAATTCAGATACAAACATAGATTTGGGGGAAGGGAAGATAAGTGTTTCATAACAGGATATTCACCTGATTACTTAGAGAATTCTTACCAAGTTCTGCTTTATCCTCAACAAGATTTCTTTTTTTCTTAATGTCTTTGAGTTATATAAAATTAAGAAAATGCAGTAGTTGAAAATATCTTATATGAAGTTTCCAATTTACTTTAAAAATAAAACATCCCTTATAATTCTAGATTCTTTATTTGTCTCAAGCATAACTGTATCTATGCTATGTTCTCTTTTCCTTGGGAACAGACAGTGTATTAAGTTGCTATGATCGCTGATTATGGCTAAGGCAAACTGGGGCCGTTCCTGAATCTGACATACACTGTTTTGTTTTGTTTTTAAGGGGCGGGGAGTTGTGAGGAAGGGTGTTCACTTGTCTTGTTTTTTGTTGTTGTTGAGAGAGTCTCACTCTGTCTCCCTGGGTAGAGTACAATGGCATCATTGTAGCTCACTGCAACCTCCAACTCCTGGGCTCAAGCGATCCTCCTGCCTCAGCCTCCTGAGTAGCTGGGACTACAGGCACAACACCCAGCTGATTTTTCTTTTTCTTTTTGGTAGAAATGGGGTCTCACTCTTGCTCAGGCTGGTCTCAAACTCCTGAGCTCAAGCAATCCTCCCACCTCGGCCTCCCAGAGTGCTAGGATTACAGGTGTGAACCACTACACCCTGCCTGGAAAATACTGTTTTTGTTTGTTTGTTTGTTTGTTTTGAGACAGAGTCTCGCTTTGTTGCCCTGGCTAGAGTGAGTGCCGTGGCGTCAGCCTAGCTCACAGCAACCTCAAACTCTTGGGCTCAAGCGATCCTTCTGCCTCAGCCTCCCGAGTAGCTGGGACTACAGGCATGCACCACCATTCCCAGCTAATTTTTTCTATATATATATATTTTTAGTTGTCCAGATAATTTCTTTCTATGTTTTGGTAGAGACGGGGTCTGACTCTTGCTCAGGCTGGTCTCAAACTCCTGACCTTGAGCGATCCACCCCCGTCGGCCTCCCAGAGTGCTAGGATTACAGGCATAAGCCACCGCGCCCAGCCGCAAATACTGTTTTTAACCTACAGAAGTTATTTTGGTAAGAGATTGGCATACTAAAGTAATTACAGAAAGTTGGTGGTGTTTCTATTAGTGATAGATGTGCAGAACTGCCAGTCAATTGATTAAGGCAATAGTTGTTTATTTAGACTTCCTAAAGGAGATAGTAATTTTAGAAACTTCAAAAATACTCATTTTAGAAACTTCAAAAATATTCACTTTAGAAGTGATGCTCATAAATATTAACCTAATGAGAACATGTTTGAAAGAAGTTTTGCTGTTATTTTTAAATCAGAAGAGGTAAAGGGAAGTTATTGAAATAGGTTATCTTTGGAATTCCGTAAAACGCTGCTTTGAATATACCCTTTTGTAAAGTAAGGAAAACTGAGTCCCAAGTTCTTCTCTTGGAAAGAGCTAGCTATGATCTTGAATAAATCATTTAATCTCTCTAGAATTCAAACTCTACATCTATAAAAGAATGTGGTTATAATTGATGATTTTAGAAGTCTCTTGGAGCTTTAATACCCTATCTTATTTTATTTAATGAGGATCTGCAGCATTAGGGTAAAAGATGACATCTGTACAGAGGCCTAGCCCAGTACCTTGCTTAGTAGGTGTTCCATAAATGCTAATTAAAGGGAAATTTTTAGGGAAACTGTAGAGTGGTGAAGTGTGTCTGAATTATTGAACTAGTTCTCTCTGTGCCACCCTGGCCAAGCCACCATTATCTGTGGTCTCCACTTGTGCTACAGGCTCCTGCTTTTCCCACTCATGCCACTGCTCTGTCAGAGCCTTCCAGCAACTTCCTATCTCACCAAGACAAAATTCCCAGGTCTCTAAGCTGTCCAGCAAGATCCACCATTGCTGTACGTCTCCCTGCCACCCTCTGCCCTGTTCTCTCTGCTCAGCCACCCACCCTCCGTTCCCCTCCTCTTACCTGTTCAGGCACCCTGATGTCAGGTACTTTAATGTCCCTCTGCCGTAGGCTTCTCATTGCCCCAGGCATTCATGTCCTTGCTCTCACTTTTTCTAGATCTGTGCTCAGAAATGTCTTTATCCGAGAAACTATTCTGACCTCCCTACATAAAAATATCTTTATCATTCTCTACACTCTTACTCTGCTTTACTTTTCCTCAGGCACTTATTACCCCCGACGTTATATATTTACGGCAGGTTATTCACGACTGTTTCTGCTCTATGCTGTGTATTACATGGCTTGGCACATGCAGATATTTAATAAATAAGGGTAACTAGGGTTTACGTAGCACATACTCTGTCCCGGGCACCATTCTGAGCATCCTACAATTCTCAAACAGTACTTTTGTCCCATTTACAGGTGAAGAAACTGAGGCACAGCAAAGTTAGGCAACTTGAAAAAAGTTTGCACAGCTAAGTGGCTAATCTGAGAGGAAATTAAATAGGTAAGCAACTAAAAGAAGAGAAGAGATAAAGTCTTGGGTCTCATATACTTAAAAAGGAAAAACACACTTTATATTTTTTTTAAAAAATTAGAAACAAATAACACTTACTTTGACATCTACTGTTTAGAGAATACTACTTTATAAACTCTTCTAGAAACCCCAAAGCAGATAATGGAAAGATAAATTTTAAGCGCATATCTGTGTTTTTAGCTCTCTGAAGAATACTTTTCCATCTCTAGAATATATTTCAACTGTATCCTCCCAGGTGGTTGACCCTTTTAACCCAGATAACTTCAGAAGCCAGAAAAGTTACGTTTTCTAAGAAATTCTTCTTAAATTGACTGAATATTCACCACCCAGACTGAAGCATGATTGCATACTTGATTCAGGAATTAGTGAGTTTTAATGAGAGACCTGCAATAAAGATGACAAATGGCATTTTCTGAAAATGATACTAAAAAGGCAGAGAATTGTTTTAGCGTTTTTTACATCTAAGTTATAGCTGGGACATTCTGTGTTACTGTGGACATCATTCTTAAATCTACAGTATATAGCTACTTTAATGCATGTGGTTACTGCTAATTCTCTGCTTTATGTATTTTAATTCAAAGTTTACAGTTTTGTCTTAAGTCGTTAGGCAATTTTAATAACACACTACGCCATTTTTAAAACTGACAAAATAAATAACCTAATTTCCTAAGAGATATCATATTAAAATGATCAAGATCAGCTTCAGAAATCATTTAATTGTACAACATGGTTATTGACTGACCTTTTAAAGGCATAAGAATATATAGTAAAACTAGGGAATACTAAGGTAAATAAAATTCTTCACTTGCCAATTGGATGTGTTCCAAAAGCTTATTCACAGGTGAGTTGTTTGGAACTTATAGTTTCTCATAGAAGTGTTTATAAAATCAGGTAAGTTCTCCATAATATGGAGAATCTACTTAGCTATTACATTGATGAAAAACTGTATTTTTCAATGAAAAAATTTAGAAAATAGCATCCAGAAGAGTTGCTCAATAAATGTTTATTGAAGGCATAAATGTCATAATAGTAAACCCCATATAACAAACTATTAAATTTTTTTATTTCTTATATGGTAATTTTTAAGAAAAGCAGATAAATTAGAGGCCACAGATTTTACTGTACCCTCTGCATTAGTTCTCTAGTTTCTTAGTAATGTTTTTTAAACATATGCTAAGACTACATCAAAGGAGAGAGTAGAACATGTTTTGTTTTTTTTAAAAAAAAAAAAAAAGCACAGACTCTGGTTAAGTGCAGCCTTGGGCCTGAATCCTCCTCCTATACTCTTAATAGCTATGTGAACTTGGCCAATTCACCTAACCTCATGGAGTTGCACTTTCTTCATCTGTAAAATGGGTATAATAATCACAGTTCATTATCACAGTATTTCTTATTTCCAAGACTCAATTAATGAAATATTTTTTGAAGAACCAGTTGTCTGCTAAAAAAGATACCTTCAATCCAAAAAGTTTTTCGTCCTTTGAAAAGTGAAGACAACTTGAATAGCCCAGATTGATATTTTAGTTCACTTAAAAAACAATTCATAAATGCATAAAGATTAAATTTTAAGACCATTTCCTATATTCTTAAGGAGCATTATGCTAGGATTACATATGCCTGAGGAAGTCTTCATTCCCCTTGATGTCTGGTTTTTCAGAGGCTTACTTTAGTAATCTACATTAAGAATTATTTTGCTCCTGACAGCTCACGCCAATCCACCTTTTTGCTGAGTTTTTCTTATTGAAGTACTAGAGTGTCAAAACGGCACAATTATCAAAGCAGGTGGTAATCATTTTCACTGTTCATAGTCTTTTACTCTTGCAGGGGAGGTGACCTATAAGTACAATGTACTTCCTTAAAATGAATAACTCAATATTTACTTCAGTAAAATATGTGTGCATTTTGCTTTCGTTATTGAAAAATGTTTTTGATTACTGAAGTCTTAGTTTAGTGTTACTTGCTCTAGCATCAACTTCTCTCAGATTCAAAGGGTTTAGAGCTGAAATTTTCAGTAGGTCTGTGGTGAAATACTAGATCACCTCCTATAGTTTTTGAGGTATGTGGACCAGTGCATGGTAGTTCAAGACATTATGTATTTTAACACATAAAAGGGTTGAAGGGCAGTGTTAGGAAATTGACAAATTTTAGTCAAATAGTAAGTCTCCAGATATAGGTGCAGAGTATATCTTAGTCACTAAAAACCATTGAGGTTTTTTTTTGGCCAGGTGCGGTTGCTCAGGCCTGTAGTCCCAGCTACTCAGCAGGCTGAGATGGGAGGATCACTTGAGCCCAGGAGTTCGAGGCTACAGTGAGCTATGATCGCACCACTGCACTCCAGCCTGAGACGGAGTGAGACTCCATCTCTTAAAAACAAACAAACAGAACTATTGTTGGGTTTTTTTTGTTTCATTTTGTTTTTGTTTGCACTCTGTCACCCTAGTTAGAGTGCAATGGCATCGTCATAGCTCACTGCAACCTCAAACTCCTAGGCTCAAGCAATCCTCCTGCCTCAGCCTCCTGAGTAGCTGGGACTATAGGTTTATGCCAACACACCCAGCTAAGTTTTCTAATTTTTGTAGATCCAGGGTCTCACTCTTGCTCAGGCTGGTCTCAAACTCCTGACCTCAAGCAATCCTCCCACTTCAGCCTCCCAGGGTGCTAGGATTACAGGCGTGAGCCACATGCGTAGCTGTTTTGTTTTATTTTGAAAATAGAATGGAACAGTTTTTTTCCACTTGAACACTAGAAATTTTTCCGGACTGTATCAGGTCTCTAACTGAAAATAATTTTTCTATTCCTTTTGTATACTTCCACAGTTCTTTAGTGAGCCTACAAGAATGCATCTTCTTATTTAAAAAATGAGTCTAGAGAATTGTGTCTGTTTCAGGTTGTCCCTAGCCGTCTCTTAGGAAAGCATCAATGGGTTTCAAGGGCTCTTAAATGAAGGTTAAATAAAGAACATGAAAGGATATTTAGGGACTTGAGGAAATTTTTGTGTGTTAATTGTAATTTTCTCTTATGAAAACAGTTGTTTGTTGCCAGGTGCCCTGTTCCCCTTCTGAACAAGAATGCCCTGCATCAACTTAGGTGCCGCCGGAGCACAGACCTGCACCACTGCCTTCTGGTAGTGGCTTCACCCAGAGCATTTCAGATAGTCTGAGTAAAATCAGAGGTGGAGGCGGCAATTGATAGGAATGCAGGATACAAAAAAATACTTTATTATTTTAAAAATTGTGAGCAATATTATTTGATCAAGTAATGAGACTTTTAAAAGGAAATGCATGCCTTGTTAAATGACTGAAGGATGAGTCTAGTTTAACTACCATTGAAAAGAATCAGAGAAATTAAAGCCAGGACTTTGAAAAAGGAAAGTGGAGCAAATACCACTGCTTAATAGATTTTGACACTGGACCATTTTTAAAGTTTGCAAAGGGAGACTTAAAAGCTATTAGATAATTGGGATTTGATAGAAATTCATAGTATCTGTCAAAAGAACCAAAGACTCCTAAGTACCCTTCCCATTGTCTGAATTTTTCAAAAGCTGTGACTCTCAGATAAGAAGTTCAAAAACAATGATTTTTATTTTTATTCCTCTTAAGAACTCAAAACGTTATTATGAGACTGCGGAAGCTTGTAGAGTTCTGACCTCCTAAGGGAGAAGAAGGAATTATGTCACCTTTTGCTTCCTTTTACCCCACTGAGACTAAATGCTAAAATGGAAACGAATTAAAGATAGTTCTTTTTATCCCTAAATGTCAAAAGTGGCCACATCGCCTAGAGATATAACACACCTGATTAATTGTATAATTTCACAGGGAAGTAGTAATTCTCAGCCTTATAAACATGTAACGTACTAATTTGGTTTCCGAGTTAACTGAAAACAGTTTAATGGGCTGCGGTATCGTGTGTATGTACAGTGTAACATAGAGCAGATGCCAGGAGAAAAGGAAATAACATGCCAGTGACACTTGGAATAACAGTGTTTATACTTCGTTGACTTTGGGTTGTCAGCATGCTATTCTCTGTGTTTCCCTTAGTAACTTATTAAGGCAACTAAACTTGAGCGTGATGATGTCTAAGTGTCATTTGTTGTAAATTACACAAGCATGCACACACCCAGTGCATAGTCAATCTTCAGGAAAAAAATAATACTTTCTAGTATAGACAACCCAGTATTATCCATGAGATGCACACAAAGAGTGAAAGGTGACTCTCTGAACAGGGTGCCTGCTGGAAGAACAGTATTTGGGCCTTTCATCAGAAGAAATACTATTTCTACAGATTTTCCTACTCATCTATTCTTGCTCTATTTTCACAGAATGGTCGTGTAACTCTTGGTTTGAAAGTTGTCATACAGCCTCACAGCAGGCTTATATTATCTACAGAGTTCTTTATGAGGAAATATAAATCACCACAAATGAGACTTTTCACAGCCAGAGATATGTAGAAATTTGTGTCAGTGCTTTGCTGGCTTGCTAAAAAATATCTCTAGGCTCCGAAGCTCTCACAACTCATCCTTGCTCCCTACCCTTTTGGGAAGCAATTCTCAAAACTTGAGATTTATGGTCCAGAGAGCTGATAGTGGCTATAAAGTTTTCTATTTTCTCTTTTCTTTAATATTAATGCAGAGAACAAGGCATTATCATTCATTATTTTAGTTCACGAGTGTGCCGTGGGCTTGAAATATGGTTTCTGGGGACATAGCTTACCTCTGTTTAATAGGGGAAATATGTGGACTTTGGCAACAGCCTTCTTTTCCATCCAATATTTTTAGTCAGATTATATAAAATCTACATTAGGAACAGAACTTTGATATATATGCTATATCCAGGTTTGGTTTTAAAATTTAAAGCTTTACAAAATATTAATTCATTCTGAGCCTCAAAAGTAAAATACCATGAATTGGAAAACAGCCAGCCAATCTATTATTGTTGGAAATTGGAATGATAAGATCTTTTCATTTTACTATTTTCAGAGATGTACAATATTTCCAACTAGCTTTATCTACATTAATGTTAGCAAAGTTTCAGTTTTTAGTTAGCATTCCCTTTTACATGCAAATCTTTAAAAACAAATAACATGCTCTGAATCATTAAAAAAAAAGAATGTATATTGTTTTTAACTTAAACGTGACCAATTTTTTTGTACTTTCAATATCAGGCTTCTAATGTAAATTTGCTTTGCCTGATTTTTTTTTTTTACAGGAATTTTTTACAGTTAATTTTCTCCTGAAGTAAATTGTTACAAATTCTGACTAAAATCTAAATTGATGAAGTTTCACTATATGTTTTGCTGTAACAGTTTCAGTGGGTCCTCAACCTTGAATTCAGAACTTCTTGCTCTATTTTTGGTGGAATTTTTAAGGGACAAATCTAAACAAGGAGAATAAATTAGAGGCCAAAAACGTGAATAGGCAAATTTTTTACTTTTAATAGATTGCTTCAAGGTCTTGCTGTAAGCAGTGTACACCTTGGGACAATCCAGTTCAGTCAGTTTTGAGACAATACGATGAATATTGCAATGATTTAAATGAAGTTGGGGATAGCCTTTTGCTAAAGGTTTACTCATGCCCTGACTAATAACTGCTCTCCTAACACTTGTTTGGATAATCATAATCATAGTGATTTAGCACTTATGATACATACTACACGTCAGGCACTGTACCAGGCACGATACCTGTTTTCATTCTTTGAATCCTCATCTGTGCAGTAGGTGCTATTATTATACCTATTGTATAGATGAAGAAACTGAGTCTCGAAGAGGTTAAGTAACTTGCCTGAGATCATGTGGTTAGTAATGGAGTTGAACCTGTACAGTTTGACTCCAAGCCTGGACTCTTTACACACTTAGTTCTTAATGAATATTTTAAAAGAAGTTAAAAGGAGATAGATTTCAAGCACCATTGGCAAGTCCTTATACAAGTCCTACTTAATACCTTGGAACGTAAGGCAGACCTTGTTCTAAAAACAGCTAATGTGAAATACACAGGAAAGTTTCGTGTCTACTTATTCCTGAAATTCATGTACCAGTAGGTATATGGGTCTTAAAACAAAGTAGAACACTATTGAATGGTTTGTGGGGTCAGAACATGATGACATAATAAAATGTGTCATTTATTATTCCTGCTTCAATTGTGATGAAGACATTTAATGATTAGCAAGACTTTTGAAAGTATATGTCTCTTCAGCGCCCTGACTCATTTTTCAGAGGTTAAATTTCATTAACAGAATCGATAGCACAGTGTAGGCATTGGTGGATATATTGCAAAGCCTTGTAAACAACTGTCTCAACTCTGCAGCTTGTTAATATGACCTGCAGAGGATTGCCTTACCTTATCTAGCCTTAAGCAGCACAGCAGCTGCAAATTATTGTTTCAATTATTAAAATTAGTTATAGCTGTTATTGTTGCTATTGCTGCTGCTATTGTTGTTATTTAAAATCCACCAGTTTTTCACAGACTTGGAGTCATACATCGTTGCACGAGAAAGAGGAGTAGAGATTCTATAAGGGGAGGACCACTTTGAGAATTTATAACATTTGGAAATCATTTAGAGTGAAGTTCAGGAATAGCAGCAGCCATCTACAACACCCATTTTTTACACAGAAGGGATCTTGATACTGGTTTATGGGGGTGGTTGCCAGAGTTGGGGAGACCACCTGGCAGCCCTCCAGAGGACAAGCTTCACACAGCTCGTGTGGATTTCCTCTCTCCCCTGCCTCCCCTCTCCTGAAAAGGAATCAGAGCAGCAAAAACTCAGAGATTAATGAAAAGATTGGATCTGAATGGGTTGGAGAGTATTTGGAAAATAAAACTGGATAGATTAGGTCAGATTATAGGGGTCCATTAATTCTGTTCTTGAGGAGTTTAGAATTTATGTAATGGGCAATAGGGAGTAGTATGTTCTTTAAGGGGAAACTGATATGGAGCTTATCATATGAATACATTGAGCTCATTTGTTTTAGGGCTAGGTAGGTGTTTGCTGGTTTTATAATAATAGCTTACATGTAGTGAGCACTTATCCATTCCACATGTTTTTATACATATATATACACATACATATTTTGTACGTTATTAAGTATGAAATATCCAATTTCTTTAAGTACTAAGTTTGACAGTTGATCTCTGATATTTCACTTTGACACTTCTTGTTTTATTTTTATTGTGGACGTACATCCTCATTCTTTGAAACGCACAGTTTGGCTTGTGATTATCTTTCAAATTTTTTTTTTAGAGCAATCTTTGTGAAACCATGGATAAGTCAAAAATTTGTGTTATTTTTGAATATGAGTTCCGTCGTGGAACCAATGCAGCGCAGACAGCTTGAAATACCAACAAGCCTGGGAAGGATGTGGCTAATGAACACACAGTGTGTTGATGGTTTGAGAAGTTCCATTCTGATGATTTTAATCCTGAAAATGAGCCACATGGGCAACCTGAGACCAAGGTGGATAATGATGAGCTGAAAGCTGTAGTAGAAGCGAATCCATCTCAACCTATGCGTGAATTAGCAGCAAGGTTTGACATTCCTATTCCAGTAACGTTGGACCATTTGAAACCAATCGGCAAGGTAAAGGAGCTGGATAGATGGGTACTGCATGAATTAAGTAGCATCAGAAGAGAAATCATCTCGAAGTTTGCCTTTCTTTGCTGTTGTGACATAAAGGTGAACCATTTCTACATTGTATTGTTATGTGTGATGAAAAATGGATCCTTTTTGACAATGGCAAGCATTCAGCACAATGGTTGGATAAAGATGAAGTGCTGAAACACAATCCAAAACCGAATATTCATCAAAAAAAGCTAATGCTGTCTGTTTGGTAGTCCAGCGCTGGTATTATCCACTATAGCTTCATGAAACCTGCTCAGATCAATTACAGAGGATGTCTACTGCAACTAATTGGACAAAATGATGAGGATGCTTGTGATGAAGCAGCCGAGATTGGTCAATAGAGACAGGCCAATTCTCTTGCAAGACAATGCTCGACCACATGTCACACAAACAACGCTGCTGAAACTACGGAGACTGGACTTGGAAACTCTCTGTCATCCACCATATTTGCAGACCTTGCACCAACTGACTACCACTTCTTCCAGGCCTTGGACCATTTCTTGCAAGGAAAAATATTCAATTCTCAAAAAGCTGTGGAAAATGCCTTTCACAATTTCATCGCCACTTGCTCACCAGGCTTCTTCGCTGCTGGCATAAACAAGCTACTGTTAAGATGGCAAAACTGTGTCAATAGTTTAGGTATGTACTTTGATTAATTGTACTGCTTCTTGTTTGAAACGTAATAAACTACACTTTTGATCTGAAATCAGACATTTCATATTTAGTGACCTAATCTCTCATCCATACCTTATCACAACTATGTATTAGGCACAATTTTTTCCATGTCACAGGTGAGAAAACTGAAATACAAAGACTTGTATAAAATCACACTTTTCATCTGTGGTGTAGTCCGGATTTGAGCAAAGACCTTCTGACTCCAAAGTTTATGCTCTTAGCTCTTATCCTTGTATGACAAGTAATGTTCAACAGCTTATTCCATAAATAGCACTGGTACTTATGAAGAAATTATTTTAATCTCAGAGATATTAGTACCCTTTACTTGAGTTTCTGTGGTTTCTATATTGCCTTCAGCCTCTTTGCCATAGGTGTAGAGTTCTAATTATTTGCATAGGCTTTTATGATGTCTATATTAAGTGGAATTGCTAAATCAATAACATTTGGTGGATTATTAGTTTAATCACATAGAAGAATTTCTGACCTTTAGATATGATGTGTTAGTTTATTATTAAAGTACATTTTAGAAAATTTATCGTAACTACTTCCTGAAATGTTTATATTCAAAATGCTATGAAATTCATTTGTTAAACTCTACTTGAGGCTGTCGGTACTCGTGTATCATTGGGTTTGTAGAAAATCTACAGTGGCTATAGAAGGACACACTTCAGTGTATTGTACATGACTTTCTCATTAGGCAAACAGTTCATCAATACCTGCTGAGCTGTGTTACCCAGCGGGCCAATGTGGCAGACACTGTAGGGTGACAATAGGAATACCCAATGTAATCTTTGTTCTCCAAGAGCTCACAATCTAATCTGGAAAAATATATCCACGAAAATAATAGCAAAAAGGGAAATAGAGTGAATTATAAGATTAACACTGTCCATGAAAGAGAGAGAGAAAGATTGTTTCAGGAGGAAGGGATTAGTTAAAGACATGGTAGAGGGATTCAAGGGACAAGGTAGAATTTAGGTCTCAGGCCTTAAGACACTATTCCAACCTTAGTGATCCACCTGGAGAGGGAGGTAAAAATGCAGATTCTTGGAACCCACTTCCAGAAAGTCTGATTCATTCAATGTTATGAAGTTGCAATGTAGGGAGCAATCGATAACAAGCTTTGTAGCCGTTCTTGCTGCAGGTAATTGTACCATACTATGGGAACATTGGCTTAAATTGGGAGTAGATGGGTCTGAATTCAAGACATGAAAGAAGTCAGTACTAGAGGATTTGATTGAATGGGCATATGTCACAGTGGCATCAGTCTTGAGAAAGGACAGTCTTTGTTAGGTGAGTGTTGGTATAATCCAGGGCCCTCTGGTTGAGGAGAGACTAGGACTGTCTAAGATAAGGGCTAAGATAGACTAAGATTCTGGGAGCCATCTGATTCACAGTGGTCATAACAAATCTGCCCTTTTGCCTCAGCAAGCAAACTGTCTCATTCGCTTTGTCCATAAATAATATACAATTTGACCTTGCTGATGCAAACAAGAACCATGGAGTTTTTCTCTCTCTTGTACAATTTTTAAAAAATTTTTGTTATAGGCCGGGCGCAGTGGCTCATGCCTGTAATCCTAGCACTCTGGGAGGCCGAGGCGGATGGATTGTTTGAGCTCAGGAGTTCGAGACCAGACTGAGCAAGAGCGAGACCCCGTCTCTACTAAAAAAAAAAATAGAAAAGAAATTATCTGGACAACTAAAAATATATAGAAAAAATTAGCCGGGCATGGTGGCGCATGCCTGTAGTCCCAGCTACTCAGGAGGCTGAGGCAGTAGGATTGCTTGAGCCCAGGAGTTTGAGGTTGCTGTGAGCTAGGCTGATGCCATGGCACTCTTGCCCGGGCAACAGAGTGAGACTCTGTCTCAAAAAAAAAAAAAATATATAAAAAATTTTTTTGTTATAAAATGAATTCCTTTTCAAAGTGATAAGCTGTATGAGGATGAGAATCAGAAACCCACGTAAAAGTAAAGAGAAAACAGGCAAGATTTCAAATGATAAGAAATATTCATTTTGGACCAACGATTTAGAAGGAAAATGTGTGCCTGGGGAGAAAAGAAAGAATAGTGAATAGTTTCTGCGATACTCTATTCATATAGCATGAAGTTTTTGGAAGGTGCATTGAAGAAGTTAGTGCCTATTGTCTGTGACCTTTTGTGCTTGTCAATTTGTTTTCCTTTTCCTGATGTCAGTTAGAGTCTGAGGGAAAAGGAGTATATCTAAATGGAGCAATGATTTGTTTATGATTAAAGGTCGACAGTGATATGTACTTAATGACTATTTACCACTTATATATTGGATTAGACAGCAGTCATTTTTTAGATATAGTATATGCCCTGATTCCTATAAAATAAGTCCGTTGTTTCACAGGTACCTTTTTAAAGTATCAAGTTTAGAAAAATAGATGAGATGAGAGTGATCTGGGTCTTGACTCCACCACTCATTAGGTATATGAAGTTGGGCAGGATACTTCAACCCAAACTCAAGTTTTCCATACTCAAATGAATTGAAGTGCTAGTTTAATAAATGATATTCTTAATATTGGTATTTGAAAGGCAATTAGTTACTTTCCCAGTTTCTGTCAAAATTAATGGTAGCTTCCATGATAAATTTTTATGGGTACTTTGAATTATACATTTGCATGTGTCAAAAATAGTTCCTATCGTCAACTAGTTTGAAGTACACTGGTGGTCAGAAATAGCTCACTGTCATTTACTCACAAGGGTATTTTTCTCACAATCTTTGCAGAATCAAATATAGCCAAAATATATTAATTCAGTTCACTGTGGTTCATTTAGATTGTTCTATGGTGGTAAAGACATAGAAATATCAATCCAGTCACTCAGAGAACAATTCTTTGGGTCACATCCAAGTCTGCAGTGGTCAGTTGAATGTGCACAAAATATCTTCAAGGGCTAAGCAGAAAATTACCTTACCATTGGCAAGTTTTGTATGCCTGTTCTTTTCCCCATAGAGTCTCATACCTGAGAAACATGGAGAAATGTTCTTTTTCTAAATTGCAAAACTCAGCTGTAGTCTAAATGAAATGGGATAAATTATCTTTTTCACAATTATCCATTAAAGAGAGAATTAGAATTAATATTAATCACAGATGTTTCATCAAGTTTTATTATTAACCAGATTGACTGCCAAAGTGCTTTCTGGAAGACATTTCCTCTCCCTCCCCCACCTGTTACTGAGAACAAACTATTATGGGTCCTTAGATAAAGATTAATGGTTTTGGCAATTCATTTGAGGAAATTTGTATTTTACTGTACATTCCACTTCAGTTCAAGGCATAACTGAAAGGCATGGTTTGTCACTTCGCTGATAAAATTATACATTAGAGACACAAGATAGGATCATTCTTTCTACCATACAGGTTAATCAATAAGCCACCCATGGTTGATATCACCCAATCCATATTTTTTAAATTTTGGTAAGCTGTGTTTGTAGATAAAATGAGCAAAATGCCTATGTAATCTTGCTATGTTAGGAGCTATATTTTTACCCATCACAGCTAAATTGCTTTAATATTACTTTTCATTTTTGTGTCCACTCTCTGGAATAATTCATTGCCAAATGTGTGATACTTACAATAATTATGAACATTTGCTAATGCCTCATCCATTTGAAAAGCACACCATAGATGAATATTATATTCATTAAGGCTCTCCATTTGTAAACAGTATTTATCAACTCTAGCTAACTTAACAAACAGAAAGAGAGGAACTTTTTTCCTCCTAAAGAGGTTGATTCTTTTAACTGAAGACCTCAGGATGTGCAGGAACCAAGACAGTGCTGGGGATCTAGAACACAGAAACAAGTGGATGTTCTCATCAAGACAAAGCCATGCCATTTTCTCAGCTCTAAGATTTCTCCATACCTTGGATCCCTCTACTTAGGATTCAAGTTCCTGAGAGAAGGAATTTGATTGGCATACATGCCTATTCTTAGGAAAGAATAAAGAGCACTTAATTGACAGCCCCAACACTGCATGAATAAGGAAAGACGAGTTCTTCTTTTCTTGTTTGTTCGTTTTTCAGACTAAGGAAGATAGGTCGTGATGCTGAAGAGGCAATAACAACCACTAGCTGAAACGAGGGTGTATTTCATTAACAAATAATGTGTATGCTATGCAGAATGATTCAAAATCTATGTGATACATCCTTTAAGTCCAACAGCGGCAGGAATCAATTTACCATTTATATTTCTATAATAGTTTGTTGTACGGTAATATTTTACCTTTATCTAGTACTTTTATATTTGTCTAGTACTTTTGCAGGCTTCAGTGTGGTCAAAAAATTAAAGACCATGGCTCATATTTTTCAGTTAAGATTTCTTTGACATTTAATTGCTTTCCTTTCTTTTAATGGATATAATATGAAAACCCAAAGACTCTAAGACAAAGAGTGGAAAACATTCTGCTTTGTTTTTTAAGTTCTAGCTTTATTTCGTTGGCATCCACAGAATATAAGACATGCTGTAGACCAGATTAAGTCCCATTTCTGCCAACTTTTGTCAGATCTAGGATCAGTCATATAACTGAATCTTTTTCTTCAAATGTAAGAGACGGGGTGGGCTAGATTTGGGATCCAGAGGTGATTTCAAGGAACAAGAAAATTACTAAGATGTTACAATTTCTGAAGTCAAACTTAAGTTTGGGAAATTCTGTTAAAATTATTTTTTTTCCTGCAGAACTTTCTGAGGCCTTAAATATGATACTGTGCATTGTAACTCTCCAAAGAGTATGGTACAATATGCAGTTTCACCAAACTTATCAGACCTGGGAACCCTTTTTTCATGGAGCATTTTCCATTCACTAGGTTAGATCATTTGTTAAATTCCATTCAGATTTAAAATATACTAAGTATGTACTTTTCCTGGTCATAAAATGTATGAAATCCATTTCAATACCAATCATTATCCAGTCCTTTCTATCTGGTAAGTGCAACCAGACTTTGTGTACAGCTGAACTCATGTTCTTGCATCTAGTCCTCTTTTGAGATGAGCAAAAAATATAGTCTAGTTGTCTCTTCCTTCAAAGACTCTTGTCTTTGTAGAGAATTATGCCACTTAAATTCCTCTGGCTGTTCCTACAAAACCTGTTTTACGTTTTTAAAATAACTTTTGTCAAGGTTGGGCACAGTGGCTCATGCTTTTAATCCTAGCACTCAGGAAGCCCAAGGTGGGAGGATCGCTTGAGGTCAGGAGTTCAAGACCAGTCTGAGCAAGAGCAAGATCCTGTCTCTTCCAAAAAATAGAAAAAAGTTAGCCAGGCATGGTAGCACATACCTGTACTCCCAGCTACTCAGGAGGCTGAGGCAGGTGGATCACTTGAGCCCACGAGTTTGAGGCTGCAGTGGGCTATGATGATGCCACTGCACTCTAGTCTGGACAACAGAGCAAAATTCTTTCTAAAAAAAAGGGAAAAAAAAAAAACACTTTTGTCACTTTTTTTCTGGAGTCTTATTTTAAACATAGATCCAACACATGAAAACAAAACTTTTGTTAGATCTGCTAAGCAGACCAGGTTGATGCACACTCAATTTGTAGTCTGCTATGGGTTTTGTATTTCCTGAGATATACCTGTGCCTAGTCTGCTGTTTTTCTATGTATGTGATAGACTTTACACTTCTGACTCATAGCGTGTTCTTTATTGTTCTTATTAAACTTCATCCCACTTTAATGGACAATTTCACTAGTTGGCTGTAAAGACTAGTTACCCTACCCAAGTAATTTTACTTGAAACCTATTTTCAAGTCCATCTCAAATTCTTTGATGAAAATATTAAGTAATATCTCAAGAATGACTGAGCTGGGGGCTAGAGGAGGAGAGGCATTCACTAATATGCCTTTGAAGTTGGTTCTGAGAACTGATAATACTATTTTTGCAATAAATAACTAGCCAGTTTTGCATTTTCCAGTAACACATACTAGGTTTTCATCTGGTATCTCATCGTTCTACAAAAGGCACTGTGCTGCCTCCATAGTTGTATCACAGCATTGTTCCAGCTACACTCTCATGAGTCTGACCTCTCCAGGCCTGATGTTGTGGCGTGGGGGTCCCCTTGTTGCTTTTAATGATTGGGTTCTGACTGCTGGGTCCAAAAGGTTCCCCAAACCTTTATATCTTCTGAAGCTACTCTAAGATGTGGATATATGGGTGCTTCCAGCATCCAAGCACTGGTAATCCAAAGACAGAAGATGAGGCATAATCCTGTCTGTCTGAGTTCATTTCCTAGGGTGAACATGGTAAAGGTCTTCAGTTAATGCTTTTGGATTGTTTTGCGTCTGGTATTCCCTCCAGATTAGCAAGTGTATCCAGATTGCCAAAAAGCCCTAATTGAACCTGCCCTCTTGGAAGCTTTTAATGTTTTTGTGCTCAAGCTTGATGTGGAGTTCAGCACCTTGGACTAGGTCCTTTGGTTCAAAGTCAATGTAATCACTCAATCCATAGAGAACCTCCAAACCTCTCACTTATTCCTTCAGAACAATGATGGCAATTTCAAATTTTGTGTCTTACTCTTTAAAATGGAAGGTCCTGAGGGCAAGGACAATGTATCTCTTCTTTCTTGTTGTAGACATAGTAGCACATGGAAGGGAAGGAAGAATGCATAAAAGATGGAATTGTCTGTCCATGTGTGAGTCAGGGGCTTCAGAGCTCTCTCAACATTTGGGCAAGGGTCAGAGACCACCAAGACCTTGACAGGAGAATTCTTGCTTTCTAGAATTTTTGATCTGTGCAGATATAAAGAGAATGACAAGACAGCTGCTGCCAAGTGTTCTTAAAATTCTGTTTTCTATTCTGGAGGAAGTTTTCGACTGACATGGAGTAGAAAGAAATAAATAATGTTGGTTTTATCCCCTTGAGGAAATCTGAACAGGTCTATATCATTTTAAACAAGCATGACACGCAAAAATTAGGATTTGACAAAGGATAAATTGCAGCGTGATCATTCCGTTCCACAAAAATGGAATTTTTTCAATCACCCTAGAGCATGTTAAAATATGATTTGATTTCTAAAAATGTAGTTTACATATACTTTTCAGGATCAAGTTGGTTGTAAGGAGCAAAAGTAGTTAAAAATTTTTAAAAGATAACTGTGGGTGAGTGGGAAGAACATTTCTTTGAGATTGGGATAAAATTCTTGATGCCTGAGAATTGAGATAAAAATTTGTAAACTTTTTCCTTAGTAAGGTATGGCGGCAACAGTGGTGGTGATCTGGATGGTGGTGGTGGTAGTGGTGGTGGTGATTTTGATGATGGTGGTGGTGGTGGTGGTGATGGTGGTGATTTTGATGATGGTGGTGGTGGTGGTGGTGATTTTGGTGGTAGTAGTGTGCGCGTATGTGTGTGTGTTGTTTCACTGAGGGCAGTTTGTGGTGGTAGTGCTGGCCTTGGCTGAAGCCATACATGCATAAATACAGCATTACACTGTGTAGAAATAGGGGCTAGTAGCTACTTATGAGAAATAACAGTTCTATAACTTCATTAGTTTTTCAAATTAGTATCACAGACAGCTCCCACTTTTCACCCCTGTGCTTTCTGGAAATAGAATCATAAAGCAGAGAGTTGTAAAGTGCCTCCCATTTTCCTTCAGGAGTAATATCTTAATTGAGACTATGTCTCTGACCATCTATTTGAGAAAAATAAATCATAACTATGACCAACCCTATGTCAGAGGCAAAGATGCAGTAGCCATAACCTTTCACAGTTATTTAAAATAGTAAAATTATACTCTTTTCTGTAAAAGGGACATAAATGTGTTATACACTTTGATTTTACATGTACTCTAAAGAATATGTTCAGCAAATAAAAAGTTCAACTAAACCATTTCATAAATTTTAGCAGAACTAGCTATAATATAAATTCATTAAACATTTAATTCCTAATAATTTGGTTCTTAATATTTAAGAAGAGCTTTGGGGATGATTTCTTTACTCTACTTCTGTCCCAGGTAGTTTGAGTGAACACTTGTCTTTTGATACATGTCCTTGGGCTAGATTAGCCTGTTCAATATCCTTCTCCTGAGCAGGATGAACTTTGGTGAGCTACTTGGCCTCTCTGAAATGCTAAAGCCCGGGTTTCTGAAACCTGTAAAATGAGGAGACTAAACAAGATGGTCCCCAAGGTTCACAAACTTGAGTTTTATCATTCAGTGATTTAAGCTTTCAGGTTGATCTGAAGATGCAAAAGTGATTATTGTTTAATGATGATGATAAGAATCTCCTCAAGGTCCCCATCACTCTCTTGTGCGTTTCCAGGCTAGTCAGGGCTGCAGCTGCTGTTAAACATTGTTCCAAATAAAGGCCACCACGGAAAAACTCAGGCCCTTTCTTGGACCTGATGCTTGGTTGATACTGTGCCATCATCTGCCTTTACCCTTTGCAGGAATTCCTTGAAAACAATCACCAGGTTATTAGTAGAAGTTTTTTCAAAGTCATTGTAAAGTTATTTTGTTTTGTAAAAATACAATTTAGTACATGTTAATTGAATGTGAAGAAAACCCTCATTCTAACCTGAAAAATAATTCACTTATTCATATTTATAGCAGTTGTAAGATCCTGTTTACATTGTACAAAACTCATGTGCCTACTCAGTGATTGGATTTTTTATTTTACTTTTTCTACTTCAAACTTTGGATTTTTGTGGGCATTGATAGTAGGTCAGTGAGCGAACAGGAATTTTTCTTGAGATGATCTTGTCTGTCATTCATTTATTCTTTCCTTCCTTACTTCATTCATCAGATATTTACGGAGCGCATGCTGCTGGCCAGATGGTATTCCAGACTTTGTGAATGCAACAGGAAAAGAATAGGCCAAGGCGCTGCTTTAATAGAAGCTGCCCTCTAATGGGAGTGGGGGTGGAGAAGGGGATAAACAAGCAAATAAATAAATATGAAATATGTCACTCAGGTTGTAAATGCTATGATGAAAAAATAAGGCAAAGTAAGAGTACAGACTATTAAGGTGGGGGAATTTGCTATTTTTTACATGTTATATAAAAATGTATAATTATATGTAGTATATATAAAAATATGATGGTCGGGAAAGGCCTTTCTAATAGTTAACATTGGAGGAGAGACTTGAAAGAAGTGAGGAAGGAATCCATGTGTCTTGTCTGGCAAGACAACTTTCCAGGCAGAGGGAACAGAAACCCAGGCAGGGTCGGAGATCGCGTGCCTATAGGAGCTGCCAGGAGGCCCACGGGGCTGGAGCAGGTTGAACAGGGGGAGAATACTCTGGAAATATGTGCAGAGTATGTAAAATATATGTAAATGTGTGTGATGTAGTTGGGAGCGCGGGTCATCATAGACCATGGTGAGGATCTGGGATTTCAGTCTGAGTCAGATGGGAGCCACTGGGGAGTTTTCAACAGAGAAGTAACATGATCTGACTTGGTTTCTCTCAGGATCACTGTGAACTGTTGCCTGTTTGTCCAGAGTAGAGCAGAATCCTTTGTTTCTCTGGCTGGATGAGATCCCGTGGATTCAGTATGCTAAGGGATATAATTTTTGGAGAATAGATGGTGCAGAAAAATGTTACATGTGCTCTTAAAATGGGACATTCATTAATCCAATATCTACCAAAGGAGAAAAAACATAGAAAGATACAAAGTCACCTTGATGCACCTTATCATAAGCATATCTTTATTGAATTTAAGGCAAAAATTAGTGAATCTGCTGCATCTGTTATTTTTCTGAGGCATCAGGAAAGGCCCTTAACTCTGTCTATAATGTCACTAGGCAGGTGGGTTTGGGCTCAGTAGGCCTCTCCCCCAGACAGAGGCTTCTCGGTTGGGTTGGACAAGAGGAATTTCTGCTTTATGTGTTACTTTTGGTTCTTGTGGCACAATATTTCAGCTAGTTTGCTTTTCCTGGCTGGGGCTAAGTCACCCCAGGGCTAGGAGCGGGAAAGAGCTGCCCAAATCTCAAGAGATACACCATGAGATCAGAGACTGCAAGGCCGGGCTGGGAAATCTCTTCTTTTATAGGGTGTGTACTAAGGACACTGCCAATTTTCCCGGTTTTCTTTTTGGAACATTGGCCCACTGTATTTTGTTTCCAATTTCCTCCTACCATGGTGCGTATGGGTACTTAGGAGTACATCGGTTATAGTAATATCATATTAAAAGGCTTTTTCTTGACATGCACCTGAGTAGGAAATATGCGTAGGGCATGTCTCTGCAGGCCAAACCCCTACTCTTCCCTGCCGAAACCTACTGCAAATGCTTAAGATTACATAGTCATGTTCCACCAAGTTTTAACCTCTCCCCCAGACTTTTTTGGAAGGACTTTAAGAACTTCTGGGAAATTATGAAACAAATATTTGAAGTAGGGCAGTCATGAAGAAAAGTAAACTTTATACTGTAAACTGAGGTTATATAGTCTGGGCATCAGAAAGATTTGGAATCGAGTGTCCATTCTGCCATACGGTAGCTATGTATGACATCAGCTAACTACTTATCCTCTCTAAGCCTCAGTTTCCTCATCTCTGAAATGAGGATAATAATACCTGCCTCAAAGAACTGCACTGAGGATTAAATTGAATAAACCTGGCACAGTGCCTGGTGCATAGAAATAATAGATAAATGATAGCTATTGTACAAATATTATTAGTATTGTGCATCCTGAGATGAAGTTCCCTCCCACCAAGTTCCATGTCAATTAAGAAATAATTTCATGTTTCTAATTTGTATTTGGTCAAGTTAAATAGAGAAAAAGAAACATTATAAATAAATAATGTCCTAGAGTAATTAATGCCAAAAGAATCCTAAAATAAAAATATATGTCTTGTTATTAATTCCTTAAAACAATCATTTGTAACCATTCTGCGACAGATTTATTGACTATGGCATTGATTTAGAAATGTTAAACTAATGAGAACTTGCCATTAGTTGTGATAATGGTCTGTCATTTCTAGCTTGAACCATGTGTACTTATTTGGCCTCATTTCAGAATTATAAATTATTTCAAACTCATTTCATTTCTTGAAAATGTTCTCATGAGTTAGATTATATGAGTAGTATTCCTATAATCCATCATCTGAAGTAAACTGTATGATTCTGGACTATTTTAAGATTGAGACACTTCAAACATTTTTCAGAAATTACATAAAAGGGTTATAGGGTTTCTCAAGCCTCTAATTTTCCTTTTTATGCTCATGCTTGATTGTTGTTCCATATTACGGTTTATTTTCCCTTTAAAATAGCTCTACATGAAGAGAATATACTGCTAAATACTATTGCAAGGGAATGTTTACAGATGCAAATGACTTCTATTTAGGGAGCTCATGATTAAAATTTGAAAGAATGTGGCACTAGAAAGCATGTGAATAACCTTTGAAAAATCTCACAATAGAACTGAATATAGGATATTTATAATCTGGGATTAAAGCTATAAAGCTATGTGTGAATATGTATATTCAATATGCTGCAAAGGACTTTAGATTGAAACTTGTTAGTCTAATGTTACTTTTCTTTAATTGAGATAAATTAATTGTCAATGGAAAAATCTGAACTCTAAAATAATTCAATCAAAGAGGTTTATTCTGAGCCAAAGGTGTGTGTGACCAGGGCCTGGGACACAAGTTCTCAAGAGTTCTTGAGAAAATGCACCTGAGGTGGCCAAATTACAGTTTGGTTTTGTATATTCATGGGGATAGGAATTACAGGTAAAATCATAAATCAATAATATATGGAAGGTATACGTTGGTTTGTCCCCAAAAAGGTGGGACATCTCAAAGCAGGAGCTTGCAAGTCGTAGGTGGATTTTAGGGATTCTGTCGTTGACATTTAGCTGAAAGTGCTAAGCTTTGTCTAAAGACCTGGAGTCAGTGGAAAGGAATATTTGAGTTAAAACGGGTCTGCTAGGATGCTAGAGTTAAGATGAGGGGTCTTCTGTCTCTCATGTGATGCTCTACCAGAACCAGGTTGGAAAGGAAACCATATTATATCAGGTTAATAAAACCCAGTTAGCGAGATTTTATCATTTGTAGGCGTGACTCACCAGGCCCCTTAGAAAGGAATTTGGGCAAAAGAAAAAGGTCAGAGTTGAGTCCTCATAACTATTTTATTATTGTGAAACTGTAATGTGGAATGAACTAAAAGGCTAGTACAGTAAAAAGAACTAGTGTTACTTTTGCCTGCAACAGGTGAGCCAGGCATTTTCCACAAATCTACCTTTCTGATATCTTCAGACATCTAAGTTCTTTCACTGGGCCATTTCAATCTCTCATAGATGCTTTGAGGCTGAAAATATATTTCATTATTTTATTTTTTGTTGCTCACAGAGCAGGCTGCTAATAAAGTTAGAAAAAAACCTATGTTCCTTGGCAGACATAATTTTTTCTATCTATTTCTGCCCAGAGAAGATCTGCCCTTTGGTTTCTTGTTTTAAAGACTAACTTTCTGGCGTCATCAAAGAGATCACTCCAAGTTGTGTGTTTCATTTTGGTGGAAAACATGTCCTTAACTCTTCCGGGTGTAGTAAACACTCCTGCTTCCCTCCGGATGGTTCTGGAGACTGGCCTGGTTCAGGCCCTGGCTGTACTCGGGAGCTAATGAACATGTCATGTGCGTCTTGAGTTTCCCGTCTCTGGCACAGCTGTGGCACTTTCCCCCCTGCTGCGAGGCACAGCACGCTGGCCATTTGTTGGCAAGTTCATATTTCACACTGCAGGGAATTGAAATGATTGAACAGACAGAAGAAGAGTTTTATTTGCAGTAGCCTACGTATCCCCAGACTCTGATTTGGCATAAAACATCTGCTTCATGATCTGCTTCAAGGCCAGTTCCTTTCCTCCAACAAAGGTTACGACTTCAGGCAAGCTGTGCTTCCACTGGCAGGAGGAAATTTGCCCGAAGACTTGATTTAGTCAGAATCAAAGCATCCTGCCACAGAATTTTCTTTTTTCAATTATCTTCGAAGAGGCAGCCAGACTTTAAATGTATCAGTGTAATAAATGTAATGAAATAAGGCAGACATTCCTTTCCCCTGTTGCTATCAATGGGAGGGGCATATACAGTTGCGCCTCCACACCTGGAAGCCTGTGAAACTTACCTAGCTATCTGCCAGCACACATATCACATATCTTGGCAACAGCACATTGCAGGGATGGCCTTTAGATTTCTTTTGGCTCATCAGCATGATAAATAAATGCATGCATTGGTTATACCTGCAGTGTTTACATCTTTCAGATTATAAAAGCAAATTGGCATAATGCTGAAAGTAATTATTATATGACTATTTTTCATAGTGAAGGAGCATATCATGTAGCCTTTGTTTTGTGGTATGGTCCTAATTACGAACTATATTTACCCACATGACTTTGTTGTGCATAGTCATATTTTTTGTTCAAGACAGCCCTCGCTAGCCTTACAGACATATATACGAAATTAAATCTTGGCATTTTATTATGCTAGAGCAATTAGATGCCATCCTCATAATGAGAAACATGACATCTTCATCGCTCTCCTCTATATTTTCATGTTGTTTTAATGCAGACATTTACCAGAATGGAATACAGTCTTCCTCCTAAGACACACACACACACACACACACACACACACACACACACACACCCCCTAATTGAATATCTGCATATCTCCAAGGAGTCCTGTGGGTGAAACCATGTATTCATCTTCTTTAGTTCTTAGGCCACTTTGGTTTAAGAGTAAGAACTGTTGCTTTTATGAAGTGCCTTTTTCTATAAAGTCAAAACCTCACAGCAGTGCACAGAAAGCCGATGGTATAAAGGAGCTAAGTAGAGTCTTTAATAGAGAGAGCTGGGTTGTAAGTGTTTTTGTTCCTACAGAGCAGATAGATTTGGCTCCATCTGTTCCATATTCATAACAAAGGAGCACACTTACAGGAGGGCCAAGTTCCCCGGAGCCGCCTGGTAATGATCTTTTCACCCTGAATGAAAGCATCTGAACCCAGTGGCTTGGCCCTGCAAAAAGCAGCTAGCAGGATTGCCCTTCAGAATCCTGATTTCCTTGTAACTCAGGTTGACATAAATTTCCCCAATACATAGAGTGGGAAAAATTTACTGATGTCTCATCTTCCTGCAACACGTTGTTGTTGGGAAGTTTAAATCTGTGTGTTTTACCTTCCCCTCGTGCTACCACAGAAGATTTGTAATTAGATAGTACGAGGGAAGTTTGCACTTGAAGTATCTAAAGGTATCACAGGGGAGAGGCTGTTCTTCATACTTTTAAGTTGTTTCTATTCAGACTTTTTAATCTTTTTAAAACTGGGGTTAATGAATAGAAATATGAGTTACACCAAATAAAGAAAAACCCCTGTTGAGTTTTGTAATTAGCAAACTTCAAAGCCAATTTCAACTGAGACCTCTTAGATTAAAAAGATAAGTTGACCCAAGAGTTTTCTTCCACTAAGCAGAGGAAAAATAAAATGAATTTTTCCCCCAAATGCCAAGGAATACAATAAATCTTCCTATTTATATGACATGCAGAGTCAGCATAGAATCATAAATGATTCCTTAAAAATTAAATAGCACATTGGTATTAATATCAAGCCTAATAGATATAATGCTTATTTTTATATGTTAGCTTCACAAATTTCTTAAGAAATAGAAACATATGTTAAAGGATGGTTTTCCTTTTCTCCATTCTGCAGACTTTTCAACTACTAGAAGCTCCTAAAAAGTACAGCATGGATTTATTTATTATACTTCCTGTTAAAACTGTAATTCTAATTTGTCAACCTTTTATTATCCATCTGTGCATTATCTGCTTGCTAAACTAAGGTTTCTGGCAAATCAAATAGTAAACAAATCTCTCAAAAAGTTTGCAGCAGCAATAAAGTGGGCGAAGTTTTCATCTAGCTATCTGCAAGATTGCTCTGTGCGTTAGCAAGAGGAGATATAAGAGGTAATATTCACGGAGAGTGAAAAACATAGCAAATCAATCTGTGACGATCTCAAGTTTCTCGAACACCTTGGTACCTTTGGTTATTTTTTGTAATATATGGACCTGAATATTTCTGGCTCATTGAGTTTTCAGTCCATTCATTTATTCATTCCTGCAAAAATATTTTTTTGGTGCCTACTTTGTGCCAAGAACTAATGTTAGATTTTGGAAACACTGTAATGTATTAAAAAATTTTTCTGGAGCTTACAGCTAAATCAAGAAATAGACAATAAACCAGGAATCAAACAAATCTATAACTGCCAATTATACTGGGCCTGTAGGGAGCTGGATGCGGTAATGAGAAACACAGAGACAGCTTTTGATTAGGTGATCATGGAAGGCTTCTCCGAGGAAGCCTTGACCTGAAAGGAAGTGTCAGGATGAATTGAATTTTTGGTGCACAAAAGGGTGGTTTTTGCCCATTAAAAAAGATAATTCAGAGGGCTACTTTGGATTTAAAAATTGATATTTGACCTATTAAAATTAAAAATAAAAAAATTCTTCCTAAACAATTTCAAATTTAACCCATTTGATTTAGCTTATACATCTTATTCTATATAGAAGGCTAGGAAATGTAAATTTTTGGTTCCATTTACAAACTTGGTTAATTAAACTCCTGGAACCATTTTAAGTTGAACTTAAAGGTTTAATTATTCTCTATTTTTTTTAAATATTCCAATTATCTGACTGTAAAACCTCCCCAAGTACATAAGTAATTCTTACCACTGTAATAAATTAAACTTAAAAGTATGATGGGTCGGGTGCAATGGCTCACGCCTGTAATCCTAGCACTCTGGGAGGCCGAGGCGGGCGGATTGTTTGAGCTCAGGAGTTCGAAACCAGCCTGAGCAAGAGCGAGACCCTGCCTCTACTAAAAATAGAAATTAATCGGACAACTAAAAATATATAGAAAAAATTAGCTGGGCATGGTGGCGCATGCCTGTAGTCCCAGCTACTCTGGAGGCTGAGGCAGAAGGATCACTTGAGCCCATGAGTTTGAGGTTGCTGTGAGCTAGGCTGACGCCACGGCACTCACTCTAGCCCGGGCAAAAGAGTGAGACTCTGTCTCAAAAAAAAAAAAAGTATGATGAACCTTTAGGACTCTTAAAAGTTCTGAAACTGTAAGTAAACCTGAGATTTCACTTAGTCACAAGTCTAAATCAATTTTTCCATTATATATTTTAAATTAGAATTACATGTCTGACTGGTTACTTAAATTGGCCAAAGTTGTCCTACACTTGAAAAGTGAAGTTCCACATTCACAGATGCTTTTCTTATACACAAGAAATACTAGTTCTGTGGTTTTAATTCTATTAGAAATGCCTACACTTAGTTTTTAAACTTTGCTGTGGTTAAAGGATAGTTATATCCCTCAACGCAATTTGGGGATTTACGTTCTCATGCCATGTCTGAGGTGCTTTAACTTGCTGAGGCTTCTTGAGGATTTTGGCCAGGATGACTTCGCTCTCACCTGTGATCCTGGCCACCCAGCACCTCCCTTTATCATCACGCAAAGAAGACCGTGGTCGCCTTGGTTCTGGCCTTACCTTGCCTTTCTTCTCCTGTTCGCTGGGAGGGGCCTGCAACCTCTACCCAAACTATCATTTGGTTAGATTCTGCATCTGTTTGGTTCTAAAGATGCCCTCATTCCTTTCACTCACTTCTTATTTCTTGGGACCATATACTCTTACAGGTATTAAAATGCTGCCTGATTGAATTTTATATATCTCTGGCTTTGGCTGACTAATAGATCACAGTTTCCAAGATCATTCTACAAGAAGGAGCCAATAGTCTGGGGAGAGGAGCTTTCCAGGAAAAGGAATTTTTTTTCTCAATTTCTTTGATATTTACCACCATCCCTCTCTTCACTTTTCTTTCCTGTTCTAATCCTGACTTTTGGTTCATATTTGGGCAACAGATCACTTTGCAGCTAGACATATTTTTTTTTTATCTCTATATTAAGTCTTCAAATCTTTATTGAATACCTGTCATGAACACAGCAATAGACTCCCCAGAACCAAGAACCCAAGAACCCAGCATGGCTTCTGCCCTTGGGGAACTTTGCAACTGTTGTAGCAGAGATAAGATGTAATAGCCAGCTGTAAAACAAAAGAAAATGTGGTAAGTGCTATTTAGGAGATAGAAACAGAGCCCTGTAAGAACCCAGAAGAGGGTTATTGTGTTGGAGAAATGGGAACATATCTCAAGTGGCCAGAGGGAGCTGGGACTTTGAGAGTGGAAGGAAAGATCGTGTGAGAAAAGGCAGACTTTCCAGGAGGCTCTAGGAGGGACTAGCTATTAATGGGTACTGAAAGCGGGAAAAGAGTGGGAGAGATAAAGAAGGAAATGCAGGTTGGGGCCAGGTTATGGAAGACCCTGGCTGCTGTGCTGTGGGATAATGGATGCGTATGCACAGCCATTAACTTTCCTGGAAATGATCCTACTCAGAGACAATCAGAGTAAGCTAGAATTTAGTCCCTAAGATTGGCTTTTATTTTATTTACTCTGTCAACAGAAAACACTCATCAAGGAAAACATTTTTGGTATGAAAAAAAATGTACAATCTTGGTACCTAAATGACTCCCTTCTTGGTAAAATTTAGCCTTCTAAAGAGAGAACATTAATTTGTTCATGCCTCTAGGGTTCCATTAGGAGCCTGCAGCCCAAACAAATGGATATTTCTGCCTAGATACTCATATCGCTACCAGAAATAACAGCCACGGGGAAGACCATGGCCTACTGGTTAAGAAAAACAACCAAAGAAATCATTGATTTGCATGAATAGATATTTACCCAAATAGAAAAAGAATATTGAAGAGTGAAATAAGAGCCATTTATATATAGCAACAAAATATCCGCGGACAATATACACGGATACAGGGCAGTGTCCACATCCACCTAGGCTGGTTTTCTCTCATGCCATCCTTGTAGCGTGTCAGGTTATACAGCTGCAAAGGCAATGCCAACGACCAGCCTGGTTGCTTCTGTGCAGGATTTATATATCCTTGTCTTTGGTCTGCCATCCCTCTAATTTAATAGCATGCTCACACTCTTAAAATGGAATTGAAAAAAGAATTCGCAGAATCTTAGCATGAGACTCAAAAGGAACAGGGTCTTTCAATGCCCTTTCTAATTCTCTACACACTCACCCCAGCCTCGGTGCACACATTCACATAAACACCTTCATCACCACCACCGTCACCCTACACACACACTAACAAATGAAGCTATGGTAGAATCCAGTTTGTAAAATTTAGGCTAGAAAGGATCACACTTGTCCCCCTGGTTTTTCTTATGACTTAAAAATAGCTTTATCATCACCATCCATACCTGACCCCCTCCCCCTCCATATTTGTGCTCGGAACTAGAGACCAAAGAAGCCCCCTTGCTTAGGGAAATCCCTGTGCAGAGGGAGCAGTAAGCACAGAGCTGATGATATCAATCTGTAGAGTAGTGAAATAATATTCTAGATCTGCAGGGATCCATCACCTAAGTTTCTGAGTGCGCTATAAAATTTTACAGCCTTTCTAAGGGAGATCATACTTGAAATTTGTTTTGAGAAGGGGAGGCTCATGAGGAAACTGAGGTATAGGCAGGTTAAGCGAAACAGCTGGCTTAAAACCACAAAATAAGTCAGAACAGGTAAACCGGGGGAAAAGTTAGAGCTTCATTATGCATGCGCTCAAGCCACCAAACCATGTCCCTTCCAAGAACCCTTAGCAAGGAGGATAATGATGAAAGGAGTTATGAAAGCCTCAAAGAAATATTAACTTTTTTCTAAGGGCTTCTTTGAATTGTATTAACAGAAACAATGTCGTTATCAGACGGCACTAATGTAGCATGACAGTAAATTACTAATAGTAAATCATCAGGTTAATACAATACAAATGAGTAATGGGATTTGTGGCTTTCATTGCTTACCAGTTAACAGTCACCCTCATAGCGTATCGCAGACAGTGGCACAAGGAGCCTGTGGAGAAGGAATAATATAAATTTCTCTTGTGGGATTCCAGGAATTCTGCCTTTTGTCAGAGTTTTGTTTTTGTTGTCATTACCTTACTGTGGGGCTTCCAACTGAAGAAGAGTGAGTGGTTCTGCTCATCTGGTTTGTTGTTGTTTTGTTTTGTATTTTTGATCAGATAATGCCTATCTAATACAGCAGCAGGTTCATCAAAATAACCACACACAGGAAAGAAAGAACCGTCTGGCCTTAAAGCCTGATACAGTCACTGAAATAGTGCGGCCTCGTGCAAGGCCAGGTCTCAGAGAATAGTTACAACACAAGTTGATATAGGAAACTTATTTTTTTCTAACTCTTCAAAGATGTTTAAAAAGTGGTTTTAAAAAAGTAGTACAATATCTAATAAGAAACTTCACTATATTTCCTCATGTTTAGGGTTTTTTTTTTAACAATTAAAATGACATCTAAATATTACCTTGCTCTGTGTGCCTGTGTGCCCACGCACATCACTGAACAAGGAGGTAAAGTTGAGAGTCAGAATCTGAGATTTCTTTAAACTATCTTATATTATCCTTAGAAAGAATTAGTAATGCTTCTTCTAGGAGACATTTTAAAATTATTCTCCAAAATCCAGGTTATTTTTTGTTCATAGCTCAATGGATATCAAAGTATATGGGAAAAATCATATCCCTCTTCAGTAAGCAGTAGACACAGGTTTGTTGTCACTGAGCTTTTAAGAAAGCAAGTAAAAGTTTGCTCATACTTCAAATAAATGTGTACAAAAGCATGATAACACCCTGTTTATTCCTAGAAACCAGTGAAAAGAAATTTGTCCTCAGCGATTTATTTGAGGTTGCTAAGAAAAAGTGATTTATCTGCTGAGACTCACCTGCTGGATTTAAATAGTACTTAAGTTAGCAGTTGCAGTGAGAACTTTGCCTAAGGGGGTAGAGAGATTGCTGGGGGGAGCAATGGGTAGGATGGGTGGTACTTCCCATTTTCTCTTTTGTCTGTGCCTGCACAGCTGGAACTCATTTTACCTCCTTTGCCCTGAACTTTATTTGTTCCCGGTTACAGTTCCCTGGTGTTGAAACCAAGTTTTAACTTGTAGAGTATGTTTTTCTACCCCTCTTGTTATATTGTGGGAAACACATCCTTCTTCCTTTTCCAGTTTTTTAAAAGAAACATCCCCAGAGCCATATCAAAGTATCTCATATTTACGTGATATGTTTAATTTCTCCAAGGCCTCCACCTTTACTTAAGTAACCTCCTTTTCAGTTTTTACATCTGGGGCTTTGACCTTCACTTGACCATGATTTAAGTCTTGAAACTGGGCTGCAAGAAAAGAAATGTGTTAGCAAATTCAGCCAGTTCCTAAGGTTGCTCTGAGGATGTGTGAGCTTGGTGAACCTGGGGCCATGAGCTAGTCATTGAAACACGTGACTTTTAAATCTCAAAAGGTAGAAGAGTGAGATGTATTCCATCATAACCAGTGATTTTGGTCTTAATATGAAAAATAAGGATTGTGGTGATTTTAAAAAGGCAGATAGCCTGTTGTAAATTGTTGCTGGGGTATTATTCTTCCTAAGAAGAGGCCTAACTTTTAAGAATTTTCTGTGGGTCTGGTAACCATTTTCCAAGAAGTCCATATGGCTTCGGTTAATCTCTATTCTATTCCCACCACATCTTCTGTTCCCTCCCCCTCTACCAATATACACAAAATGGATTTTATTGATTCATTAAATTCTACGAAATATTTCCAGTAGTACCATGTATTTAAATGGACTTTATTTTTTCTACATTCATTGTGAAGGTAATATTAATACTTAATTTGCCTTCACCTGCCTAATTTGCATATATTCGTGTTGTATGTTGAACCACATGAAAAACCGACAGAGGAAAAAACGGCCCTGCTAACAACTAATTGCCTATCTTTTCTTTTAACTTGCACAAATTGAGAAATATTGCCTGTGGCAAACATAATGGAAAACTGCATTTTTAATGTTCCCACACACACTCATTTCTTTAAAAAGAAGAAAGCAGCTAAGTACTCTTAAAAATAAAATCTCCCAAAGTACCCAGATTGACACGGGACACAGAAAAGGAAAAGGATTTTGTCTTTCAGAATTAAGATTTGAGTCTGAATAAGGTTAGGCAAAACTGTTAAAGTTGACTAATGAGTATAGTATTGGTCCTGAAAATGTGATGGAAATATGGGAGTTTTACCCGTCTCCTGCTACACTTTTGGTTCTTCATGAAGAAGGTTTGTTACCTTGATTTTCAGGAATTTCTGAGTTGCCTGAAGTCTCATACTGTTTATATCTAACTTGATGGCCTGTGTGTAAAAAAGATGATTAACAGAAGTTTTTTGACAGTTTGAGAAGTTTTAACTTATTTTAAAATCTTTTCATTTCATGTGTTTTTAAATCTCACCTTTACATTCTATTTCTCCCATTTGAGGAAAGGCATTCTCTCTTACGATGTCAGTTCGCATTTTGTATCAAAACTCATTCAGGTTCACCCAGCAATTTAGAGCAAAAGTGAAACATCATGCTAATTGCAAGGAACGGTACAGGTTGGCCGCATTAGCAAAAACAAACTAAGTTGCATGGGAAGGAAAATGAAAAACAGTTTTTAAATGCTGGAGTGAGAACATTTAAATAGATACGTCTTGTCGTGTTTCTTCAAGGCAGTGTATAATTACCTCTCTTGAAGGCACGTTTGAAGTGGACTTGTCACGGTAGCTTCAAATGTAAACCAATAAGGGATCCGGTTGTTCAGGCCTGGCAGCAGAAAGACGTGAGCAGCTCTGTGGGAGTGAGGGTATGGCTGTCCATTAGCAGAGTGTGCTGCAGTGTCCTGGTCCTTCAGTCTGAGATTGGCCGTGGGAAGCCTTTGATTGCACGGATTTGTTTGTGTGCAGCATTGTATCAGTTAGCTCTTGATTAACAAATTACCCCAAAATGTTGTGGCTAAAACAACATTCATTATTTCACAGTTTCTGTGGATCGGTAATCCAGGTGCAATTTAGCTGGGTCCTTTGGGTCTGTCACAAGGCAACAGTCATCTCAAGGCTCAGCTGAGAAGGATTCACTTTCTAACTCGCCCACAGCCAGGCTCATTCCTTGTGGGTTGTTGAACTATGGCATCAGTTCCTTGCATGCTCTTGGCTGGAGGTTTCCCTGAGTTTCTTGCCTCATGGGCCTCTCCATTGGGAGTCTCACAATGTGGCTCCTTGCTTCATGAGCAAAAGAGAGAGTGTTAGCAGAAGGAAGTTGTAGTCTTTTGCAACATAATCACAGATATGACATGCCACCACTTTTGCTGAGTTCTACTCATAAGGATCAAGTTACTAGGTTCAGGCTACTCTGAGGGGAGGGGATTCCACAGAGACCTGCATACAGGAGGTGGCAGTCATTGGGAGCCGCATCAGAAGCTGCCTACCTCAAGCATGATACCAGCATTTGCTTGCTATGTCTGAATCAGTGACCTGTGGCGAATTGTGGTGTGACTATTACATATATTTGCAATGCTAAATACAGCTTTTAGAAGTACTAATTTGAGGGCACTGAATATGGTCCCCTTTATGTACCACATTGGCTAAAAAGTGCTAAGTCATGTTCACCTGAGCCCCAGGAGACCAAGGGAATGGCTGAAGTTAGGGCCCCGTCTGAGGTCATGGAACAGAGGGAAGATAAGGGCCCCTCCCGGCCTTATTAGCATGGTACTCAAAACCCAGGGAACCAGAGAGCCCTCGGCTTACATTTCATTATGTGTTGTAAGGTTTTGATTGGTACTTTGCAGCTCATTTGGGGGAAGGGACTTCTTGGATTGATTTATAAAGCTGCTATTAAGATAATGGAATGGGAGGTCGTACTTGTTTTAATGGTCCCTGTATCCCTGCTCCCAACTTCCTGACTCCAAATGTACATTTTCAGCAGTAAACGGAGAGTAAAGGGATGTGAACTTGGATTAGGTGACAACTGTTTAAGACATTTCTCATTTTAATTTGAAAAATTCTATTAGAAAACCCACGTATCTTTATAGGAAGAATTCGGGTCTAGGTTTTCCTCACTTGTATGCAGGTTAATACCTCTTTTTGGTTGCCAAGGTTTCAATTTGGGAATTTAGGGATGAAATGCCTTTTGTTCCAGTTGCTATTGGTTGGCTTCTGGGGGACCTGTGAAGCCCCTGATGAGAGTCCCTCTGACAAGCATGTCTGGGACACCCTCACACTCCCAGAGAAAGCTGACACTCCCTGCCCGGAGCCGTGCTGGCTCTTCATGTAAACCTCAGCGACCCTAAACCCTAGCTTATATTTATGTCCCGGCTGGAGTAAGCACAACACGAAAGCGGGAACAATGTGTTTTATACATCTCTGCATCCACCCCATCTAATAAAGAAGCTGGTGCCTAGTAGAAATTTTCAAAGTGTTTGAAATGATGGATGAAGCTGCAGTAAGGGGTTTTGATAATTATTCACTCTCAGCTTTTAATGTTGACTATTAATTTTCTAAGGAGAGGAGCACAAGGAGTTATAGAATTATATAATTTATGTGTGTATAAAAATGCATATATTAATTTTCTTTTAACTAAGGTAAAGATAATGTTGGTCATTATAAAGTGATGTGTCTCTAGAGTGATAGGGATTAATATTACCCACCTTGTGACAAAAGTCAGGCGTGTTCTAAGATTTTCCTCCCTCACTTCCGTCCTCAGCTGTATCGTTTGCTCAGAATGGATCCTCAGAGGGTGTTTTTTCTATGTTTACTTGTGGGAATTTTACACGTTTCAGTTCCTTGGTTGTTTTGTGGTTTTAATGCTCAGTCTTTTATTTACTTGTGACTAGTAAAGCACTTTTGTATTATCTTATATCTTCAAATATTACTAATAATTAATCGTGTATTTTTAAGTGATATAAAGGCATCCCCTACACTTGTCGGGCAAGAGTTGTGGGGTAAAGAAAGCTTGAACATAATATGGAGTGAAACCACGCTCTCACTTTTTTAAACATTGCATAAAAATGGAGTTTCTCTGGTATATGGAAAAGATGTTTATCTTTTGGGGTTCTAATTTTGTTTTTCAATGTGGTAAATAAGGAACCCAAAGTATACAGCCCTGCTCAGGCACCGCTCGGCTCAGGTTGGCTCTAAGGGTTCGGAGTTTACTCCCTGAGCTCAGGCTGGAGAGCGTAAGTCACCCCATTTAACATCATCTGTATCGTGTTCTCACGTATCACATTGTATGCTAATATTCTTCACAAATTTTTCTAAGGATTAGAGTATAATAGTCAAATAATATCACCAGCATCGATCACATTTTCTGGTGATACATGAAGAGGTTATGGGACAGGCTGATGGGGAAGAGAGGTTTTTATTTTATATTTTCTATCAGTATAAATGCATTTGAGAGTTTTAATTCACAGAAAAATGTAGCTTATGCGGTAGCTCAAGCTAACGTCCCTCCTTGAGAGCTGGTGAGAGAACTCTCCAGTTTTTTCCTGGATGGCTTAGCTTTTGCTGCTGTTCAGTTATTCCCATGTGCCCTACACTGATTTTTATGTCCTGGATTTATTTCTCCTAAATAAAAATCTGAAAACCTGAGCTAAACCCAAGAAGCTCCTCACTAAAACAATTAACCATTTGATTCTGCCTTGAGCCTGTTTATCTTGCAATGTCGTCTGCAAAGTCAGCTATTTGCGTGTGGCAAATCAAGTTCAGGAGGCTTGAAGTGAGTTCATCTCGGCTCAGAAATCCACAGAACAGCAATGTAAACATCCACGTCTCACTTTTTCACACCACCTCATGAATAAGACATACACTCCCTCAAGAACCCATGGATTTTCTAATGAATGGGAGTCACCTATGTGTACTATATTTGTGACATGCACATTTGCAGTTGGGGTCCACAGGAAGGACACCATTTCCTGGATCAAACCACAGAGTGCAAATATTGTGCCCTAAATAACACACTAGTTACTGTAAATGTCAGTAGAGAGAGTTTTTCCTACTTTGATTTAATGAAAGCCTACAGCAAAGCCAGCTGTTAGCACTTCTTAACTGCTTGTCAGAGCGACCAGGGGAGATGGGGAGGGCCAAAACCATTTTTTCTCTATACTTTTGTTTTAAAATTAAAAAAGTTTTCAACAGGTGTCGAATAGCAGCACTGGAGGTCCTTTACTGCTTGACATCATATAGGTGGTGAATTTATAAATTCTCCTCCAGAACAGTTACATGAGGAGATTCACATGAAATTAGTTTGGAGGTTTGCATCTTGAATCCTCCCACCTGCAAAATACGCGTTTTTGTTTTCTCCGCTCCCCATGAGGAATAATAAAAAAATAAAAATAAAAGAGAGAGAAGGCACACCAAATGCTGGCCCTCTTCTTTGTCACTTTGGGTATTACCAAGCTAATTGTGAGCCATGTGTGTTTTGATTGATGTCATCTGCTTTTCCCGAACAAAGAAACCACTTGAAGCAAACACATAGGGAGGAAAGTATGCAGCACTCATTTCTGTAATTTTTGTCATTTCTAGAACGCATTAGTAAACATATGTGGTTGTTAAGGATCTAACCACCCTTGGAAATCCCTTAGACATTATGCTGTGTGTACTGAGGGGAGATAATCTTCCAAAACGTAGGGAAAGTTTACAGTCATATTATCTTGAAGAGGAGAAGAAAGTTTCTTCCTCAAATGATTTATAACTTGAAACATGTTGTCATGTTTTGGTAAGCCGGCTGTATTAATTCCATCCTTCTCTGTGGCAAATTTTAAAGAAAAGAAATGTACCATTGCAACATAGTACTTTCTGAATAGCATATTGTACTTATAATAGCACGATGGAAGTAGCTGGGCTCCTCATATAGAATGCGGAGCCAAGTTCTGAGTAAAACCTCTGATTGAATTACCTGCAAAGCACTGACAGACAAGCTTCCAAGACAGACAAAGCTCTGCTTTGCCCAGCAGAAATAGGTCATGTTTAAGTCTGCCGTTGAACTATCCGTTATTGGTTTTCCGGCACTTTCACCTTGGGCCCCCGTTGGGCCCCTTTTCCTGTGGCAGAGGGGAGTGGCTCTGTGAAAGCAGGAGGGCTCCAGCATTATCCTCTTGATTTAGAGAAAATTGATAACAGATCATGTTAAATGGGAGAGCCTTTGAAATAAAAATCCCAAGTATTTTTTTCACAGATTACCCACATTCTTGCATGATTCTTTACTGTATTGGAAAGAGAAGATGGGGATATGAAAGTAGCCTTTCTATGGAAGAAAGGTTAGATCAATCTGAAAAGTATTGTGTGTTTTAACTTTTGGGAAGAATTAGAGAATGGTTCCTGGCGTTGAGGTCAGGAAGGAATTTATGGTAGACCATTTGTATGTGAAAATGAAGAGTAATCTGTTGTTGTTCTCTCTTTCTCTCTTTCTCTTTCTCTTTCTCCACCCACCCCCCATGCCCCCAGCTTCTGCAATCCCAGATAACGGAAGAAGGTCCTGTCTAAAGCTCAAAGTCTTTGTGAGACCAACAAGTAAGTTCAGTAGAATGAGCTTCAGAGGGTGGCTTCACTGCGCATGCTTTATCGTGTGGTCTGGTTCACGGCGGTAAAACTTTTTTTACTGTTAAATCTTGTGTGGTATCTTTTTTGTATATCAACATCCATGTTTTAGTTTTCATCATATTTTTTCTCATCATTCTCCATGATGCTTTTATTTAAGTACACAGCAGTTGCTAACTTGTTGTTTCTTAGACTGTTTGTACGTGCACAGCAAACGGGAACACTATTGGCATTTGAATACATGCCACTGATTGTAAAACAATCTCTACATAAATAAAAGGAAAAATAGAGAGAAAGAAAAAAAGAAAGAAGTGGGAGTTTAAGGGTGTCTTCACTAACATATTTGGCTGTTATCTCTATTTTTGTTATAGATAGCTGTATGAAAACTATAGGTGTTCATGATCGTGTTTTCGATGTTAACGACAAAGTAGAAAATTCATTAGAACCAGCAGGTTAGTATGCTTAGAGAATCTCTTTTAACAAGTGCATCTATTTCTCTGATGCTTCAGTACTTTTTTTCCTTTCTTCCTCTCTGCATGTTTGCATGTTATAGTCGTTCTGCTTTTGCTCATTGCTAGCGATGCTAATACGACTTCTGTTCTACCTCATTTCTCCAATATCTTTGTGTAATGCATGTGAGATAAAATACTTTTCTTTTTTGGACATGGGTTTGATCTAATACAGTATCCTAATATAGAAAAATCCATCAGAATGCTAAAATCTCACTGCCTTTTACCATATCCTCAGAGCATGCTGGTGAATCACTGTGAATATTAAAGGATCTGTTTTCCTGTAAGACAGAAAACATTTCTATTGTATATGTTTACAAAATTTTCTTCTTTATTATGTCCAAATCTATGGATTAAAGTAATAAGACTATTACACAAAATAGCAACTAATTCAACATATTTAGTTTTCTTTAGAAATTCACATGCATCATTGAACTGACCTGAGGAATTTCATTTTATTTCATTTCAATATTGTTTGTGCTGTTGTTGTCAATAGTAATCGGTCTGGAGAAATGTAATCATGTTGCCACCACAAATTTACACACCTGCTGCTCCCACAAATGTACCAGTAGCTTGTCGAGCCAAATGTGATCCTTGGTTACTGAGGCAAAGTAAATTTTGAGGATAAATAAATGTTTTCTACTATTGACTTCCACATACCCAAACTTTCCCACCACTGTGAAGAAAAATCAAACCCACTGAAGCATTTACTTTGTAGCATACTGTGGGTAATGTAAACCTGTAAACTCTCCATTTGGTTACAAGTTCAATCTGTCCCTGTAATGCAAATTGATTGGGAGGAGCAGTCGCGCTCTATCCCCTGCTCATGGAGGAGTGTGCCTCGGAGCCCCTGGGTGCTCTGCTTGCTGTGTAGTGTCCTTTTCTCTCTGCTCGAGATCTTCACTGGGTTCCTTACCTGTCTCCCATGACCATCTCCAAGTTTAAGGGAAATAAAAGCATTTTCTCTTCACAGAGAGGTTTGAGCCCCCTTCTGTAAATGGAGAATTTTTGTCTTTTTGTAGTAGGACTTTCTCGTTCTTATGGTCCTGCAAATTAAAGGGTTTTGAGGTCCACTTTATCCTCGGAGTATTGTTACCAGGACTACACAGTCAATGAGCCTTAGGGAAACACCCTGGGTAAATGCGGTGCCTCAGGACGTACAATAGCTTTCATGTTGTAACTGATAGGAAGAGTTAGTTTTTTTCCCCAAGCATTCTCGTTTTTCCAAGGCAGGCATCTCACCCAGAGCAGGGACAATGAGCTCTCAAAGGTCTTAGTGGCTCTCCAGGGATCAGGTAGCCACCTTAGAAAGTTGCAGGGAATGATGCAGAGACATTTTAATTGTGTCCTGGAAATCTGGAGACATTATTGTGGCTTTTCAAGGTGCCAGACTCCTCACAAGCTCGAGGACTTCGGACATCGAAGGGTCTGCAGGTCTAATGGAATCTCCCTTAAAGACCACAGAGTCCATACTTCCTTCTATGACTGAGGAGACTTGTTCATGGCACATAGCTAGTTAGATAGATCCAGGTTTAATATTTCAGATTTCTTGACCCTTGTTCCAACATTAGTATCAAAGTAGTATTCTCTTGCAACTACTAGAGGTATAGATGTTCGCAAAGGACTTAACTCTCTTGGCTTTGTTAGTAAATCACAAGTAGAATGGCCAGCAGAGGAAGGCATGTTATAAACAAAAATTACCCAGGATTATGAGTTTTTGATACACAATATGCAGAATGTAGACATATCTTTCCCATGATCTTTTTTCCCAGGTAAACTCCACTGCCTATCTAGAGAGTAAGAGGCTGTTTAGAAACAGATTGCATGTTTTTCTCTGGTAATGAAGAGGCACACTGTGCACTATTCTACCATTAGGAAAATTATCTTTGAATTCAACTGATGATAAAATGCAAGATATTAAGGTCATTTCATACAGGAACATATTTCACTGTCTTTGGGGAAACAAGCTCTTTTTCACTGAGCATTTAAAATTCACGATGGCCCAAAATCTACAGACATGTAGCTGATGGAAGTTTGCAAAAGATTGACAGAATGTAGTTAAGTGCGTGCGTGTGTGTGTGTGTGTGTGTGTGTGTGTGTGTGTGTGTGTGTGTTGAGGACTGGATCATAGGTGTACACACAGGAAAAGATTCTTGAGTCAGTCATAACTATATTTAAGGGCTTGCTGGTAAGCATCTTTACTAAAAAAGTAAGAGAAAGTCGAGCCACAACTCCTGGCAGTATGAATACAATAACAAATTTGAGTACCTACCTCACCTTATTCCTTAAACAATTCAGTCCGACTTGCAGCTTTTCACCACTGGGTTGAAGCACTGAGTGAAAGAATCCAGTTCTGGGTGCAGACCCAGACTTTATGAATCCAGCAAGCCTGAAGGGATTCTACTGCATGATCTCAGCAATGTGTACTAATTCACCTGCCTTTGGAATGTATTTGTCTTTTTTGTTTGCTTGCACACTCTGCCTGCCAGTTTCCTATCATCAGGGATGCAGGATGATCTCAGGGCAGACATATGCCACGTAACATGCTCCAAAATATCACTAGTGTTCTCTCAGTTAACCATTGAAACCCCCATCTTGTAGTCAGGAGGCAGGACTTGATTTGGCTTTTGAAGAGGAACATTTTCTCCTTCCAATCCATGTTCACCATTACAAGCGTTAGAAATTCTTTCATATTTGGTGTAATTTCCATTGAGATAGATTTTGCTTATGAATTCCTCCTTAGAATTCTGAAATTGCTCAGATTTACCCAAATGACAGCCAGTTTCTCATTTCACTCTTGGGGGCCATAGAATCTCCCAACATTGAGTCCCTGTTTTAATCAAAGGATGCTTTGTAGAATCCTGAATGAGAAACAGCATGCTGCAGGAAGAAGAGAAGAATTGTGATGCCCTGATGGGACAGATTCTCTCTTATGGGGGCAAGATGATATATATTTCTTGGTTGCCTATAGAAGGGTTAATTCCAAAGATTGTGATTAAAGTACTGAAAGGCACATTTAGCCTCATGCTGCATATAGATGAAAAACAAAAGCTTTTCTTTCAGTTATCCTGTGAGATTCATTCACTGTGTCTCGTGCTGAGTGGTCCTGGGGTAATGGACAGCCCTCCCTGAGCATACAGGGGACTAGGGGCAGTGAGGAGACCCCTTCATGCTCACACCGAGTACCTAAGTGCTACTGGAGTACCTTTTAGCAATACGCTTCTAAATTATACAAGGAGAAGGATTGTGTAATATGTTAGTAAAAATAAGGTGGAGAAGAACCCAATAGCTGATGTAATTTCAGGTGTATAAATATAACTGATGTTCCAAAATGAACTCTGGAATCCTCAGGGTTTATAATTCTTTCACAATTAAGCCTGAAGTGCCCCATTGTTTTGATTGACAACATATTGGTGCTCTTAAGAAAGTGATTTGGATTTTAATTTCAGAGCTATTAAGAGCCTTTACTAGAACTTCCTGTTAACTGCAGATTTAATTAATACATTTACAAGGCTGAAAAAGAGCAGAGAAAAGGGGAGGGTCTGCAAGTATTTGGCTACATTGTGCAGGACTTTACATTTTCTCTGCGTTTGTTTATCTTCCCATTCTTGCTTCCTAACCTTCTCTAGTCGCCTCAGCTAAAACCACTCTGTGCAGGTTTGCTAAGGTCCAGGAAAGGGGAGCAAGTATGACAGAGGGATGTGGCAGCTTCTGCCTGAGGGCAGGCTACCGAGATAGGAACACTGCAGGGCAGAAAACTCAGTGCTGAGAAGACGTTATTTCTTAGTTCATGTCGGGAATGAATGTGTTGGACAGAAACATCCCAGATGAGCATATCTGAAGGAGAAGCCAGGCTGTGAGCCTGAAAAGCAGTTACTTTAGGACAGATAATAGGGAATATGCCCCTACCCAGCAAAGAGTATGCCCCTACCCATCCTTACTATGACATGTTGTATGGTAGGAAAATATAAATGAGTGTTACAGTAATGGACAGTTGACCCATTAAGGGATTTGAGGTGGGTCATTAGGGATATTTAGGGATTATCCCTTGAGGTCAATATAATTGAGAATAACCGCTGAGTCTCACTTGTTACCATGCGCTCCGATTGACCATTGAGCGAATACTAGATGGCAGTTGCTGAGCACCTACGTGAATTTCCCCCGATGCTGAAATAAAAGTCTGTACAGAGGCCTGCTGTTGGCCCCAAAAAACGTGTCATTTGGAGATCACTTAGTCTAAAAGCACAAGTTAGGCCAGGTGGAGGGAAGAAGATGGCAGCCCTGGAGCAGAGCGTGGCTCGTAGGCAGGCCGCCAGCCTATCTTTGGGTACTAATTGCTGCAGAGTTCCCGTTTCGAAGTTAAGCCCGTTAATCATGCAGATCAGGAAGGCTATCCAAAGTCAGAGGCAACCTCACAGAACACTTTATAGCTAAATAAAAGAAGCTTAACTCACTTAATCCATTTTATTTAGAAGAAAATTTGCATCCATGCTGATAATTTATGTGCCGAGCTTCAGCCCGATAAAAATAAAAATAGTCGAGTTCAAGTAATTTAATCCTGGAAGTACAGGGTTCGTAATGGAAGTGGCACCATAATTGATACCTCATTGTAGGCAAACCAGTGGGCACCCATTTATTGAAGTTTACTGGGCATTATGTACAGTTTATTTAAAATGCTGTTGTTTTGGCATTTAATTTTTCATATTTGAAAATTCATCTAGGCATCCAACCACCGGGCATTCAACACTAATCCTGTGAAACAGCTTTAGAAAGGAAAATGGGCAGCGCATTCTGGTTAACCCTTAATATGCCAACATAACTGCCCCTTACCTCATCCCCCCCACACACGTTACTTGCCTTCCCGTGGCATCTTAGGTTTAAGAAACACACTGAGATATCCCAAGTTTGTGTAAGCGGCGTTTGATTGCCAACAAACCAAAGTAGCTCACGTGCCAAAGGTTACAGTGTGTGCACAGATTTTCCCCTCCGTTTTTAAGGAAAGCATTAATATTGCTGAGGAAGTCCAATTTTCTCTGCCTCTTCTTTGTTTGCTGTAAATAATGAGTGATTATGCAGACATGAAAGTCAATGGTGGCACAAGGTTCATTACCCTACTTTGCAGAGGGTGGCGAGGTCTGTTAACAGCAGGCTGCTGCAAGAGAGTTATTAAGGATGTGAAATCTCATTGGAACGTGTGCTTTCTATTTGAACAGATGACACCGTACATGAGTCAGCCGAGCCATCCCGCGGCGAGAACGCGGCACAAACACCAAGGATACCCAGCCGCCTTTTGGCAATCCTACTGTTCCTCCTGGCGATGCTTTTGACATTATAGCACAGTCTCCTACCGTCACCTGTCACAGAGAACATCAGGGTCTTGGAACACCAGAGATCCACCGAACTGCTCATCCTAAGAAGGGACTTATTATTGGGTTTTGGCAGATGTCAGATTTTTGTTTTCTTTCTTTCAGCCTGAATTCTAAGCAACAACTTGGGGCTGGCGGGGGCTAAACTAGTTACTGCCTCCCTCACCCCACCCCCGGCCCTTGCCCTTGACTTCTCTCACCCCTCCCAAATTAAATGGACTCCAGATGAAAATGCCAAGTTGTCGTAGTGACACCAGTGGTTTGTCAGCTCCTGTGCATTCTCCTCTAAGAGCTCACCTCCGTTAGCGCACTGTGTCAGCAGTATGTGGACAAGGAAGAATAGTGGCAGATGCAGCCAGTGATGGCGAGGCCCGGGAGGGTTTTGCTCTCCTATGCAATATTTATGCCTTCTCGTTCAGAACTGTAAGATGATCGCACAGGGCATCATGTCACCATGTCAGGTCCAGAGGGGAGGTATTAAGAATAGATATAATATTACACCATTTCCTCTAGGAGTGTATAAATGAACAGGCTTCTAAAAGGTTGAGACACTGGGTTTTTTTAATATGACTGTCTTAAAGCATTCTTGACAGCAAAACTTGTACTCTGTAAAAGAAGCCTTTTTTTTCCAGGAGGCAGGTTGGGTACAGAATGCTAACATACAGCAAGTGTGAAAACAGAGAAAACTATATGTTTGGTGGGGGTGTGTATGTGTGAGTGCCTCTAATTTTTTTGGTGACTGGGCAGTGCACACCAGATTTTTTTTTTTTATTCGAATACAGATCACCATGGTGCTACAACTTTTTTTTTTTTTTTTAGAAACTCAAAGAGGCATTTTTATGAATAAAGTGACCTTCCCCAAGGCTGACAAGCCAGGGTTGATGAGTGCGTAGTGGAATAGCTTTGGATGCTCCTCTGGGGGACGATATGTACCAAGGAAAGGATCTCAGTGGCCAGAGGAGACGTGATTTGGCTTTGCTGGAGCGCCAGTGTGCTGTGGCCTTTCCCCGACTCCCACCCTCGTAACCTACGTTTTGCTCCACACTCCACGACCGCAGGGGCTCGGACGCAAACCCCTGTCACCAGGAGAGTCAGTCAGCACTACTTGGGAGGGCTAAAGGGAAATTTGGAAATAAAATTCCAAAGTTTGGAATAAAAAAAAACGTCAAGTGTTGATTTTATATTTTTTCCCTTTCTGACACAGCCTAAAGCGTAGGGGGAACATGTGTTTATCTGTGGGAGATAAACAAGATGGAGTCCCAAAGACTTTAACAAAATATTTTTTTAAAAATCCACTAGAATAGAAAATACATTATTTAGATATACTTTATGCTGAGAGTGAGTATATATGCTTGTCCTATTTAAACTTGTGAGAAAAAGTGGTATCCCTTGATACAGTTAGAAATATGGGGGGCTATCTTGTTTCATTGTGGGGGTGGGGCAGAAGGTGAATCAAAGCAGGATGACCCTGTTTAAGGAATCTTAGCATGGCCAACAGGGGACGTGTCCAATCAATTACCAGGAAATGCAAGCCCTGGGGTTTCTACTGGTGGTGGGGCTGTAACGAACTTTAAAATCCAAAGCCTAGACAGGGAAAAGTGTTAGACCGATGGAAAAGCAATTTAGCCTTTTTTGCTATTGCACGACATGCCAATAGAAACCATGCCTTTCGAAATAAAAAATAAATAACTAAATGTGATGATCATGTAAAATGTGAAAAATTGAAAGCATTCCAGCAACATAAGGATTTTTTTATATATATTTTTTTTAAGACGTATAGGTACAAAAAATAGGGAGTTTCAGACTTCACCGAATGGAAATTTGCTTAAAATTGTGAGTAGTTCTGCATTAGGAAAATATGTGAATGAAAGGCAGCTGTAAACGTACTGCACCCTGGAGAGTTGTACACGTGCTGAAATGTAGTCTGGGCTTACCTGATCCATTCGGAGTGGATGTGGCTGCTGAGTCTGTTCTCACGTGGAACCACGTGCATGGGGTCGCCAGCCTCGCAGATACGGTCAATCCGATCCCCCCTGCCATCAGGAACGTCTCTGGAGTGGCAGAGTCTTACCACAGAAGGCAGCCACCATTTCACTGAAACAAAAGTTGACCGCATTTGATTCCTTTTTCCTTTAACAATTGATACGCTCAATTCTCTTGATAATATCCAGAAATACTTCTTTTGATTAATAGTTACAGGCTTGTTGGTCCTGTGGGGGGGAAGAAAAGATACCTTCTAAAATGGATCAATAGTCAGAACCAAAATAATACTGCATGTTCTATAACCACAAGGAAATCAAATGATCCCATAATGAGTCCAGTTAGTCATAACTACATTAGCAGTCCTAATCTCATGTTAGAAATGGTGACTTCTGTGGTTTTTCTAGCATTTGCCTCTAACAAATGATGAAATAATTACTCATGGCCCTCTCTGCCATTGTCTTTCATTTTTTCACAGTGAAATTGGACCCCTTTACTTCACCATTAATGCCCCTGCAAATTAAGTAAAAAGAAAATAGCAAGACTATCCACGCCAGTAGACAGTATGCTTCTCTACCTATAAGTGACGTAATCATGGCTAATGCACTCGCCATGGAGTTTTCAAGAAGATGATTGGTGTTGGACCGTTTTCATTTTGTTTAAAAAGTGTTGGTGGCCTTTTGTGCTGGTGTAACAATCCTCTGGGGGCTTAGGAGGATGTCGATGCAACTTTGTAGCAGCTTTTAATTTCAAGAACAACTCAAAAGTCTGAAGGGCGGCCATAGCCGCCCCTCAGCCCCAGCTAGTCAAACCCCAGCGACCTTTGCCCCTGGTTGCCAAGGGCTTTGCAACATGAAGCAGGGAAATAAGGATCTGTCTGTTTAGTGGATACCGTGTATCCTTTAATAGACCAGGTAACAGTTCGTGTTAGATTAGACTATTGTTTTGTACTGTACTTTCTTGGGTGGCAAAGGAAAGAAAAGTAAAACGTTAAAAAAAAAAAAAAAACCTGCGTTCTTTAAATTCTGTATTATTAGCAACCTCTGTTGTATATAGTGTTTGATAATAAAGTATTAATTTGATTCTTATGTCTTTTGTAAGTGAGAACAGTAGACTTTCAGGATACAAAACATGCATTGAGGCTTTGAAACATCCAATATGTACCGTGGCTGAGAAAAGAGTCACAAATGGCTGAGACACTGCTCCATACAGGACTCATGTGTGGTCATCGCCCACCCAATCTTGTGACTCCATCATCTTGGGACCTGGAACAACATGACTTTTTGATCAATATTTTGTCCTCAATGTTTTCAAGGTCTGATGTTGGAGCCCTGTGGTCCCGCCCACCTCCTCCCCCAGCATGTTGGTTTGAAAGGGTTAGGGAATTTAATAACGGTTCTGTACTTTGGTTTTCTGTTTGTGATTGTTTTCATTGACTGTTTTATCTTTTCCCAGGAAGAGTCTTATCAATATCATGTGCAGCTGGCTCACGCATGGGAATGGTTGCAAACCAGTCAGCTTAGGAAGGTTAAATGGGGTTGTTTCCCTCTCTGTGTCGTTGTGAAAGGAAGAGTCACCCAGTACCTGTGGATTTTCAGGGACTCTGTTTTTCTCCCGTGCCTTAGCAACGGCAGCAGCCATTTTTATTAGTTTCAAATAACTAAAAAAAAAACGATTTTAAACTCCTCCCTCCCTTCCATTCATTGCTCTCAGAGTTGTGGTCACTAGCTTTTCTTTTCAAAACCACGTCCACCAACACCCCCGTTTGCCCACACCCTCCCCCGTTTTTACTTGTTATGTTTATTTTTTTGTCTCTCGCCTTCCTCCCATGTTTTATTTTCCCTCAGAGCCGTGAATGGGCAGGTCTGTCTCTGGTTTGGCATCACTGAGTTTTTCCCATGCATTTGCCCCAGGGCTGCTCGGATGTGAGACAAATCTCCCTACAATGGGCTTGCTCCCATTGTCTGTACAGTTTAATAGATGCTGGCATGTTGGAGGTTACCCATGAGTCAAAATCCGCTTTCCATGCTTACTCTTGACACCGCATTGAAGCCACTCATTGTGTGTGCGTCTGGGTGTGAAGTCCAGCTCCGTGTGGTCCTGTGCTTGTACTGCCCTGCTTTGCAGTTCCTTTGCACTTATCATCAAGTGCTGTTTTGAAATGCTAACATTATATAAACGTAAAAGAAAATGTAAAAAAAAAAAAAACCCACACACAAACAAACCCATACGATCTGTATTTGTATATACACGTGTCCGTACAAGTATACCTAAATAAAAATTAAAGATTTTCATCATTTTAATTGGATCCCTCCTTCTACTTCTTTGTTCCTTGAATGACGCCTTTATTTCAGGGGCTACTTGTACTCTGCTGATTTTTCAAAATCTTTGTGGACAGGAAAGATAATACGACATTGCGCAAGAGAAGGCCTGGGAAGCTCAAGGAATGCAGAGTTAGAAATGGCCAAGTATCTAGGCGCATTCCAGTTATTCTAATGAGAGAATGGTCAGATTTCAGCCTGGTCTCTGTAGTCGAGCCTTAAAATAGGCACTATGACAAGCCCTGCAACCTAAAACAACTGTTAAATACAACAGGAGCTAAACACAAACTATTTTCTTTTACTTTGCACATAGTTTTTTCACCCCATCAAGAAAAAGACCAATTAAGCATTTTCCCAGCATACATACTTCAGAAAGAAATAATGAGTAATAATGATAATCACTTCAGTACAGCCCCAAACCTCAATTCTCACTATCGAGGAAGAATTAACTTACCACTGTGTGACCTTGGGCAAGTCATATGATATCTTTGAGATTCAGTTTCCTTATCTGTAAATAATGGTTGTATAAGAGATTTCTTTGATTTTCTGAATTCTGCCCTTCTTGGGCGCTGCAAAGCCCATTTTGCATCTGAGTGATGTGTGTTTTTGTCTTTGATGATGACATTGCTATAAGCACAATTTGACAATTTCATCTGTAAAGGGAAAAGGCATCAAATATCTGACATAATAGACACCTAATGCATTTCAAGACTTGGCTTTAATTACCCCATGTTAACATTAAACTCATTGAAAGCTTTTTATTACACTTAATTATTTGACAGGGCACTAAACACTAATTATAACTTACTGTAACCTTTTTTGCTAATGAAGAATGACAGCTTTATAGAATGAGAAACAACTCACATTAATAAAAAAAGATGTACTGGACTACTTATGTGACATTTTCAAACCAGAACAGCATTACATTATCATTACCATCTTCACCATCATCATCAAAAGCATTTAAGTGATCATGACATTGTGCTCAGTGCTGTGCAAAATAAAGTTAATGTTTACAATCTGTACTTTTAAAGTTTGCAACGTAAGGCGGACATTATGTGTAAGCGTGACATAGTGATTTATAGAGAAAAATATAAAATTCAAGCAGTTATATTATGCATAAGTAATAGGAGAGAGAGATACTTTTTTAAAAACAAAAGTGAGTGAAACAAGTTTGGGATTGCAAGATTAGAAAGATTGAGTTAAAAGAAATCACCTTTCACAATCGTCAGATTGGGGTGAGGAGCTTCTTACAAAATAGAACACTTGGTGAGTTAAAAACCACTGTAGGCTTAAGAGAGTGGTAAAATTCATGGAGTAAATTTTCACAGTAGCTATAAAAGGTGACTGTGAAAATCAGAAAACCTAAGACAACATCTGAATGTCACTGGAGCAAATTATGAGGCTATTAGTCCAGAGAAATCATTTCTTTCTCTAAGGAAGTAGGGAAAGTGATGGATGAAAAGATGACAATTTCACATTCTGCTTTATAGAATAAGAAGATAGCTGTGAGATGTCCAAAGTCTCCTGAAAGGTGAAGGCTACACACACACAGACACACACACATTAGGGAAATGGGACAAAGTACAGAACAGGCAAAATGGGGGCTAAGATAATCTGAAAATAATTGGGAGTCCTCGATTAAGAGGGTAGTTCTCAATAGTGCTGCAGACTCTAATGGGAAAGTAGGCTGGTCCAGAGATGGGATGATGAGCAGTGCTGCACGAACTACACTTAATTTGGTAACAAAACATTTGGAATGCTTGAGTCATCTTAAGGTGTTGTATAAAAAGAATCATAAGGAAAATGTTGGAGTCTAGATTTCCACGCGTGTGGTGAATAAAACACACATGTATGTATTTGAATCCCTTACAGGAATGTATATAATCTAGGTGTCATAAAAAAGTTTAATATAATTCTGATGAATTGTTCATTGACCATTCTAACAGTTTCTTGGAAACTGTTTGCGAAACGATTTCTTAGAGATTGTTTGCAAAGATTAGTTTCATATTCTGCTGATAATAACCATCCTTCAGGAAAGCATTGGCAAAAATGCTGTGAAAAGCATTATGATTTTCGCACAGTCCCTTTGGAAAACAAATACTTCTGAAAATCGTTATAAATAACTAATCATGCCAATATTCTCCATCAGTTTTTAGTTTGATATATTCTGCTATATTAGTGAAGTAATTCAGTGGTTAAATACATATGTGATTCTATTTTTTAAATGGAGCTGTAACTGCTGGACCCTGTGAGCAGTGAATTTGCATCAGTTGTGTGTTGTTTTTTTTACAGAGATGATAAATAAATGCATAAGGTTTTTAAAAAGGCAGGGAATTGCTTTGCCCAAGGAATTTGTCAAGGGCATCACCAAGGGTTCAATTTGGTTTGGGGGATGGGGGAGATGATTAACCAAGCCACTCTTTTAAAAAAAAATAGTATCTAATTAAAAACAATAGTCTTGCTATGCAAATACTGCTTCCAGGTAAGTCACCTACCCAACTCCCCTCTTCCAAACAGAATGCAGTTTCTAAGCCCTTTTATATAGAATTTCTGTAGCTACCACTTAGAACAGGGAGAAGAAACGGGACCAAAGGCCTCATGTTCAGCATATCCCAATATAATGACCCTTTCAATAATGTTCATCAGAGATTGTCACCTTCTCTTCCCAAGAGCCTCAGTACATGCTGAGAGTAAAACATGATTTCACTACTCTTCATTGAAAATGACCCCTTGCTCCATTCTGAGTGTCCCAGGAGTTGTGCCATCTCGCTCCCGGCAATGGCTTTCGTTGGCATCCACGCTGAAGGAAGGTCAACAAGGTAGTGCTACCCACTTCAAATAAAAAGAACTTTCAATTCCTCTTCTTGCTGTCTGCTTTTTTTGATTCAGAGTTTAATTCCTAAACATGGGGTTTTCTGTAACATTAATGAAAGAAATCTGTTTAGCTTCATAACCAGTATCGTAACAGCCCTGGGACAAAGATGCCAGCACTGGGGCTACGGCAGGGACACAGGAGGCCCTGACCATTTGGAGTAAAAGTACCTCACTGACGCTGTCAGTCGTCATTAATTCAGAAGAATTCAATCTAGTGGGTGGCTCTCCGAGTCAATAACGTGCTTTAAAATACCCCGGATTTTAGTCATGATTATTCAAGCAAGAACTTCATGTCACTTGGTAACACACGGATGCTTGTCAATCTTGACAGGAACACAAAGGGAGGGACAAAAAAAAATCTTGCCGAGAGATTACAATGGGAAAATAAAACAAAATATTTTTGCACGTCGTTTTGTTCACAAGCGCCAGGTGCTCCCTCAAATCGCACATGCGATTTGGAATGCGGGTGGCCAAAGTCGTTTTCTTTCCTTCACAGCCATGAAACAAGACACTAAAATCAGAGAAAGAACATGTTTCTTCCCGCACACATCCTAGAAGATGCATTTTATCCTCACACCCTGGTGTCCTCTCCATTTGGTGTCCGGAGCTTGTTCCTTTGGACCAAAACACAAAACAAAACAAAAAAATCCCATGATTTGTGTAGCACAGAGTGGGGAACAAGTAAAACTCCTGTAAAATTTCTGCTCTGCTTTACTAAATCTGGACGCATTTTCTTCAGTAGACAGAACGAGACGATCTGTGTCTTTTTTTACTCTTTCCTAAACACAGTGTGCCAGCCAGAAAGCTGACTCCATTTATTTCTCCTGCGGGGAGCCAGCGTGTTCCTTCTCCTGGAAGATACAGGTACTTAAAATAGTAATAGGCTTTGTGGTTTATCGAGAGTATTTCATCCCAAGATCTTACAGGCATAAAGAATAAAATATAAACTAACAGCTCTTTCCAACAAGCTTGAAAGAATTAACTGGGAAGGAGGATTGTCATCATCTTTCCCTGGAGAAACAGAGAGAAGAAAGCTACTTAACTCAGGTAGCCCAGGGAAAGAACGAGCGTCAGGTTGATCCAGGATTTGGACAGAGGCCCCCAGTCTGTTACTCTTCATTCCCGAGAATTTAAGAGCTCCAGCTGAAGGAAAAACAAATGACGTGTTTATCCCTTCTTCAGGAAGTTTCGAATGCAACGTGATTGGGAGAGAGGCTTGAGGCAACTTCCAAACTTTGATTGTGAGTCAGTGGTTTTATCATAAAGTGAACTTTTCAAATGTCACTTTCTTCTGTAATTTCTCAAGGTGTCTTCTGTCTTCTGTGCCTATGCAAACTGATGTGTAAAGATTAGGAAGAATTTAAAAGAAGAATAATTTATATTGGTACTTCTCTCAGCAGTTTTCCCTGCCCCCCTGCACCCCAAGAACACAGTCACACGCTTTTACATTTCTCTAATTTTATGTATTCACAGCACTTTTTTTCTTGGCACTGTCTGTGCTCAGTAGTGTGGTATTTGAAAGGACACTGAGGGTCACTTTAGACACATTGAAACATCAGTCTGGTGACACCTAAAGCCATAGGGCAACAACGTAGTGGTTAAAAGACATCATGCTGGGAGGCAGCCAGCCAGGCTCTGTGGTCTTCTCACATCTGACCACACCAGAGAATTTCCTAGAGCTCCAGCTGGAGACAGAAAACCGTCTATGCTGGCAGGGAGCATCTCTTGGCATTTTGGATCCTTGTTTTTTTTTCCCTCAACTCAGCTGACTTCTCACCCACAGTTAGCTCCCTGACTTTCCAAGGCCGGGCAGAGTCATCATTCGTTTGGGCCCCAGACTTTCTTAATGGGTCAAGCTGGCTAAGTGTGAGAGTGTAGACCCTAAGCAGGAAGACTAGGACCTACCCCATAAATATGTACTATTATTATGTTATCAATAAAAACATTTTTTAAAGAAAAAAAGAGAGAACTAGGATCTGCACCTTCAAAGTTCTGACTAATGTGGGCACAAGGATCCAGAGAGATGACAAAAATCCAGGTTGGTTTGGAATCTTAAATTCCCTGTCTAGGTTTACCTTAGTCTGGACTGGATTGCTGGCACAAATTACAACCCTCAATTTACTTCTAGTTCAGGTTTTGAGGTTACCACAAATTAGAGCGTCCTGGATTCTGTGTGGGTCCTGCCCTTCTCGGGTCCCTGTCAGTATTCAACAAAGCAAGTTAATCTCCCTGGTAAGTGACAGTTCTGCCCCTTGTAACTGGCATGGAATCAATTTTTTTAACTTGATTTGAAAAGTGAGGAGAGTATCAAGAATTCAGTACTAGCTGGTGGATTCATTAGCAAGCTGAATCAGTTTTAGCTGAAATCTGTTTGGCTGTCCACAGCTCTTCGTTCTGATTTTTTTTTTCTTCCTACCATCGATCCTGCCCACAAGACTTATTACCTACTCTGTCTACTGAGGACTCCAGGCTCCTTGGCTAAGCTGTTCACAGCGCACACATTCATATCACACTGCTCTGGTCCAAACTTTGACAACTTCATAGGAAGAGGGAGAAAAAACAGGTTCCCAGATATTGACCAAAACTCTCCGGAATGCTCTGAGGAAGCCAAGGAGAGAAATAGAAGGAAGCAAAGGTAATTGTTATCAGGACACAGCTGGTATAGACAACCTTCCAGAAGCAGCCCCCCAAACACAAGAAAGCTTTTCTTTCCAGAAATGTGGAAAGAACCTACCCCAAAGGAACTGACATATCTTTTTTTTAGTGGAAGATTTTCCAAAAGGAAAATTGATTTTTCAATCACTACAATATTTCCTCTGCTTCTATACCCATTCTCTTCCCTGATCAAGTTTATGGATAGACAGGCAGGAACAAGTGAAAATGATGACTCTGTAATGGGAGGCAGTCCAGGCAGGGATAGGTCTTTGTCCAGCACAAACTTGTACTTGGTGCTACATGTCTATGCTACCCACTGTGATCACACGGCCTTGGTGCAGTTGTCATTTGGAGACAATCCTAGTGAGAAATCTGTGTGAGGGACTGAAGCATAGTCACCCAGTGGGCCTGCAATTCCTGGGGACAGGAGATGCTGACCTATGCTTCCTGCCAACCAACACTCCTGATATCTGCCCCTGGCCTTGAGGAGCACATGGTTTAAAGGGAAATGCTCTCATTCTGAGGGAAGGTCTCCCTCCTTCCCTCTAAAGAAATAGGTCCCAACCCCCACTGAAACCAGAGTACAAATTTATATTCTTTAAAGCAACTTGTTCCTATGGAAGCTAGTGGGGGTTTATCCTAGAGTCTCTTGTAAGAGTGACTCCAAGGTATTAGAGAGAATGGCTGGAGTCACAGCAAGTGTCTCATCTTAAAATGAAGTTTGGCCTTCATGTCATAGCGTATTGACTCGCTGACTCTACCACAATGGCTTGATGCTTTTAGAACAAGGACAAAAATCTTCTGAAAATGGCAGAGGGAAAGTGAAATACACCATGTCTTAGAATCCAGAACCCTCTGTCATTTCCTGCTGTTGACAAGTAAATTATACCAAATCACACAGACTGCAAGTTACTTCACTTCACCCAAAACTAGCCCCAGGAAAGAAGAACATAAAAATCACTTCTTCATTGAGCCATAATTTATGGAACGTCTTCTCTATGCCAGAACCTGTGCTGAGCACTCTGGATATTTTTAAAAGGAGACTGGCCGCACCCAGGTAAACCTCCCAGTCATTGTCAGGATGCACACATCACTTATGGAAGCTTGTCATGCCACAGCCCCTTCTAAGGAACGAAAGGAGGCTGTCACCAGACTGCCAGGCAATACACCAAGTTATCACGTCCGTGGTCACAACTGACCGGGCAGGGAGTAGTGGGACCTGACTCAGAGGCAGTCCTCAGCCTCGTCAGTGTCCTTTATGTATTTTGGCAAGGAGAGAAATATCTCTGCCCTAACCTGTTACTTAGTAATTACCCCGGACAATTAGTATGTCCCTCCTGAAAGGTAATAGAAGTAGAATGAGTCAGAAGAAAGGAGGATAAACAAAAAAGGAGCTGTGCAGATGTGTGTCTCAGTCTCATTTCTTCTAGCAAACTCCTAAAACTTCCATTGCTTAGTTCCACAGAGCTGCTTCCTTCGACCCAGAACCACCTTCTAGTTCCAGGCACTAGAATGCCTGGTCATCATCTGGCTTTTATTTTGAGGATTTCCTGAGATTCTGACTCCATTATTAACACAGGATCCTTAAAATAAACCCTCATGATTTGAGCTACCCTACGAGAACCACAGCTCCTTGCAAGCAAAACAGTCTGTTAAACAAATAGGATAGGGTAGGAAGGACGTGGAGAAAGTGCAACAGAAGCGCAGAGGGAGTAATTAATACTACTGGAATTTTAGAACCTGATTTTGAATTTCAATATTTTACAGTACTGAAGAAATGTGCCGTGTTTCAAAGGTCACATCTAAATTGACACAATGAATGATATAAAATGGTACACACGATTTTCTAGAAGATTTGGGGGTTTTTTTGTTGTTGGGGTCAAATATAAAATGAATAGTGAAAAGAGCCCCCTCTCCCTGCTGATGTCCCATATCAGTCGGCACAGGGAGGAGTTACACAAGTCTCACTAGAGTGTCGTTGAGATGGGCCGACACACGATGAGACGAATGCCAAACACTACCACAAATGAGCTCAAGGGTCAGTAGTGGAAAAAAAGGACCCACTCTAAGTCCACAGGAGCGGACCAAGGAGAACTTTCCTTAATTGGTCCTCTGCTTGGGAACCTGGAGCGCCCTCCCATTAACACGTGACACTTCCTAACGAAGTGATGTACACGCTCATTGGCTGAATTGGTGGTAACTTGTTTCTACTTGGCCTAAACCCGCAGGGAAATCAGAACTTGCTGAGCCGTCCTGAATGTGACCAATATTTTCCGGTACCTGTTAGCAGTTATGCAGGGAAAGCAGCTCATTTTCAAGCATAAATGCTGTCCATAAGGGCAGGGAGGAAACCTAAACGAGTGCAGGCAACGGGCAGCAACTTCTACAGGTATAAATATTGTCTTCTACAAGCTCACAGCTTAAAAATTCCTTTTCAGTGGTGAGGATCCTTAAGCTGAAAGGCAGGAAAGAAACGTTGCAAGGCAAGAATTTGCGGTATAAAACAAAAGATGTCCCACTGGTTTAAATACATGTGCCCTGAATGGGGGTCGGGGGTGGCGGTGGGAAGCACGTTATTCCAATTCCACTGGATGCTGGGGAAATTTGCTGGGTTCTCTTTTACTTGGTGAAAAGCTCTCAATACTGATGGGAGAGTGCACCGCTTAGATAAACTGGATTAGAAGAAGAGAGAGATGGATATAATTCTTTCTTAGACACTAAAGATGGGGTGGCTGCCTGCTATAATAAGTCTGAGAAGAAAAGGGCCACGCTTATCGCAACTCCAACCTGATGTCAGTAATTATACAGAACATAAGAAGAGAGGTCCCTGTTAACCAAAGCAGGGGGTTTAGCTGGCCTTTGTAGGCTCCTGGATAACTCCATTAGCATTGCTGCCTGCGACTCTCCCTCCTGTAATATATCTTTTGCATGACACAACTGCACAGTCAAGACGAAGCCAAGGAATGTGTGGCTCTTCATTGCAAGGAACGCCTCCCCTGCTTATCTCTTTTAATTATTATTTATATTTTGCATTGGTTTTCAGGTTAAAATAAAATAACATGAAGTAGAAAAGCCACCCTGCATTTCCTGGGCTCTGGTCTCATTAGCCAGATTTCCTTAAAACTCTGGTACTTCAGAGAAGTTTTGCCAAGTGGCTAAATGAAATGCATACAATTGCAAAGTGTTATGAATATTTATGATGGTTTAATGATGGGATTTTTTGCATCCATGAATAATAAAGATTTTAACAAGAACAGATAACGAGATGGGGACAAAACAGTGAAGTGGTTAATACAAGGGCTGCTCTTGGAGGGAGCCCACTGAGAACAGCGGGAGCTGACCGCCTCCCTCCCTCTCCACCACAACCAAGTGCAAAACAGGGCACAGGGTGTAGGCTCTTTTCTCCCCTTCTTTTAATAGATATCTTCAGCTAAAATAGGCGTTTTGTCCACACTTTGTGCCTAAGCTCCTGGCCTCCCCTGGAGGTGAAGGAGGCACGGAGTGATAGACAGCACCTGTTGTAAAGTGACCTTCCACTTCTAACAGCGGTATTTATTTCAGCCTTGAGTCTTCAGCAGAATTAGCTGCTTTGCCTTTTCTGAGCCAGCTACTAATTAAAAAGCACTTGGTGGAGGGTGAAGTTGCTGGGCCCTCTCTCTGGAAGCTGCTATTTCCCAGGGCACCAACCTCAGTGTGGGGAGGGCCTTCATCATAATTTTCCAAAAGGTTAATGTTAACGTTGCTCTTCCCCACTAATATTTCCTGTATTGAAGGCAAGTAATTCCCAGTGTGACCCTGCGTTTAGGGATGCACTCTGTCCCAGTGCCTGGTCTCCACAGCCCTGGGCACATTCTGCCTTCTCACACATACACCCTAGCAATGACTCACGGGAGAGCCATTGACGCAAAGGGGGTTGACAGGGAGCAGCTCCGGACTAGCTGCTACCTTTGGCTTGGGTGATTTACTCGCGTGAGGCAAACTTTCCCCGACCTCCCAAGATCATTCATTCATTTATTCATTCAGTAAATATTTATTAGCATCTACTATGTGCCACAAAGTGTTCTAAGCACTCATGATACATGTGTGAAGAAAATAGACAATGGTCTGCTTTCTTACAAACGGGTAAGTGGAGATAGAATATAAATAATAAAACAAAGAAGTCAATGGTAAACCGTTGATAAAGTGACCAGGCAACAAAGAAATAGAACTTCCACATTTATCTTGGTAACAGACTTGCTTTATCTGGTAGATATAAAAATTCCAGAAAAGTTGTCTGGAAATCAACTGATATTTTTAAAGCTCTTGAAGAATGTGTGAGTGCGAATGTCTTATATAGAATTACATGGCGAATCCCTTCCTGAAATAATGACCATGCCTTGCTTTATCTCTTTAGGAATCTGAATTTCCGTATACTATTTGTTATACACAGATATAAATGTCCCCTCTTCAGAAACTATCCTTGGATTGGAAATCTTTAACAAGAAACTATAATATTGTTTAATATTTGGTTAACCCCTTTGTCAGAAAACGGACAACCATGCCCTTAAATCTGTTGATGCAAATTCTAGGAAAACAATTCTCATCTGGAAACTCATTTAGAGGAAATTAGGTGCAGGGAAAGAATGTCCAATATAAGAAGGCCCTTATGGCTTCTTTTCTTGCTCTCCATTTCTAGATTCCTCACCACTATTCTCACACAGTCCGACATCCCTGCCTGCCAATTTTATTAAAGCCTGCTGTGCGGGAATTTCCTTTCTCTGCTTTACTAGCTACCAAGACAACCCCGTCAACGTGATTTTTCACACATTTTCTCTTCCTGTGTTCCACATCTCCGTGAAATTTCATCTCCCTGACTCACTGTTAAGTGTTTCTCATCTGAAATCACACTCACTCGTAATCTCAAATAAAGTGCAAAAAGAGGAAATCACAAAAGGAGAACGACAGACCAAAGTCCTTCTCTCCCCAATTATGCAGATGTTAAGCAAAAGCTACACAGCAATTGCCCAGTCAACCAAGACTGAGTACCAACACCCGCAGAACCGAAGATTAGTCTTGGCACACAACCCTCCACAGTCCACAGCCCTTCTCCCTTCATGGAGCACACACCTCTCACTAGGTATTAAAATCTGAGCAACCGATCATAGGTGTTTCATAGAGCAAAAAGAGTAATTGGAAATTGGATTCCCACCGGATAGACCCTAGATTGTCTCCCCAGGGAATTAGAAACTGAGCTAGAGGCGGGAGAGCCGGAAGGGAAGGTGGCAGAAGAGAGGAACGAGGAGGACAGAAAGCTAATAGAACTGAGGCTGAGAAGGAAGTTCCCTGCGTGGCCCACCTTATCGGCAGATAAAACCCAAAAAAGTCTCTTGGAGGAACAAGCAGCCTTCTGTTGTTTATCATACAAAACAAAAAGCTTCGTCACCAGCAAAAGCTGAGATCATGTAGGTACATTCTAATTCCAATATTTCCAGGAGCCCCAATAATTTATCTGTGCATGTGTCCAGTAATAGCTGACAGGATGAAAAAAATCATCACGATATTTAGGACAAAGAGCAGGAACCTGGATGTGACTTTTGCTTCTGACCAGTACATCACGGTTACACTTGGTGAGTCGGAAGTCCTGGCATCGTGTCAAGAGCTGTGTGTAATGTTAGCGAGACATGAGTTCTACTATTGAGGACTTGGTATCTAAACCACAAATAAAACATCTACGACAGAGACCGAAGGAAAGTGACTAATTAAAATAGGCTGTTTGTGTGGTTATGTGTGGTCAGAGTCAGGTGGAAGGAAGACTTCCTGCTTTCTTGCTCCTTTTATCTCAGTTGGAAGGGATATGTGGTCTAAGAGAAAAGAAAAAGGGAATGGAAAACCTAAGGCAATCATGATCTGTGGAGCGATATCAGTGCTAGTCTGTGTCAACTGTTTCCATTCACCAGGTAAGTACTTAATTTCTAATGGTGACCTATCATGGCATAGCAAGTATTAAGGTCATGGGAAAAATAGACATGAGCCAAAATCCTATGTAGAAAAAATTCATAGAGTTTTAAAAGGGAAGTTAATCAATCACATAAAACAGCACTAAGCAGTACCACAATAGCTAACTGGTTTTAACCTAATTGACCTAATGGGTCTGTTGATCCTAGGCATGTACTTTGAGACTTTAAGAGATGCGCCGAGGCTAAAAAAAAAGGGTACCTGATGGAATCAAATTCAACAGGAATCATATGATACAGGCTCAGAGTGACAAATAGATTGTCCAAATCCCCTGAGAAAGTGTCTTTTTTTTTTTTTTTTTTTTTTTGAGACAGAGTCTCTCTCTGTTGCCTGGGCTAGAGTGCCATGGTGTCATCATAGCTCACTACAACCTCAAACTCCTGGGCTCAAGCGATCCTTCTGCCTCAGCCTCCCGAGTACCTGGGACTACAGGTGCTCACTACTATGCCAGCTAATTTTTCTATTTTTGGTAGTGATGGGGTCTCTTGCTCAGCCTGGTCTCAAATTCCTGGCCTCAAGCGATCCTCCCGCCTCGGCCTCCCAGAGTTCTAGGATTACAGGTGTGAGCCACCGCGCCCAGTGAGAAAGTGTCTTAGTTGTATCTGAACATGCTGTCTTCCTAAAAATTACGAGTGTGGTGTTGGTTTCTGTTAGCTTCCTGGTGCAATTTGAGAGATCACTGCTTTGGAGTCAGAGAAACATGAGTTTGAATCCTGTCTAGGCTATTTACTTACATAAAAAATTTCTCCACCTCTTCATCTGTAAAGGACTGGTAAGGATACTTCTCTTAGATGCACTTATTAAAAGGGTTATATAAGATATTGTATGTTAAGAAACAAGCATGGCGATTGGCTCATGGTAAATGCTCAATTATAATTGTCAACAAAAAGAACATTTGAAATAAAACCTGGGAAATATTTGAACATAGGAATTATTTTGTCCTACTTTGCCTTTTATTGCTTATCTTCTTCTGTTTTCTCTTCCCTACATTTTTCCCCCTTAACCTGAGATATAAATGTGTAGCTTTCTCGAATTCTCAAAACCTCTACTCTAGTCTCTAATGCTTGTCATACTCTCTAAGAATGGAGGAAATGATAAAAATATTCTTGTCTGACAGAATCATGAAGCTTAAGCAGATGGTATACCTGAGATGACTGCTTTAAAAAAAGTAACCCATCAGGGTGTACATTGCTTGCAAATGAGAGTCTCTTGCTTTAGAACAGTCCTCTGGAAGGCCATACTCCCAGGGTTGCTACCTTTGTTTAAAAACCTTTTAATGGAATGTAGTATATGTACACCATGGAGTACTACTTGGCCATAAAAAATGAATTAATACCTGCACGTGTTGTAACAATCTGGATGGAACTTAGGACCATTCTCCTAAGTGAAGTATCACAAGAATGGAAAAGCAACATGTACTCACTATTAAATTGGAACTAACCGATCAGCACTCATGTGCACGGATGGAAGTAAAACTCAACAGAAATCACGCAAGTAGGAGGGGGAGAGGAAGGGATGAGTGAAATCATACTTAGCAGGTATAATGTACACTATCTGGGTGATGCGCACACTTATAACTTTGACTCAGGCGGTACAAAAGCAACGCATGTAACCAAAACATTTGTACCCCTGTAATATTCTGAAATAAAAAACTAAAAAATTAAAACAAAATAAAAAATAAGAAACACTCCCCTTTTGTAATTTCTTTCAGAATCTTTTCAATGTCTTTGGTGATGATAAATTTTTGTGCTTTAAAGGTATATTTAATTTTGAGAGACAGTCAAAAGTCCTTGAAAGAAAAACTGATCAGAGGGTGAGCTATCTGGGTTGTACTGTTTTTATGCAAAAATGACATGGAATTTGTAAAACATCAATATAATTTTCTTGCATTGATTTTAAACATTTCAGAGGGAAAGTCCAGTGATATTTTGAATAAATTTAGTATTTATGGAATCAGTATGGGTTTCTAAAATTACTCCTTTGAAGGATAACTATTCTGGCTGTTTAAGTCCCTTTGTGTTTTATTAGAATACACACATACACAGTCCTCAGTCATCACTTTGTGTCACTCCTGATAGACTCAGAGATGGTGACATTTCTCACATTGGTAGTATACCAAGTAACAAAAAATGTGTGAAAATTTACCAATTAACAATGTTTACTATGGAGTGAATCAGGCTCTATTTGCATCAGCTCGAGATGTGCATTTTATAATACATGTTGTGGGAAAGTACATACGGCCTTTTGGAAACCTCTTGGTCTAAAAGCTGGTTAATAATACCTGCAGGGCATGTGAAGGGAGATGGTGTTGAATTTAGCAAACTTCTGTTCCTAGATCTCTTAATAACCAGAACATTCTGTTAACCAGTATTTTTTGGCAGTACAATAAAAATCTCCTATGATCATGATAATTGTAAGGTTGTACAAGATAGTGAAGTACTTTATGAACCATCAAGGAAAAACAAATTGATGTTCTTTACAGTTTTGGTGTTGAGTGTATTTTATTGTAATTATATTCTTTCAAAATTGACAATTCATGTTGATTCATGTACAGTTTGCAGAGCAAATTTCTATCATCGCACGTTTGATCAACCATCTCACCCCACCAGGCAACCATAAAGGAACAAAAACATTGTCTAAAGTCTCCAATTAGCATTCAGTTTTCCCCTTCTCTGCCCATCATCTAACGAGTTTTCAAGCTGATCAGTCCCTTATGTTGTCTCTTGCATCTTTATAACAACATGGGGGGAAAAAACTGAGCACCAGCAAGTTCGGGATGCATTTTGTGATTCAGCTATGTCCTCCCTGGCTCCTTCAGGTTTTATTAGCCACGTGCTTTCTGGCAGCCTTAACTCTGGCTTTACTCAGAGTTTACATGTGGATTCTCATTAACCCCACTCTGTTAGGGTAAGCCGGGAAAGGCAAAAGAGATAAACTAAAAAGATATTACCTCAGTTGTTTATCCCTAAATTCTATATAATTCACACCAACACACTCAAATATTAAGACACTTTTTTTGACAACTTCCTTTAAACAACAAGAAGAATTCCTTCTGTCTTTTTTCACTTATACAAACTATAATTTTCTTCTGTGTGTGGGTTTGTCTACAAGCATAGAATTTGAGATTATTTAGAAAAGTACTTGGTTTCTTCATTTACTTTCACATGTGTGGAAACTGAACTGACAATTTAAATGGGGATTTTTTTTTAAACTTTTGAAAATTGGTGTTTAATTTGGACATCTCACCAGCTTCTTTCGTTTGTTGTTATCCATGATAATCTAGTGTCCTATTACAATGAAGAAGTAAGGGTTGCTTAATTATGAAAGACAAATGAGCAATAATACATATATGATTAATTGGTCATTCTCAATAGAGCTGAGAATAAAGAATGAATGACATTCTTGATTATAGAACCATGTGTTTCATTCTATATATTATTTACAATTCAGGCCCTTGAAATGAAAAAATATTTAATCTTTTTAAAAAGTGATGGAATAAGTTAACAAAGAGGACAGGGCTTGGGCACAATTGAAGTAAGTAGGTAATTGTCAGGAAGTTTGCATTTTAAGAGGGGCCACTGAAACTTCTAGTCACCTACCTCTTGGATGAGTTTATGGGGGAAAAAACCTTCTAGTCACCTATCCAATAAATATTTTCAACTTTTAAAAAAATATCAAAAAGGCTGAATTTATCCAGGGCAGAAATATTTCCAAGCAAAAAGTTACGGTCAGTAAGATGTAAGCAAAAATTGTTTGGAGAACTTCTGAGGAAACACCCACAAAAGGGTGACAGCTAGGATTCATTTATATTGCCCCCCAAACCTGCATGCAGGCAGGACGACAGCACCCATCTTACACCAGGAGGCAAACTGTGCTTTAAGGATAAAGAGCAGAAAAGTGGAAGCAGCCTGTATCCCTGATGACTGGGGGAGACCCCAAAGCCCTGGGCTGCCTGTCACTAGACTTGCTTGACGTGACAGAAACCCACTTATTTAAGTCATTCTTATTTCTGGTCTCTGTTATTAGCAAATATAATTCCTAATTGATACCTGGAGGAAAATACTCCCCCCTGTCTAAATGTGGAAGGCAATGGTTCTTGTTAGTCTTAAGCTTTGGTCTCTGTTGAAGTGCAAAATCCCCTGGGGGAGTTAACCGACTGAGTTTATTTACGGTCATTTCTGTATAGCAGGTTTGGCAAAAAAGAGCAAAAGTAGAAGTAGAAGTCTTCAGAATAAAGAAAAGGGTGCTCATAAGGGTCATGGAGGGCACACCCCATAAACAACTAAAAAGATAATTAAGAATCTGCTCATTTTAATAACTCGCATGATTGAGAACTTTGAGATTTTGGGAAGATTTCAAAGCGAAGGGAAAAAAAATGTGGATCACTTCGGCAGGGGCAACCTGTGCGAAGGCAAGAAAAAAACAATGCGGTCCTGTTCACCTGACATGTTCCTTCCTCGAATTTTACAGTCACATTCCCCACTTCCCCCAGGAATGGAGACTGACTAGGCAAGAAGGCTCCAGGGAGCATCTTCCTATTACCAGATATTCCGCCCCTCCCTACCACGTCCTTAAATTTTACTATGTTATTCTCATATTGATCAGCCCCTGCTGATTTTAAGAGTCAGGGATTTTTACAAAAATATTTTAATACCTTTCACTCTTCTTTCCTTTGAAGCTCCAGCCATTATAATTCAGCTATTTCTTGGCTCATAAACTTGGCAAGGCTTTCTGGAATGAAAAAAAAAAAGTCATCTCATTGGCAGAGAGGTTTCTCATATGCTGACAGTTTAGCTTATATGAAATCGCCGAGTAATAGGAAGGATAAAATAAGGATTGTAAGGAGGAACAAGAAGCAGAATGCCCTCCATAAATGAATCCCAGAGACTGATTTTGCTTATCTAAGATGATAAAGGGCCTTTCCTTTGAAGCAGCATTCACTGACCTCTTGCTAAAACTGTTTATTCAATGTGATTTCTCCACTGGCTGGAGAGTGGTCTTGTCGTCTTCCCCAAATCTTTCCTTAAGTGCCGTTTCGAACGTAATTCTGTGCAGTCGCGTTGGCAGCAGCCTTCTCTTACCCCTCTGCAGAAGAACACAGCTGGAGGCTTAGGACCACTTAGGATGCCTCACATTCAAGTAGCCCTTCATCTCAAAACAAATCTCTTAAAAATATTCCTCGGAGCGGATCTTTGTAGACTGTTCTATTTGTGACATCTCATAAAGACTGAAAAGAGGAAGCTTTGCGCACCTCTGAAGAGAGCGCATCTCCATCTCTGCATCTGAAGCACATGGAAAATATTAATTAGCTAAGTCCTTGAGTACACAATGCAGGAGACATCTGCCCTTGTTTTCTCCGTGCTAAATCCCTTTTCCATGCTTACTATAACTAAAAAAAAAATCACAGGAAGTAAAAATGGTTCAAATTAAAACCACTCTCTTTCACACAACATCCTGGCCTGCTTAACAAACAGTGCCATAATTCTGCTGTGCTGTACACAATTAGATAGGGATATTGTAAAATTAGCTCCAATTTGCATAATAATGCTTTACTGTTATAATTTAGTGACTGCATTTGCACAAGTTTAATAACAATTCAGCTTACATTTTTTGTTTTAATATATTTTATACAAATAATGTCAAATTTATAGATTACTAGGTTCCCCAAAGCAAGCCAGACCAGGACGTTGCATTTTTGCAAGTTTAATATACCACATGATATGATAATTCTAGCTTTCTTAAATTAAAGATCACCTCCTTTCCTGATTCTATTTTCTTCTTTTTTCTCTTACTTAAGGAAAAAAGTTTTTGAGACTTCTAATAATTTGTAACAAAGAAAAACATACCCATTACACATATACCCAGTAACATCTGTGTCAGGTTAAAATATTTTAAATGTGTTTTTCTCCATTTTGTTTTCAGGGAACTATGGAATTTAATCTCCCCCAAATTTTTAAAATAGGATCTTAAGTTCAAGATCAATCACATTGGAATTCTGGGCTGGTGGAGCAAATTGCATTAAAAGGTGTTTTGATTGTATTTATTGTCACAGATGTTAATTCAAAGGCTCTAACCATTATTGTCTTATGGATTCGTAGTATAAATCCATCTGATGGAAATTGAATTAGCACATAAGCTCTGCTCTTATTTGAGGCTTTGTGCACCCACAGCCACTGAGACAAGGATGAAATCATTGCAAGTCCTGAATCAATGCTTTCCTTGAGGAAAATTTTAATGATCATTTTTAAAACAGGGCACCTTTTTTCTTCCCTTCAAATGAGACCAGCAGTGGTGTGTTTTGTTTTGTTTCGTTTTGTGAAAAATTAGAAGGGTTGTTAGTACATAGGGGTAAAGGACCTAGTTCGTCAAGATAGTTGGTTAACTATTAAAAAGACTTTCCTGACATTATTGGTTGTTAAACATTCAAATGAGTTGTCCGGAGAAGGTGCAAAAAGATAAATTCTTGTTGGTGCTTCAGAAATCCTTGATCCTATTCAGAGCTATTTCTTATAGTTGTGCAGGTTACTGACTAAATCAGAGCTGAGGCCAGCCTGTGCTCCACTTGCCAGACTGGAGCTGCATAAGCCCAAAGAAAGAAGCCTCTTCTCCGGTCTGCACAAGGGCCCTCTGTGAGCTCATGGCTGCCCTGAGTGGATGCTCTAGGTTGGTGTAAACGTGTTTTGGGCTAATGAATGAACTACTTCCTAGGCTCTCTCCTTAGCACAATTCTATAATTTCAAATAAAGGCTTCATGGGATATAAACTAGAATAATTTAATTCAAAATACTAATCCCACAATAATTGTAATAAGGAGAATTGTGGAAATCATCAGTAGTAGCATACAAGTTGATCTTGGTTCAATGTACCTTTCTATCTTTTTCCTCACGGTTTCTTTGAGAACTGGTGGTTAAATCTATATCTGAAAAGTGATGTCAACACTTATCTGATGAATCTGATCAGTGTGAATAATTGACCACAGTAATCTGGCCCCAATCTTATTCCCACATCACCTTGATCTGCTTCTAAATGACAGCAGTTTGTCTGCTATTTTATTTGCCTCAACTCTTAGACAAGTACTTCAATTGTACACTTTGGTTTTCCAAATAATCAGCCTATCCTTCAGTCTTGCATCTCTGAGTTTAGGTTGGTAACATCAACAAAACTGCTTCATTCATAGAATTGTCTAGAAGATTTATTGAGAAAAAATTGTTTGGTCCAGAGAGATTTTGCACTTTATAAGAATCTGTTGGTGCAGTTATTTGCTACGTGAATAGCTTTATTTTCCATGTATTCTGGTTTATTTAAAGGCATCTGGCACATTTAAATAAGCAGACAGAAAACACATGACAAATAAGAAATAGTTAATATAGATTTCAAACCTAAAGAGGAAAAAAGTGGATAAGGTAATAAAACAAAAATGCATGTATGGTTTAGAACATAAATGTTCATTTTATATGTGTGTCTTGCACATAGCTATTTCATTAGTGGTTTGGAAAAATATATATTTGAATTAATCCCCTGGCACATTTTTCTGTAATAAGCTTTGCAGTTTGCAAAACTTTCTCTTAAAGACTACTTCATATTAGCCTCTTCAGGTCTTCACACATAAACTGTCAGAGTGCAACTAAAACAGATTGTACAGAAAGAACAAAGATGATAGGAATTTAGGTGCATGCATTATAAACACAATATTATATGAAAAAGAATATGACTAAGGTCCTCCTTCAATTAAGCCTAGAGTGCCAGCTGAATTGTTATTCCGAATTTTCTCTGATGAGCATTGATCAGGAGTTTTTCTTCTTAATAATCACACCCCATGAAGAGGCAGCTGTAGCTGAAAGCCCTCTAGGACTGATTTGAGAAGAAAATATAACCTTATCAGTGAATGCTAAAAAACTAGGCTTTTCTTATATTATTATCATACAATATGAAAATTTTAAGTATCCATACAAAACAAGAAAGATTGCATTCAGTTACTCTTTAGGCCAGAGAATGAGAGATCTCATGTGCTCTACAGAAGCATAGATAATGATTCCCAAACTTCAGTCCTAGAGTTTCACAGTTTTATTTCTAAAATCTGTATACTACCTGTATTATTTGCTTATGTTTTTCATTAAATGGCTCTTTTTTTTCAAAAAAAAAAAACCTAAATGCAATATTTTTAAAAAAGAAAATTATGTCACTACTATAAAGGGACAAATCACTATACTTGCTTTAAGGTAACTGAAAATATTAATAAATATAATGAAAATAAGTCAATTTTGGTAAATTCTAGCTGGGCAGTTTTGCTTGCCCAATGCTCTGAACGCTAGCCTTGTTCTTTGATAAAATGAGAGAGATGTGTGTGTCGGGGGGGGCGGGGGTCAGTTTGGGAGAGACATTTTAGCACCATCTGAGTTTTTCTAAAGCTTGGAACACTTTTGAAAGATAAATACATGTCTTCACATGGAATTCAAAGTTATTTAATGTCAGGTCTGTCTACCACTTAGAATCATCTCTAATGGCAGTATGGGTATGAATCCCAGACTTTTGGAAACAGTGAGCAGAAGTTACTGATGTCACTGGCTGCCCTTCTGCATACTTCTGACTCAATACTTTTCCCTCCTTTTGCCAACGTACTTAATGGAATGGCCTTGATAGTGAAAAATGTTTGGTAAGAGCCAACAAATAATTACCCAACCCACTTATTTACTTGCTCTGTAGACATATAGAAAGTGCAAACCAAGGGAAGCACTCACTATACTAGCTGATGTGATTGCAGAGATTCGGTCCTAGTCAAATGAGCGCTTAACCCAGTGGAAATCTATTTATTACCTAACATTTTAGAATTGCAATTTTTAAAAAAAGAAAATGAAAGAAAGAAAAAAATCTTGCAAGTCCTGATATTTTTCATTAGGCATTTCTTCTGTTCTCTCTCTCTCTCCCCCATCCCATTCACACACACACACACACACACACACACACACACACATATGTGAGAAACAAAAATGAAAATGTTTAACTCAGGTGATCATTGATGATTCTCCATCATGGTTATCCTACTCTCATAAACTATTCAAAATTGTTTCTAAAATGTATTAGTTGCTAATATGTGAAACTAGCCATAAAATCTAGAAAAAAATATCTACCATATGACCCTATGATTCCAAACCAATAACTTAACACTTCAGTGTTATAATTTTCAGAAACTGCCATATGTGCTTTCTCATTTGAGTCTCATGAGGTTCAGATATAACTTGGAATTCCATTTTATAAGATAAAGAAATTGAGTATCCGAAAGGTGGCAGCTTTGCCCATGGGTCCCTTGGTTAATACATGGGAATATTAAGCCACAACCTTTTGGCTATTCTTTCACCAAAACATTCTTTCATCACGGATAGTTTTGGTGCAATCCTTCCTCTGTCTGGTTTTCTCCTCCATGTTCAGGTCAGTTATATTTATTGGGTACTTCCTTTATACCACACAGCATGATAGGTTAGGATATGAAGGTGAGCAACATGAATAATACTACCTGCTTAGTTTGGGTTCCCCAGAAATCAGTGCCTGAGGCAAAGGGCTTACAGGCATTGTACACATTGTTATGTGTGATCCCCAGGATTAGGATGAGGGACACAGAGCAGTGAAGTAGGAACGCAGGAGAGCATGCCGAGGAAGCTTTGCTCAGTTGGCCCACTCTAAGTGCAACTGATTGCCGGATCCCTTGGAACTGTCCTCTAGAAGCTATATATCTTGTGTTTCAGAACATTACATGTGGGTGTTGGAAAGTTGAAAGTTGTAAAGAAAGAGCAAGAAAGTTATCTACTAACTCTTTTCTTCCGTTGCTCCTTGCGTGTTAACTCCCTCCAATTTGAGGTTGCCCAATTGTGAGCACCTTGGGGACCTGCCTTATCCTTTATCTTTGTAGTACTGGGGAAGCCTCAGAGGAAGAGAGGGAGATATGGTGTAGGCATAAAGTTATATACCCTTAGGTGGTTTCAGTAGAACTTGCAGGTTTTTCCCCAGTGGGATGATGGAACAAGAGTAAGAATAGGCCAGTGTGTCTGAGGTGGTGTAGTAAAGGTATCATTCAATGTGAAGGTTTCTACACCTGCCATCGCTGTTTCCAGTCCTCACAATGCCTATCGGGAATTCTCACACAGGCGTCTGTCAGCATCTCCAAGCTTATACATTTCCAAACCAGAAGTATTCACCTCCTGCTCCTCAAAGTCAACTCTCTTCCAAAACATACAGTAACAAAAAGAGGTATCTTCACTATGAATAAGGTTGGTTCATTCTTACAATTAAATATCCCATGATACAGAGAGAAGAAAATGAGACATCCAATGAACATGGGTCTGGAAATAAAACTTAAGTCTAATTCACTCAGCCACAAACAGTGAGAACTAACATTCTCTGTAATAGGCTTTGTGCTAGTAGGTGCTGGAATACAAATGCTAATAATATCCTTACCTTGGAGAACTGACTGACTCCCTTGACTGTACTTGGAATTCATCAGGGGAGCTTTAAAAAGACTGCTGGCCTCATGCCCCCCTAGAGACTTGGGTCTAGTTGGACTGGGGTGCAGCTTGTGTATCAGAATTTTTAAAAGCCCCCATGTGATTCTACTGTGCAGGGAAGGTGTTGCAATCTTGTGATCCAGTGGAAACAGGCTACAGTCTAGGCTGGAGGATCTTATACATCAGTGCATCAGAATTGCCTTGGGAATTTATTCAGCACGCTGATTCCCAGATCCATATCTAGAATTATGATTCACTAAGTATAGGATGGGGCAAAGGGATCTGCATATTTAACTAGTGATCCAAGACAATCATGTACAGAGTTCTTGGACCTGACTTTGAGAACATTTCAAGTCTTAACAGGGTAATGGCAAGAGTGAAAAGAGTTCAGAAGAGAGCACAAAGGTTGTTCATGGATTGCAAAGTAGTATAAGGAAATATTAAGATTATTTATTCCAATGACAGGGTCAAAGGAAGATTTAAAAAGAAAAAAAAGAGGCTAGAGATTGTTCCACCCAGAGAGGAAGTGTATTGTATGGTGACCAGCTGTTCTCTATCTCCTTCAGAACAGATGAAGAGGAAAGGCCTTTAAACTGTAGCACGTAGGCTTTAGGTTATGAGCAAAGAAGGAATTCCTGGCAGTGAGAGTTGTTAAGCATTGATTTAGGTTATTAAGGAAGGCTGTGAAATTTTTTTCTCTGAAGGTTTTCAAAACTAGTGTAGATTTTCATCTATCTGGGCTGACTAAGGTATTATCCTGCCCAAAGGCATAAGGAATAGACTAGATAACTCTTTAAGCTCTTGAATGGCGTATGACTCATGGATTTGTAACTAACAGCAATGGAAGTTAAATGTAAGTGTGGAAAGACTTCTAGAATGGTGAGTGAGAAGCCCGCAGACACTCTTCCCAGTAAAACAACCATTTAATTGATGAAAATTAAAAAAAGCCATTTAAAATCTCTGAAAATTATCATAAGGCCATATAGCAAATGAAGAAATATTCATTTAAGAAAATCTATTGAGCAGTAAGAACAGAAAGAGTCTGTGGCATTTGAGTCATGATCATAGCCTCCCCCATAGCTCCATGTTTGGGAAACTCTTTTCTGGATATTCTACTCTAGGCAGGTGCAGCCAAGGAGATGAGAGGAAGGTGGGAGGAGAGAGAAGGGCTCCCTCTTCCCCAAGCTCCCATTCCAGGGCTACATTTTCACCCTGCCTATCCCCTACAGCTCATGTTGCAAAAATTCTATTCAAGGAAAGCATGGCTGAAAGGACGGGGGCTCCCATCCCTACCATCCTCTACCCATAGGGGAGAAATTCTATCCCAGTTGTGGTAGCCATGAATACTGTGGCCTCAATTGTTCATGCCACAGCAGTGTGGAGGTTCTTGCTTGGATGGGCAAGCTGAGAAGATCAGAGGATACCACCCCATATTCTAACACTCACCTATACATCAGGGTTGTCACTCCAGGGGAAGTGGGCCACTGTCCCTGCTCCCAGCTTGTGTACAGTAGTTTAGAGGTTGTGCTCAAGGGGAGAGGAAGGCTGTAAACAGCTCAGCTAGTGGGAACTGACTTTATTTGGAATAGAGCTTGGGGAATTCCAGGTCTAAGCATGTTGAAAACAATGGAGATCTTGGTGGAGAGCAATTAAGAGGGTGTTGGTGGCTTCATGATACTGGTAACAACAAGTAAAACAGCAAAATAGCCAGAAGTCTAGCAGAGAGAACCATAGGAAGAAACAGCTGAGAATAACCCTCTTGGGATCACAGTCAACTCTGTAGGTCAGAAAGGCTGCGCCTATTTCTTAGGCACCTACTCAGGAGCAATCAAAACTGGACTTGGGGCACACTTGAAATCATTCCCCATGCTGCACACAGATCTATCAACACGGGCGGAAGCTTCACTGATGCAACAGGTTTAAGCACACCTCTGCCTGAACATGTGGTGAACAGCAAGCTACTGTCACCCAAAAATAACTTCTGGGAAGCCAGGCTTAAAAATAAAATCATATGCATTCCCGGCAGTTTGGAAGACTGTGTGCATACCCAAGGTGATGCCCTCTCAGGAGCAATCAGAGAAGGGACTTCAAAGCTACTAGTAATTGTGGAGCAAAAACATCAACCCTCTGAACTGTGATAGCAGCCTCAAGCCACACACACATACATCCAGTGGTAAAGAGTAAAAATCCAAGAGACCACAGGGACTTAATACAAATTTTGACCAATAAGCAGCTTAGCTGACTCAGGGGTAACTCTTAGGAAGCTAGGCTAAAATCTAAAAACAAGGGAAGATAATCTGAGCAGAAACATCAGAGGCTACCCACTACAGGGCAAATAGGCCTCACAGAGTTAGTTCAACTGAGTCACTAAACAAACAAGTGATGAAACAAACAACAAAAATATCAACCCACCAGGGATATTAGTATTGAGAATTGCTTCAATATATTATCTAAAATCATCCCATTTTCAAAAAAACTTAGACATGCACAGAAACAGAAAAGTGTGACAAATGCACAGGAAAAATATCAGGCAATAGAAACTGCCTTTGATGGACCAAGATGTTGGATGTAGCAGACAAAGACTTCAAAATATCTATTAAAAGTATGTTCAAAGAACTAAAGAAAATCATGTCTAAAGAATTAAAGGAAAACATGATGACATTTTGTTAAATAGAGAATATCACTGAAGACATAGAAATTCTATCTTTTTTATTCTTTTTTGTGTATTTTTGACTGATTGGGTTAATTCAAGAGCATTGTCTTCAAGGTCTGAGATTCTTTCTTCTGCTTGGTTTAGCTTGTTGTTGAAGCTTTCTGCTGTATTTTGAAATTCCCTAAATGACTGGTTCATTTCTTTAAGTTCTATTATATTCTTTCTTATGTTGTCTAGCTGTTTTGTGACTTTTTCATTTTTTCACTGGTGTCCTGAAATATTTTTTTGGTGTCTTTTTGTCAGTTTTCAAGTTTCTTTTTGATTCCATTCATCTTATTTACCATCCATATTCTGAATTCCATTTCTGATATTTCGACAATTTCCTTCTGGTTGGGGTCCATTGGTGTAGATCATTATGATCCCTTGGGGGTGTCAAACTGTTTTGTTTTTCATGTTGCCAGAGTTCTTTTGCTGGTCTCTTCTCATGTGAATCCTATTCTCTCAGCTCAGGGCTGACAGGTTTGGAGGGTACCTGTTCCCCTTTGCTGGGAACTCTCCTGCTTAATGAGAAGAAGGGGAGGTCTCTCGATGGTGCTTTTTTCCCTATTCTGGAGAATTGACCTCTCAGGGGAGGGGGTGCTCACTGGGAGCCTGTAGTGTAGTCGTTCTGTTTTGTCCTGTTTGCCTATGATTGTCACAGTTCAAGCCAGAGCTGGATGATCTTTGTGTGTAGTGGTGGGTTATTCCCTAGGCCACTGTTGGAAGCCCAAGTTGGGGGGTAGATGAGACCTTCTTCACAGAGACTGGCATTGTGGGGGATTGCTCTGTTCAGTTCTCCCCACAGAGGTGACAGTGGCAGCTGCATGAGGCTATCTAGCCAGTGGTCGTATGTGTCCAGGCTATGGGCAATTGGGTCCAGGTGTGGTGGCACCTAGAGACTGGCAGGTACCTGGAAGAGCATTGCATCTCAGGGTGGTTCCTGCCAGGTGGCCTGTGGAAACCTTTGGGGCAGGGCCATGGGGCTCTCTAGAAGCAGGGAACCTTGGAGCTGGATCCGGGGAGGGCCAGTGGATGCTGGAGCTTTGGGGGCGGAGCCATGGGGCCTTGCAGCAGCAGAGGTGCCTCAGGGGGAGGAGCCGGGGACCCACGGACGGTGGTTAAGCCTTGGGGATGGAGCCATGGGCCTGGCAGCAGTGCTGGAGCCTCAGGGGGCAGAACTACAGGCCCAGTGACAGCAGTGGAGCCTCAGTTGTGGGGCCTCGCCTGGGGACAGTGGGAGCTTTGGGGCTGGAGCTGTGGCTTGGAGGCAGGGCTGTGTAGGTGATACCGTGGGGTCAGACAGCAGTGTGGGAACTGTGGAGGTGACGCCTCCTGGGGAAGATGGCAGCTTGGGGGTTGGGAGTGGGGCTGGGGCTTTCCCTCTGTCCAGATTTCACTGAGGCAGTTCCAGCAAGGCTTCCCAGGTGATGTCTGTGGTGTCTGAGGGCCTACTCTGCTCAAATCCCCTGTTGTGGGGAGGAGTGCTTGGCTCTCAGACACAGGGCATGGCCGGGGAGAGCATCCGCTCTGCCCACTCCCTTCCCAGCCCAGCAGGGGCAATGTGGAAGTGGCTGCAGCAAAGTGGAGCCCAATGTAGACCTGGTACCCTATATCCAAGAGCTCAGAATGGCATCACTTGCAGTAATCTGGGAACCATAGCTACCAGATCCCTGCTGCACCAGCTTTCTAGTGCAATGTTGTTTCACATACTACAAGCAGCTCCCTGATCAGACCAAAGGTCTGTGGTGATGTTGGGGGCCCCCCTCACATCTTGGGATGCAGTGCCTGGGTTGGGGGGGAAGCACGGTGCCCAGGCATCTCTCCTCCTGTCGGTCCTCACGTGTGGATGCCTCTCCCAGGTACCTTCTGATGTTGCAGAATGAATTGCCTGTCTCCTTCACTCCGAATGTCCCTCATTGCTTCTTCAGTGTTCTACAATGCTCTTTCCAAGAAGGCCCATCTGTAGGTTGGCATCCACCTGCAACTTTCCATCCTCTCCTTGAGAGTGTGGTGTGTGGGCTGCTTCTAGCCCACTATCTTGCCCCCCCCCCATAGAGATAGAAACTCTAAAAATAAAATAAAATAATGAAATGGAAATTGTGAAGTTGAAAAGTGTAACCAAATTGTAAAATTCACTAAAGGTGCTCAAAATGAGCGGGGAGGAGAAAGAATCAAGAAACTTGAAGTTAGGTCACTAGAGAGTATGCCATTTGAAGAATAGAGGAAAAAAAAGAATGAAAAACAGTAAACACTGTCTTAGAGAAATGTGGAGCACCATTAACACCCCAACATATGGGAGTACCCAAAGGAGAAGAGAGAGAGAAAGAAGCAGGAAAGTTTTCCAAAGAAATAATGGCTGAAAGCTTCCTAATTTGGTAACAATCATTAATCTACATACTCAAGAAGCTCAATCAACTCCAAGTAGGATAAACACAAAGAAATCCACAGCCAGACACAACATAGTCAAAATGTTGAAAGCCAAAAATAAATAGAAAATCTTTAAAACAGTAACATAAAAATGACTCGCCAGGTACCAGGGCACTCCAGTAAGATGAACAACTAACTTCTCATCAGAAACAGTGGAAGTCAAAGGGCAGGAGGACAACATACCCGAAATATTAGTGTGTAATAGGGGACTGGAATTTGTGGACATTATTCCCCACAATAGTCATGCCACATATTTGTTTTTCCTTCTCCATCCTGCATGATTTCCTGACTATTCCCCACATTGGTATCTCTTGACAGTTTCTGAATCGTAGAGAGGGAAATATTTTATTGTTCCAATTAATACAAATTCATCATCAAAGTTTTCAAAAATAGTTTTGGACCTTCCATATCCTCTAGGATTAAGTATGTATCTTTGATTCTCACCTAAATAAATAAGATAAAACTTTTAAAAGAATATTATCTTATTTGCAGATTGAGGGAATGTACATCTCTGTTGAACATCTGCTGTTTTTGCTTCTTGCATCTATTCCTTCTTCTTATGATACACGTTGGGGATCTTTTGGGGAACCATGGCTCTCTTCTGCTCAGTCCATGTGGCTTATCTAGGGCCGATATAAATTTCTCACTCCATGTGAACATATGACAGAAATTAGGTTAGTCGGAGATATTTATTACTCTGGCCATACTGATAGGTCCAGGGATGGACACATAACCCAAACCATACCAATAAGCCTAAATTTGGGGACTTTGGCTAGAACAATTTGAGAAGAAGGAGATAACATTTTTTTCCTTTTCAAAAAATTTTATTATAAAAAGACTATTTACAGTTGCATAGATTTATGGTGTACGAAGTGATGTTATGATTTATAAAGACGATGTGGGATAATTAAGTCAAGCTAACTAACATATCCATCACCTCAAAGGCTTATTTTTTTTTGTGGTAAGAACATTTGAAATTTACTCTCGGCATTTTTGAAATGCACATTATTATTAACTATATTCACCACATTGTACAATAGGTCTCAGAAAACAACAGCCAACCTATTCCTCCTGTCTAACTGAGATTTTGTCCCCTTTGACCATCATCTCCCTTTTCTTCCACCTCCAGGAGGTGACATTCATCAGGGTTACTCAGCTGGGAAGATGTGAGGAGGAGGGAGCCCCCCGAGATGTAGGCTGACACAGGAAAAATAGAACTGAGAGACTGGGAGACAGAAACCTTGTCTTCGTGTCATTATTTGAGCCCATGGATCCCACTGTGCCTGGTGCCGCTTCACCTCTGATTACATGAACAATATGTCCTTTCTTGCATATCAAGTTTGAGTTTAGTTTCTGTTAGTCACAACTAGAAGCGTCATGAATAATGTTATTTTCTTCTACACTTTCCATTTACCTTATAAGTCTGTGTTCATTTTACAACTAGAAAAAAAAACCTTTATGCAAGAGACAAAACAGAAATAGGCGAACAGAGACTCCAGATGATATCTTAGAAAGCCATTTTCTCCTTCTGTGAATTTTTTTCTTAAAGCTCGAGTAACCTTAATAATGAATTCAGGAAACTGATGCCAATTTGATCTTCTAATAACTCATGCGTTGGACAAAGCCCAGTAGGTGATGTTCATCTAAGTGTGAACGCATCCATCATTAGTGTGCCCATTTCCTGTTAACTAGCCAGGCCTGGAGAGGTTGTGGAGGTTAGGGTTGAGGGCAGGGTGGGCAGAGGTGATTAGCAAGAAAGCCCTGAACATTAACTCAGGGCCTTGTCGAGCTATGTAGGACATACTAAAAGATCCAAGGAGGCCACTTTTAAAAATAGCATAATGAAATTAGTACACTGCAGTCTGCCCTGAGGAACAGACATGACCTGACTTGATGAAGCTTCACGTACAAAATGGATTTTATTTTTAGGGCATTCTATCTAGGATAACAATGGCTCTGCTGATAGGAAGGTGGTGGGTATAGTTTGTCTTAGTGGCTGGCACTTATGCTTGAAAAGAACAAAATAGCATATTTAAACTGTCAAGCTCTAATTGTTTCATTAGATGGTAGTAGTCTGTGACAAAAGGAGCCGGCTAGCTGCTGAAAGCAAGAATGATGAGCAGTAATCCTGGCAGGGCACTGGGCCCTGCACTCGTTACCTCTCCTCCTTTGTTTCTTGCCGGTTCATCTCTGTTACAAGGGGAAGTCTCATTTTCTAATGTAATGACTGTTATTAAAATCAGTTAAAAGTCTTTCATGAGCTCTGTGGTATGTCTTCCACATATTTTTAGATAGGAACGAACTACGGAGGCACGTCCTGGCGTTTGTATTCATCGACTGGGTCTCCAGCATCCCGCTTAATATCAATTATACTAATGAAAGATATTTCTTCTGGACTTTGAACCCAGCAGGATCCCCAAATGATTGACACATTTTATATATTATGATGAACTGTTTTGTTTACCACTAACTTGCAGCTACCTCACTTCCGACAGTGGATAGCACACCACGGCCAACTGCCTCTCCTGTGTGGAAGATGGAGACCCTCCCGCCCGATGGAAATGGAGGTGGACCTTTTGGTAGGCAGAAGGTGAGCACCCAGCTGAACTCCTGGACGGGGCGCAGTAGAGAAAGCCCTGGGCTGAGCATGGATGGTAAGTGAAGCAGTTTCCACATGTTAATTTTAGAAAGCATTTCTACTCTTCCCTCTCATGCCGCACATCTGTGAGGTATCAGGGGAGAGGCTGAGTCGGGGGGTGAGGAGGGGAGTTCTGATTTATTTCTTGCTGCTCAGTGGAATAAAGACCCACAGCATGTTTTCCATTTACACATATTTGAGAATTTAGAGGCTGCTTAGAATGAGAGGGTGGTTATATTTCATCAAGAGACATCATAAAAGCTTTCTCCAGTTTGAAACACAAAAAAATCAGATCCCATAGACAGCTATTTTTTCTCAGGTACAAGGAACCCAATGTGATTAATGCCTTTTTCAAGGGCCCAAGCCTGCCTTTCCCCACGCCGAGGGGGCTCGCAGAGGAATCCTCCCGGCAGCCCCAGGCCTCTGTTCTTGACAGGGAGGGAGGGAGACTCCTCCGCTGGGTGGGCTGGGTGGGACCTCTGCTTTGGAGGCTGCCCCTCTAAGTTCAGAGAGCTGATTTATCTTTGATTCAGGTTTTTAAATTAGCCTCGTTCAGAACCATCTATCTTTTTCCAAGGGCAGTTTTGCTTTTAGTCAAGCCTCACATTACGCACTGTATATAAATTTCCGCTGAGTTGTTTTCCAGATTCAAGAGTCTGAAATGTTGAAGCTCAAGTTTGTCATCCTCCAGGCCGAGCTAGAGCAAGCTTGTTCTTGTCAGACATTCGCTCCTGCTCACTATTCAAAGGTGATTTTGACGGACAGATACTCAACATTTAAAGCCACCCCACCCTAACTTAGACGTGGATAGACGAAGGGTCTTAGTAATTGAAAAGCTTCATTAAGTGAAAAGAAATCAGTGTAAAAAAATGTGGCAACTGTTTTGAAGAGGAAAGAGACTCCCTGTGCTTAACTAAAACTGAAGTGGAAGGATGGTTCTTGCGGCCTTGCTGCGTATCCTGCTGAGGAACATTCCAGAATCCAAGGGAGACTCACCAGGGAAGAAACTGCAACCGGGATGCAGCCCGCTTCGTGGTTGAGAGAATAAGCAAGCAGAAACTGACCACACCAGGCAGAAGCAGGGCAACTGTCAGGGTGTGGCGAAACGTGTTTCCAGCAGAATTCGTCTTGTTTCAGTGTGGACAGGACTTCAGCTGCTGCTTTCAGTGTGTGCTGACATAGGGCTTCCCCTCCTCCCATGACTCATGGCCATTTCCCACGGGCTCTGCTGCCACACAGCATACTCCACAGCCACAGATGAAAAATGAACAAAAGCTGGAGATGGGACCCTTGACACTGGGGACTATTTGGGTTCTGTTTTGTTCTGTTTTGTTTCGTTTTTTTGAGACAGAGTCTCACTCTGTTGCCCAGACTAGAGTGCAATGGCATCATCGTAGCTCACAGCAACCTCAAACTCCTGGGTTCAAGTGATCCTTCTGTCTCAGCCTCCTGAGTAGCTGGGACTACGGGTGTGGCCCACCATGCCCAGCTCATTTTTCTATTTTTTGTAGAGGTGAGATCTTGCTCTTGCTCATGCTGGTCTCAACTCCTGACCTCCTCCCTCCTCGGCCTCCCCGAGTGCTATTATTACAGGCTTGAGCCACTGTGCCCGGCCCACTGGGGACTATTGAGGAGAGAGAAACACAGTATCATTTTCAAATGTGTATTTGTCCTGACATGGGTAAGAATACATTTCAGTGGTCTGATCTGGCAAACTGGTTTTCCAGGTAATAAATCTAACTAAAACTTCTGAAGATTATTGCCACTCACTATTTCCATAATTTTCCAACAATATATAAACATATAGGGGGATGAAGGTATTTATTTACTGATTATACATTTTTAGCTCTGAAAAAAAGATCCTCTAGAAATTGAATATTGTATATATTCCCTGTTTCTTTCCTAAATGCAAACAAATAGCCTGGAAATCTGGAAGCGACAGTTAGTAACCTGGTTGTTGATATGGAAGCACATTGCCTTGTCTAAGGGGAAATTAAAATATACAGAAATAGGTTTCTTTTAGGTTTACATAGGACTATATTTTGATAAAATTTGCCATCTGTATATTAATAGGTACACTTAACTTTTTCTTATCTTTATTTTTTTCACTCATAAAAATTAGTATTCACATTGCTTTCATGAATTGTTGTATTATGCACATGAACTGATGAAATGTTAAAATAAGCACTGTGGACAGCAGCTTCACTAAGTTTGAGCAGTTTTCATCAAGCCATTAACAGTAACATGCAGTCCCTTAAAATTGCCAAATTGTAAACCGAATCAGGAATCTGCTATCATAGACAGGCCTTTTGACAGGCTTCATGAGAAGATAGTCTCAGAGTACATATGGAATTATAGAGTGATGGGGCTGGAAAGGAATTTAGAAGCAGCTAACCCAACAGAGGGGGAAACAGGCATATCGAAGTCAAGCAAGTAGCTAGTTAGAGACAGAGCTGGCTTCCATCCATCCATTTGAAACTAGAGATATTCAAACACCATCTAGGAGTATCAGCTATAAAAGGTAAAAATTATCTTAGTATGCTGTTGTTATTTTTGTGACTTTTTTTTTTTTTTTTTTTTACTAATTCTTCAGAGTTTTTTAGGGAAAAGAGTGGTCAAGCTAAGTACCAGGGTCTTGTGCTCATTTTTAAATGTTATCTTTTACAAACACTCAAATACAAAGCCTGAATTTCTGCCCCAAGTGGGAGCAGAATAATGCAAGAGGTTCCACCCAGAAAATCCCTCAGCATCTGCCCCAGCCCTGATCCTTCCTAAGAAACATGAGCACTAGAGGGTTACTGCAGTACCCTTCAATCCAGAGGTCTACGATTCCATGACAAAGCATGTGGAGAGATGCTATTTGATAAATGCTAAACTTATGGTTCGCCTAGTAACATTCCTCCTCCTCATTCCCTGCTGCTCTTGCTTTATTCACCTAGGACGTCCATCTCTTCGTCTTGTGAATATCTAATTCAAATTCAAATAATTTGGCCAGGATTGGAAAATAAAATACAGTTTTTAATAATCCTTTGTTCATTTTTTTTTTGGTATACATTCTAGATTTTAATAATAGTGGTGTTATAAAATGGCTTCAGCATACCTGCTAAGACTGAGATAATGGGGGGAAATCTAAAAACATTGGAATTTTCTTATGTTTCAATGCACTTGCATGGAATAATAGTGTATGTAAAATATTAATGCTTCAAACTCACACTAGTTCAGCCTATAGTAGCATGCCCAACATCATAGAAAAAATAAAATCTGGCATATCTAATGCATGATACTGGTGAACTCCACAGGTACTGGGAGGGAAGGACATTTAGAAAATATGGCTCATTGGCCATGACCTATTAGAGTTGAACAATTCTTGATATAGACAAAAGGGTAATAATGCCAGAGGGGTAGGATGCATTTAATAAAAAAAGGGGGCACTCTAATTTTGTGCCATTGGTGGGGGGAGGTATTAGACACTATTGAGTAAGCTGCTTAAGCAGAATTTAAGTGATGATATAATTTTCATCTTGTGACTCTCAGATTTCTCTCCCAAACTCTACTCTCCAGTATCACCTCCCCTTGAGTACCAGACATCAATAATGAGGCATCTTGCTGTAATTTCAACTGTAATATGTCTTCAATGGAATTTCTCTTACCTTTGACCTTTGTTTTCTCACTCTCTTGTCGTTGATAAAGATCTTCTCTAGGTTACCCAAGTTTGAAATCCTTGAGTTACCATGGACTTATGCCGCTGTTTTATTAATATTAAGAAAACCTGGATATTTTTCTAAGAATTGACTTGTTATTCTTTGATATGCATTTTTTGTTGATGCTATTATTGTTATTTAAGCCAATCTCCTAAATAACTCATTGGCATCCCATGTTAGGAGACTAAATTCACTGTTCACTGTTCCTCTGGGTTCTATGAATCCATTGAGGTTCAGTTCAAGACCTTTTTCCATGCAATTTTGCTGAATTTTGCCAAATTTATGCCCTTGCTCTTCTCCTTCTTCTCTAGCTCTTAAGAATAGTTGATTTCTACCAAAAATAAAAACACCCCAAACCCACTACATTGTTGCCTGCCTTACGATGTTTGATATTTGCACATAGTATAACCTTTCTTTGGAAATGGAAGCTCCTGGGGTACAGAAACTGCCTCTCATGTTTGTTCTAAACTTTCTACAGAATCTAGGTGATGGAAAAATAATAGGTATGCTATTAATAAAATAGTATGTGTTAATTGATTTCATATTTACTGAAGCTAGCAAAAACATTATTTAAATTGTCTATGAAAATGATCTTTGTGTCTAGTTTCAGAAAATTTAGGGTGGCCCACACATGTAAAAAGATATGTATGTGTAAACTTTAGATATCTTTGTTTTTGTCTTGAAATCATTTGGCATTTTGGCCTAAGCGTGGGTATTATTGAGATCATATCAGATTATATGTTGAGGCATCAAGAACTGATATATGTCAACAAGATCCTGATAGTCAGATACATTGGAAAACATAGTAAAAATGCAGATGTTTTAAAATTCTCTCATGTTCCATGCTGTATTGAGGTTGTGTTCTATAACATCTTAGGTACATTAACACAAACAGCTTTATCAACATGTTAGAAAGACACTTAGTTCAGTGGTATAGATGTCGTCCAAAAAGAGAAGATGAGTAATGATGCATCTGATTCACAATAAATCTGTGTGAGACTTTGAAATTTAGGTAATAGCTGTATTTACTTTTATTGCACTTTTTTATGAGGAGCCTTTGGAAAAGCTTATGTTCCATGATCTGATGTTTATGGTCAGTTCAATCTTTCTTTGAAGATGAGCTACACCCATAAAATAGGCTGTGACTCATCTGGATGCTTATGACTACATGATGCTCATTTGTAAGGTTCAAATCTTTACGACCTGTGGACACACCTCTTTTTGAGAAGCTTGAGGGGCCTGGACTTGGTAGGGATATAAGTGTGTGTCACTACAGGCTCAGGAATCAGCATGTTCTTCCATTATCCAGGCTGACCTCAGTGTCTCTGGCTATATAAACTAGTCTGTCTGCTCTGAATATTAATCATGTTGGCTTTAAACTTGGGAGTCTTTTAAAAGAGAAGCTTCCCACTCCTCAACAATAACAAACAATTTAACATTGTGTTTAGCAACTTGTCAGGTACTCCATCTCTGTCAAAGGCATTTCTTTGGTGATTATATCTCAATCACGGCTGGGCCAGTTGGTAATATGCGTTATAGAAAAATGAGGTGACCATGAACAATTTAATGGCATTTCTTACTGTGAAGAAAAAATAGAAGTGGAGGAGGAGAGAGAGAGAAAGAGAGAGAGACAAAAAATGGAGAATGGCAATTTTAACTAACGCTCCCTGGACTCTATTTTCTGGAAACTTTTAAGAGCTTCATGTGGTTTGACTCATTTAATCCTTACAACAATCCCGTGAGATAGCTACTATTAGTATTTTCATCTTTTAAAAAAATTTATGCATAACAGATGTACATAGTTTCAGAGTACGTGTGATAATTTAATACATTCATATACTTTGTAAAGATCAAATCAGTGTATTTGGGAGACCCACCACCTTAAATATTTGCCTTTATTTTAGGCTAAAACCATTCAATGACTTCTCTTCTAGCTATTTTAAAATATACAATATATTATTGTAAACTATAGTGACCCTAGTGATCTATCTAATGCTAGATCTTATTTCTTCTATTTGTACCCATTAATCAACTTTTCTTCATCCCTCTACCCTTCTTGGCCTGTGGTAACCACCAACTTGCTCTCTTGTCTTCATGAGATCCACTTTTTCAGCACCCATACATGTCTTTCTGTGCTTGGCTTATTTCACTTATCATAATGACGTCTGGTTCCATCTATGTTGCTACAAATGATAGGATTTCATTCTTTTTTATGGTCAAATAGTATTCCATTTTGCATCTATATACCACATTTTCTTTATCCATTTACCCGCTGATGGGCACTTAGGCTGGTTCCATATTTCAGCTATTGTGAATAGTGTTGCAATAAACATGGGAGTGCAGATGTCTTTTCAATATATTGATTTCCTTTCTTTTGGATATATACTCAGGAGTGGAATTGCTGGACCATGTGGTAGTTCTATTTTTAGTTTTTTGAGGACCCTCCATGTTGTTCTCCATAGTAGCTGTACTAACTTACATTCCCATCAACAGTGTATAAAGATTCCCCTTTCTCCACATCCTCACTAGCATGTGTTATTGCCTGCCATTTTGATAAAAGCCATTTTAACTAGGGTGAGATGATATGCCATTGTAGTTTTGATTGAAATCTCTCTAATGATTAGTGATGTTGAACATTTTTTCATATCTATATCTTCTTTTGGCCATTTCTGTGTCTTCTTTTGAGAAATGTCTATTCAGATTATTTGCCCATTTTTAAAACAGATTATTTGCTTTTTTTTGCTATTGAGTTGTTTGAACTCCTTATATATTCTGGTTATTAATCCCTTATCAGATGGGTAGCTTGCAAATATTTTTTTTCATTCTGTGGGTCATCTCTTCACTTTGTTGATTGTTTCCTTTGCTGTGCAGAAGCTTTTTAGCTTGGTGTAATACCATTTGTCTATTTATGCTTTGGTTGCCTGTGCTTTTGCGGTCACACAAAAAATACTTGCCTAGTCCAACGTCTTGGAGCATTTCCTCAATGTTATCTTTTAATAGTTTCATAGTTTCAAGTCTAAGATTTAAGTTTTTAGTCCATTTTGATTTTTATGTATAGTGAGAGATAGTGGTCTAATTTCATTCTTCTGCATATAGTTATCTAGTTTTCCCAGAACCATTTACTAAAGAGACTGTCCATTCCCCATTGTATGTTCTCGGCACCTTTGTTGAAAATGAGTTGACTGTAAATGCATGGATTTATATATACGTTCTCTATTCTATTCCATTGGTCTATGTGTCTGTTTTTATGCCAGTACCATGCTGATTGATTACTATAGAGCTTTGTAGAAAATTTTGAAGTCAGGTAGTGTGATGGCTCCAGCTTTGCTTTTTTTGCTCAGGATTGCTTTGGCTATTTGGGGTCTTTGTGGTTCCACACAAATTTTAGGTTTTTTTTTTTTCTATTTCTGTGAAAAATGTCACTGGTATTTTGATAGGGATGGCATTGAATCTGTAAATTGCTTTGGGTAGTATTGTGATTTTAACAATATTAATTCTTTCAATCTATGAGCATGGAATATCTTTCCATTTTTTATGTCCTTTTCAATTTCTTTCATCAGTATTTTATAGTTTTCCTTACATAGATATTTCACTTCTCTGGTTAAATTGATTCCTAGGCCTTTTATATTCTCTGTAGCTATTATAAATGGGATTGCTTTCTTGATTTCTTTTTCAGATTGCTTGCTGTTGGCATATATAAATGCTACTGATTTTTCTATGTTGATTTTGTATCCTGCAACTTTACTGACTTTATTTATCAGTTCTAAGAAGTTTTTGGTGCAGTCTTTGTTTTTCTAAGTATAAGATCATTGATCTGTGAACAAGGCTAATTTGACTGCTTCTTTTGCAATTTGGATGCCCTTTATTTCCTTCTCTTGCTCAATTGCTCTGGTTAGGACTTCCAGTATTACGTTGAATAAAAATGGTAAAAGTGAGCATCCTTGTTTTGTTCTAGATCTTAGAGGAAAGGTCTCAATTTTTCCCCCTTTAGTATGATGTTAGCTCTGGATTGTTATATATAGTCCTTATTATTTTAAGTTATGTTCCTTACATACCCAATATAATGAGGGTTTTCATAAAAAGTGTATTAATATATTGAAATAATAATATGGCTTTTGTTCTTGGTTCTGTTAATGTGGTGCATCATGTTTATTGATTTGTGTATGTTGAACCATCCCTGGAATGAATCCCACTTAATCATGGTGAATGATTTTTTAATACGTTGTTGAATTTGGTTTGCTAGTATTTTGTTGAGAATTTTTGCATTTATGTTAATCAGTGACACTGGCCTATAGTTTTCTTTTTTTCATTGTATTCTTTTCTAGTTTTAGTATCAGGGTAATGCTGGCCTCATAATGAGTTTGGAAGTATTCTCTTCTTTTCAAATTTTTTAAACAGTTTGAATAAAATTGATATTAGTTCTTCTTCAAATGTTCGGTAGAATTCAGCAGTGAGCTTTTCTTTGAGAGGATATTTTTTATTACGGCTTTGATCTCATTATCCATTATTGGTTTATTGAGGTTTTTTGTTTCTTCCTGGTTCAATCTTGGCAGGTTGTATGTGTCCAGGAATTCATCCATTTCTTCTAAGTTTTCCAATTTGTTGGTGTATAGTTGTTTATAATAGTCTCTTATGATTTTTTTGTATTTCTGTGGTCTCAGTTGTTATGTCTCCTTTTTCATTTCTGATGTTATTTATTTGGGTCTTCTCTCCTTTTTTAGCTATTCTAGCCAAAAGTTTGTCAATTTTATCTTTTTAAAAATCAAATTTTTTGTTTTCTTGGTCTTTTGTATTTTTTGGTTTCAATTTCATTTATTTTCACTCTGATCTTTATTATTTCTTTCCTTTTACTAATTTTGGGTTTGTTCTTGCTTTTCTAGTTCCTTATTTTCTAGTTCCTTGGTTGTTTATTTGAAGTCTTTCTACTTTTTCGATATAAACATTTATTGCTATAAACGTCCCTCTCAGTACTGTGTTTTTCTGTACCTCATAGATTTTGGTACATTGTATTTCCATTTTCATTTGTTTCCAGAAAATTTTAATTTCTTTCTTAATTTCTTCATTGACCATTGTTTAGGAGCAAGTTGTTTAATTTCCATGTCTGTGGAGTTTCCAAGATTCCTCTCGATATTAATTTCTAGTTTCATTCTATTGTCGTCAGAAAAGATATTTGATATGATTTCTACTTTTTTGAATTTGTTCAGACTTGTTTTGTGGCCTAGTATGTGGTCTATTCTGGGGAATGTTCCATGTGCTGATGAAAAGAATGTGTATTCTGCAGCAGTGGGATGAAATAGTCTGTAAATGTCAGTTAGGCCTATTAAGTCTAATGTGATGTTTAATTCTGATGCTTCTTTGTCTATTTTGTCTGGATGATCTGTTCATTAATGACAGTGGGATGTTAAAGTCCCCTAATTTTATCGTATTGCAGTCTATCTCTTCCTTTATTTATTTATTTTTTTGAGACAGAGTCTCACTCTGTTGCCCAGGCTAGAGTGTCGTGGTGTCAGCCTAGCTCACAGCAACCTCAAACTCCTGGTCTCAAGCGATCCTCCTGCCCCAGCCTCCTAAGTAGCTGGGACTACAGGCATGCGCCACGATGCCCGGCTAATTTTTTCTATATATTTTTAGTTGTCCAGTGAATTTCTTTCTATTTTTAGTAGAGAGGGGGTCTCGCTCTTGCTCAGGCTGGTCTTGAAATCCTGAGCTCAAATGATCCTCCCACCTCGGCCTCCCAGAGTGCTAGGATTACAGGCATGAGCTACTGTGCCCGGCCTATCTCTTCCTTTAGATCTATTAATGTTTGCTTTATATACTTGGGAGCTTCAGTGTTGGGTGTATAGATATTTATGATTGTTACAGCCTCTTGCTGAATTGACACCTTCATCAATACATAGCAACTTTTGTCTTGTTTTACAGTCTTTAATTTGTAGTCTGTTTTATCAGATACAAGCTACTCCTTTTTTTCTAGTTTCATGGAATATCTTTTTCTATCACTTCACTTTCAGTCTATGTGTGTCTTTGTAATTAAAATGGGTTTCTTGTAGGCAATATATAGGTGGGTTTTATTTCTCTATCTGTTTAGCCACTCTGTGCCTTTTAATTGGAAATTTGAGTCCATTTACACTCAGTGTTATTATTGATAAGCAAGCACTTACTACTGCCATTTTGTTATTTGTTTTCCAGTTGTTTTGTAATTCCTCTCTTCTTTTGTTACTTTCTTCTTGGAGTTAAGTGATTTTCTCTAATAGTATTATTTTTAGTGAATCTATTATAGATTTTTGCATTGTGGTTACCTTGAGGCTTACAAAAAACATCTTGCAGATATAACAAATTATTTTAAAGAGATTTAAAGATATAACTGATTTTAGATCACATAGAAAAGAATAAAACAAATCAAAGAAAAAGCAGAAAAAAATTTCTACACTTTAACTCCATCCCCTCCCACACTTTGGCTTTTAGTTTATATATTTTGATATTACCTATCTCATAACAGGTTGCTGTAGATATTGTTTTTGATATTTGATATTTGATATTTGTCTTTTGGGCTCCATACTAGAGTTATGACTGGATTGCATAACACAATTATAGTATTAGAATATTTTGGGTTTATGTACTTAATTTTATCAGTACAAATTATACCTTCGAAAAAAATTTTTTTGCATGTTAGTGTATTTTTCTTTCAGATTAAAGAATTCCCTTTAACATTTCTTATAAGACGTGTTTGGAGTGGGGAATTCTCTCAGCGTTTGTTTGTCTGGGAAAGACTTTATTTCTCCTTCGTATTTGAAGGATAATTTTACTGGATACAGTATTGTTGACAGTTTTTTTTTCTTTTAGCACCTTGAAAATGTCATTCCACTCCCTCCTGGCTTATATGGTTTCCATTGAAAAGTCTGTTGCCAGATGATTTGGAGCTTTTTTATATGTTATTTTCCTTTTTTCTCTTGCTGCTTTTGGTATCTTCTCTGTGTCCTTGACTTTTGAGACTTTGATTATTATTAAATATACTGGGGTAGTCTTATTTGGGTCAACCTGTTTTGTGTTCTCTGACCTTCCTGTACCTGGATATTTATATGTTTCTCAAGTTTTGGAAAGTTTTCTGTTATTATTTCTCTGAATAAGCTTTCTACCCCTTCCTCTTGCTTGACTCTCTCTTGAACACCAATAATTCTTAGATTTCTTTTAGGTGATCTTCGTTGCTTTTCATTCTTTTTTCTTTTTTCTTCTCTGACTGTATATTTCAAATAGCCTATCTTTGAGTTTACCGATTCTTTTTCTGCTTGATCCATTCTGCTCTTGATAGAAAATGAATTTTTCTATCAAGGACTTGTGAGATGAACCTCCTACAGTGTGGTGTTGCTGATAGAAATGAATTTTCATTTCAGCAAATGTATTTCTCTGTTCCAAGGCTTCTGTGTGATTTTTTTTATTATTTCAATCTCTTTGTTAAATTTTTATGATAAATTTCTGAAATGATTCTCTGTGGTACCTTGTGGATCACTGAGCTCGTGTATCACCATCTCATTCAGCTCAGTTGCTGGTTCTTTGCTTTGTTTGAGGAATCGTGGTTCCCTGTTTGCTGTTGTTTCTTGTGGATGTACATCTATGTCTTTGCATTAAGGGTTTAGTTATTTATTCTAGTCTTCTTCGTTTGGCTTGTTTTGGTTTTTATTGAATATATTTGCTTAGAGGTTCTTTATCGCTAGGTCAATGCCCGCTTTTTGGCTCTAGGTGGCGCCTTAAGCCCAGGTTTGCCTCGGCTCTAGTACCTGATTGACGTGCTACCCTTCCGGAATGGTGGAGGTCCCAAAGGGAATATCCCAGCAGTGTGGTTCACCCAGCAGGCTGGCTAGGGGTTCATGCCCAGAGGACTTCTACAGTGTGGTGTTGCTGAATGGCCATTGTGATATGCCATTTCCTTTGGCTGAATTACAGACCGGAGTTTCCAGGCCCGGGCATGGTGGTTCCACTCTTTTGTTTCTGTGAGTCTTCAGGGATATTTCTCTCCCTTCAGGCACCTGTGATGCTTCCTGTGGGTTAAGGCAGAGACAGGTCTTTTCCCAGGGAACCCAAGATGGTGGAGAAACTTGTTGTTTACCTTAATCTCACTTTTTCCTGTGTAGAAATAGTGAGTTGGGGGAAATTTCTCCACACACTCGGTGCCAGGCAGAATGGCGCAGAGGGGCATCATGGATATGGAAATCTGCTCCTCTTACTACCTGCTCAGAGGTTCTTCATTTCTCTGTGGCCCTGGGAACTATCTCATCTTTACATTAGAATTCTAGGATATTTCTGGTGATAATCACAGTGCTGCATATTTCTTTTGGGTTTTCTGAGGTGTCGGGGGGATTGAAGCCAGCATACTTCCATACTGTCATTTTGGAACCAGAAGTTTCATTTTCTCTGATGAATAAATTGAGGTGCAATGAATAAGTGCACACTTAGGATTTGAACCTAAGCAGTCTGATACCAGAGTCCAAGTTTTAAACCTTTGTGGTATATTTCCTCTTTACATAATAACTGTTGACTGCTCTTTGAAAAAAACAATTTAATTTAAAAAATACTCATAACACAAAATAAATTGGAGTTTAAATTTTCTATCTGTTTAAGCATAGTTCCACAAGATGGCTAGACAATCTATTGAACAATGAAAAATTATACCAATCATTTGATCTTGAATCCACGAACTGAAGCTGTTTAGCTGATGATGAGTGGAATCATCTGACAAAAAGTTTTCACAGAATGGGGAGACAATGGGTGTCATTTGAAATCTCATTATGATTAAGAAATGCATCTATTTTCTTGAGTCCAATTGGCTTCTTTTCATCAAGTCTTATTCTTTATCACCTTCCTAATTTTATTTTAGTTTCATGCAGATATGACCCAGACTTTGTAAATGTTAAAGCATTAGCCAGCAAACATTAATTGATTAAATGTCTCTTGATGTACATGTCTAGAGAGTAGGGTCTTGTGGGTGCTTTACTGAGGTTGATTGTTAGAATTAGTCATTAAGCCAAAAGTAAAAGATATAACACAAATAAAAAGTGTATAATATTTTATCTACAGACCATGGTAAAAATGGTTTGGTTTTGATAGTCAATATCGATTCATGTACAGTTAGCAGAGCAAAATTAGAAGATTGGAAGATTTTATCGTCTTGTATGAAATCATTACCAGTCATCACTAGTTGACTACTATCTCAAGCATGATGGAAATTTGTTGTGCTGCTTAGCATCCAGGTTTTCCACTGGTAGAACCTCTTCCTTGGATTTAGCTCCTGTACTCCTGGTAGAGTTGGTTGTATTTCTAGTTCTAAAAGTAGAACTTGTGACCAAAGCCTAACCCAGTCAACATACCACATTCCTTTAGCACTTGTCATTCATTCAAATGAGAGCTAAATAAATCCATTAGCACTTTTGAAGACTACTTGGATTTATGAGAATGTAGCCATGGGAGCCTCTGGTAGTCAATTTGAAGCCATGAGAACATTGAGGACATCAAGTTAAGAAAAAAACAGGGCCGGGCGCAGTGGCTCACATCTGTAATCCTAGCTCTCTGGGAGACCGAGGCGGGCGCATTGTTTGAGCTCAGGAGTTCGAAACCAGCCTGAGCAAGAGTTAGAAAGAAATTAATTGGACAACTAAAAATATATAGAAAAAATTAGCTGGGCATGGTGGCGCATGCCTGTAGTCCCAGCTACTCGGGAGGCTGAGGCAGGAGGATCGCTTGAGCCCAGGAGTTTGAGGTTGCTGTGAGCTAGGCTGACACCACGGCACTCTAGCCTGGGCAACACAGTGAGACTCTGTCTCAAAAATAACCAAAACAAAAAAAAACAAAAAAAAGTTAAGAAAAAACCAAAAAACAACACAACAACAGAAATTCTAGGGTAAAACCATTCAAGCTCTATGTCAATCCTTGTTTGAATCCAAATACTTTGATTTGTTTAATTATATAAGCCCGTGGATTTCATATTTTTAAAAGCAAATTTGAATTGTGGTTTTAGCTACTTGCAATTCAAAGACTCCTAAATATAAAAAGTAAAAAAAAAAAAATAGTGAAACAGCAAACAAAGTGATAAACTTCTTAAAGTATATTTAACTTCCCTATCATGAAATCAGGTGTTGAAGGTGGGTAGGACTATCTGAAATCATCTTTCACCTTACTCAGTGTTTTGTTGTGTTTTGTTGTAGTGCACTTATTTGGGCCTAGCGAAAGATCTCCTAAGTTTCCATCAATATCCTTGAAAGCATCTGCTGAAGTGATGGGCCCAGAAGGCTGTGTTAGTCCCGTGTGATATTGAGCCCCTGCCACCTTTCTGGAGACCTGACGAAGGTTCAGTCAATCCAGAGGCTAAGCTGAGCCAGATGCTTTATCTCATGTGAGAATTTGAATTAAGAGACAGAATTACAGCCAGAGAACGATCACTTGAACTGCAGTTTGTGCAGAGGCTGGTGATAATTTTCAGCTGTGTGCACATTGACTAGTAAACAGAAAAAGCAAGTCTGGAGAATGAAACGGGAAACTTCAATTGATAAGCAGAGAGAGAGAGAGAGAGAGAGAGAAAGAGAGAGAGAAAAGACAGATCCTACAATAGATGAAAGACGTCATCTAAGTTTCTGACTTCCCAGTTTCACTCCTTCTATAACTTGGCTGAGTGTCCTGCTTGTCCATTCATTCGCTCATTCACTTGTTGACTTATTCATTCAACAAATAATCACTGAGCTACTGCTCTGGGTCAGTGCTATTTTAGCTTCTGCAGATACAGTGAAAAAAGACAAAGTTCCTGCTTATGTCATGGAGATTAAAATATGAAAGAGGTCTCTAATGTGACATTTGGCAATTGAAGGTAGTGAGGAAGTAGCCACGGTGATCACTGGAGAAAGAGAGTTGCAAGGAGAGATAACAAAAATGCCAAGGCAGGAACGAGGGTGGTGCTGGGGAGCTGCAAGGTCGGTGTGGCTAGAGCACAGTAGCCAGGAGGAGCGAGGTTGAGCTTGACATCAGAGAGATGCATAGTTGGAGATTTTGTAGGGCCTTGAAGGCCATGCTAGGGACATTTTGAGCAAGTGAATTGAATTGCATGTGTTTTCCAATGAACATTAGTTCAAAAACTGTGAAAATTTACGATGAGCTAGCTTGAGTTTCTGTTTCTTGAAAAGAAACAAGCCCTGACTAGAAGAGTTGTAAAACTTTTCATAAAAGAATCAGTTTTTTTATAAATCAATATCATGTAAAAACCCTTTCGTATAAAAGAGATGAGAGCAGTGTTACTGTTGAAAAATTATTTTAAAAGTTCATATTTGTAACATTTACTTACTATAAAGTTGAAGTAATGAGAAAATGATACTTTTAATGAGCATGACAATGTGAATTCTGAGTTATAGATGATAAAGGTAGTCTTGGTCTTTAATTTTATTTTTGTATTTTGCATTGCTTGCATGATATTGAAAAAAATCTTGATTCACACCAATAAATAGGTGCAAATGATAAATGATTTTAACAGCTCATCTTGAAACCTTAGGATTTTCTTCAAATAAACTGACCTAGAAACTTGAAAGTGGAGCGATAGTTAATTTTCTTTAAAAATTTGAATTCTTATCAATATCTAACATATTCTTCATCATGAATATAAAAGAAAGCCAATAAACTTGCAAAACTGAAAGAAATATATTAAAACTGTTTACATTATGGTATCACAAGATATGTGTTAGGCTTACTTGTTACTGCGTGGCTGACTGTTACACTGGATAGACTCTCTACCAGCTGGATCTGGCTGAGTCTCAGCTGCCATTAACAGAGCAAACAGGCTTGTTCTGAAGTTGGTACTTTCTCAAATCATTTTTCACAAAGTACATAAAGACAGAAACACATTTATTGAAAGGCCAGGCCAGAGTTAAAACCTTCATTATCAATAATCCAATTTCAAGAAGTTCAAACGTGTGCCCAGAGATCATTAAGAGGCCTGTACAAATATATGTTAACCTTCATGCATAAATTATTCTGTTGGCTGTTAGTGTCCAATGGACTTAATTTTGGTTGAAAACATTATTTTACTGCATTTTTTGCTTTATTATATTTTAAAAATTGTTTTAAAACAATTTGAAAAATTTTCAATTAAACTTCTGCAAGATCCAAAGCTTCTCTGATGAATTCCAATGATATCTGAGCAATTCTTTAAAAATTTAACCCTTAATATCACAGATTATGAAAGTAAAGCCAAAGTGAGGGAACTTGGGAAGATCTAAGAGGTTCTAGGACTAGCGCACAGGTCTGTGGTTCTTGTAGTTTATGACTCTTCCCACTTTGCCCACTGCAAATTTTTTTTCTCAGTACCAACAAAATAGAATATATTTCAAGATTTTTGACCTCATAACAAGTAAAGTTTTCAGGTCTTCTGGTATAGTTTATGAAACATGTAACATCTTTACATTTATTTCTATGGTATCCACAAAAGGATGTTAAAATCCAGAAAGAACTTCTAGCTCCTCAAAGTAACCCTTATATTAAAGTACTTATGTAGTAGGGACAATGCTAAAACCCCAAAATCTCTTTTCCACTCAATTGAACACCTGTTTCTGAACTGAGGCATACTTGTCTATCTCACCCTATTAGTATGTTATTTCCACAGAGTAAGGACTTTGCCTTATTCACTTCAGAATCACCAGCTTCTAGAACAGTGTGTGGCATGTAGTAGGTATTTAATACATTTTTGCTATTTTTTGGTAATGCAACCAGAGCGAGCCGCTCAAGACTTAATTCCCATTAGCCTTAGCTTAGATGAGTTCATAAATAAGAAGAGTTAAAGGTCAGCTTTGTTGAAAATGAGGGATCCATCTAAATTCCTACAGTAGTGTCATTTAATGTGTAAGTTCAGATATTAAAGCCCCAAGTCATTTTCTACCCAATTTTCAGGAGTTGAGAGACCACTCTTACCACTAAGACCTCCAAGGTTTTCAAGTTTTCTAATTCAGGGGTGATGGAACTGCATTGTTAATGGCCATCCCTGATTTTAACAGTGTCTCCATTTCATTTAAGAACATTGTTCTGAACTGTCCGCTGTTAATGGCTGACATCCTGAATATTGAAGGGCAGTGGACTCTGACTCATCTCAGCTGATTGTGGTTGGCATGGATGTGTAGGTGTATCAATGCTGGCCCATTTTCCATTGATGCCCTGGCTAACCTGAGTTTCATTTATTCAGTGACTGATCTATTAATTAGTTTCCTTGCCTTACTTGGAATTTGGGGGTGTGTGTGTAGTAAAAGCTGAAGATCGGTAAAATTATAGAATCAAAACTATATTTACATATTAATTATATCTAGTTGCTATCCCAAGTTGTGATCTTGCTCAGAACATTTTTTTTTTTAAATAAGAACCTGTCTTTTAGGCCTCCCTTTGTTTAGTACTATGAATATCACTGATTCAGTGTGCAATTTACTTTGCCCCTGAGAGTAGCTCCTCTCTTTCTTTCGTACTCCAAAGCTGCCACTCCTCATCCTAACAATGGCTCTTCACATCTCAGTGCCAATGCCTTAGCACTGTGCTCATGTGTTGGATTACTGCCATGAGCGAAACTCTGAAAACTTTATGGAAATGTTGATGCCAGTGAAGCTCCAAATGGAAAAGCATAATGAGAATATGATCTTAAATTTCTAGGAGCTGTTCAGTTTCATAATCATGGTAGTATCATGGTTTTTCTAAATTGCCTCCTCGAGTTGAGTGGCCACTGCTCCTCTGGGGCATGATCCCATCTTAATTGTGGGAAGGCCTTGGGAAGAATGATCACGGACACCGAAGTATTGTTTCTCTCTGACAAAAGATTATTGTTGTCGGTTGAGCTGTCTTCCAAAAAGATGTGTGCTAACCCTCAGTACCTGTGAACATGACCTGATACGTAAATAGGATGTGAAGGTGTCATCAAGATAAAATGATGTCAATCTTGATTGAGGGGGCCCTAATCCGATGACTGGTATTCTCATAAGAAGAGAAGAGACATAGGGAGGGACACACAGAGAACACCCTGTGATAATGGATGCAGAAATTGGAGTACGAAACCTGTCTACAAGCCAAGGAATGCCAAGGATTGCTGGCAACACCACAAGGCAAGAGGGAGGCCTGGAGCAGGTTGTCCCCTAGAGCCACAGGGAGAGCACAGCCCTACTGATTTTGGACTTTCAGCCTTCAGAACTGTGAGAGAATAAATTTCTGTTGTTTTAAGCCACCCAATTTGTGGTAATTTTTTACAGCAGCCCTCAGAAACTAACACATTCCTAAAGATGAAAATGGTGGATGATCTAAAGATAATGAATTTTGACCTTTAGTCATTATAATCTGATCTCTCTCCCAGTAAAACTTTTTAATGAGTTTCACAAACTATATATATTTTCATGTTTTCTCTTTTATCTGACATGGAGGGACGGATCCTCCCCCAATGCCACATTCCCAGATTAGCTGAGTTACTTACACCCTTCCAGTGGCTCTTTTTGGAGCTGTCTTCTGGACCCTGAGTGCCCTCTTTCCATGGCAATGCCCGTGCCCACGCTCAGCAGGGCACGTTCAGTAAGGCTCCCCTTACTTCCTTACTTCCTTCTCCCCTCCTCTCTATTAAAATAGACCTGCCTAGTGTTACATTCCTTCAGAACCCTGAGCTCTGCCAGGAAACATGTTATCTGGTCTGCTAATTAAATATTGGATCGCTGTCTAAGTGACCATTACTGAGTTAAGATATAATGTCTCACAAGTAACACATGTGTTTTAATAGAGTCCACCTTCAGGTATGGCTTTGACAAAAAACATAAGGCAAGAAGTGGAAATTTCATGATGGGGAAGGTGGGGGTGAAAAGTACGGCAGTTATCTTGGGGCAAACACACCTGTCATATCCTTCAGGTCCTATTACACAATCAACCTCCTACTGTCCCCTCTCTTTGAACCCTGCTGGTGGAAGTTCAAGTACTGTCCCAAGGGCAGGCTACAGGAAGAGGTGACCAGAAGCCTAAATACAAGATATTCTCATAATTGCCTCTGAATAGTAAGAGCTTAAAGTTGGGTCACAGTCCTTGTGCTGTTTTTGGTTGTTTGTTTGTTTGTTTGAGACAGAGTCTCACTGTGTTGCTGGGGCTAGAGTGCCGTGGCGCCAACCTAGCTCACAGCAACCTCAAACTCCTGGGCTCAAGCGATCCTTCTGCCTCAGCCTCTCAATTAGCTGGGACTACAGGCATGTGCCACCATGCCAGGCTAATTTTTTCTATATATTTTTAGTTGTCTAACCAATTTCTTTCTATTTTTAGTAGAGACGGGGTCTTGCTCTTGCTCAGGCTGGTCTTGAACTCTTGAGCTCAAACAATCCTCCCGCCTCGGCCTCCCAGAGTGCTAGGATTACAGGTGTGAGCCACCACGCCCGGCCCTTGTGCTGTTTTTATTTGACTCTCTCCATAATCAGACACTTCTCTTTACAAAATTCCTCCTCTTCCAGGGGCTGCCCTCTACCACCAAATGATGTAAATGAAAGGCCCCACACGTGTTGCAATGGCAGATGAAGCTGCCTGTTGCAATTATATTCTAGGTTTCTTTAATTCATCAAACATCCCAATAAATGGTTGCAAAGTCTTATCAGTAAATATTTTTGTTGAGTGTGTTCTTATGCTATATAGATATGTATATATTATACTTATGTACTACTAGATAAATCATTTGTCTATAATTTTAAGCTTCGACTAAATTTTTGACTGATTTGAATAAGCAAATTAACAGATTTTTTTTTCCTGGCATTGTATAGACACAGACAATTCAAGGGATAGATGCCCAGAGTTAATTACATATCTATTGTGACCTAGTCTTATGCATCTTTGCATTTTTCACTTCTGTATTCTCGGGTCTATGTAACTGAATAGCAGTCTTCGCTCATTGAGCACCCACTCAGGAAACAGCTCCGTGTGTGTAGTGCCCCCGCAACACGAATTAAATAATGACACCTCCTACTGATTTTCTGCCAGGGTAAATAGCTGTAAGTAATTTTTGAAACAATAATGGTGGACTAAGTGATTATCCTCAGTTAATCAATGTGGAAGCATCCTAGGACTTACTCAGGTTTAAAAATCCAGAAAGTTTCAATCTTGAAAAGAAGGTTTTTTTCAGGTAAAGCACGAATTTTCTTCTATTTTTGTCATCACTGACAGCAATCCTGGGGATACTACAAACAAGCCCTTATTTATTAACAGATAAAACTAGAGTCGTCTCTGAGGGAGGAAGTAGGTAAGAGCACAGGCTCTGGAGACAGAGTGTCTGGGTTCAAATCCCAGCTCCACTACTATAGGCAGAATGTCCTTGGGAAAATTATCGAACTTCTTTTTCTTTGATATCTTAATTCATAAAATGGAGCTAGTAATACGACTTATCTCATGGGGCTGTGGATGATTAAAATGAGGTCATATGCAAGCAGCTCAGCATAGTGTCTGGCACATAGTAAGCACTCAATAAATGGTAGCTTTTGTTGTTATCAATATTGTGAGTTTTTCTTGATTCAAAAGGGACAAGCCCTTCAGATTTCCAGGTGAGGCTGAAACTGGAGCTGAAATTCTTTGGTCAAGTACATTCTTGCTGAGAACAAAAGCTGCTTCCAGCAAAGGAAGTTTGTGGTGAGACATCTTGAGGCCATAGAAAAGTGTGGCAGGGACCAAAACAGGAGCTGAGTGGCTGCGGAGAATGATGCAGCAGCAGCAAAGGAGTTGTTTTTCTCCTACCAGTAATGGCCTGAGCTCATCACCACGACTGCTTCTGAGTCCTGGGACTATGTCCGACGTGCATATCGAGATCTCTGCTTTAGACGAGACCTTGTCATTCCATAGGGAATGATTGTCTTAGAAAACATTTGACAGAGTTCAAGTCTCTGCTAGTATATGGTTTTACAGAAAGTCAAAACCAGGCTATCGAACAAAAGGATTATTCAAAAAATGATGTTTGTTACCAAATTGGAGATAGGCACAAAGATCCTGACAGAAGATGAGCCAGCAGAGAGGAAGTATGGTCAGAATGCAGGGAGGCTGAGTCCGATGGTGGGCCATGTGCAGAAACAAGATTACTGTGGAATCGTATCTTCCTAGGACATTAGATTAAAAAAACCAGCACTTCCAAGAATTGCATAGTCAAAATTACCTTTAAAAAATCCCTCTTATCTCTCAGGAAGTGTAATTTAGATGGTTTTGTGCATACCCTATGTAGTATATGCATACTATAAGAAAAATTAAATAGCATATGAAAAATGGTACATATGCAAAATGTAATTTTACAGCATTTTGTAATATTCTAAACTGAATCTTCAGCATGAATAGCCAAATTCACTTAAGTTAATGCATCTATTTTGTGTTTCTTGAAACCCTGGTTGGGTCTTGGGCTAACTCTTATTCGCTGGAGTGCACATTCTACCATTTTTCCTTAGCCCACATACTTTTTCATGAATCTTGACACCTGAAGAGAAATGTATTTTTTCAGAAGATAGGTATTTGGTAAAATATGATGTAATATGTGGATACTTTGTTCCCCAAGGTTTTCAATATTATATACAGTTGAGTATCAGTTTTAGCAAAGGTGCTGTAGGAAAGTAAAAATAGATATTCTTGTATCCATGTTTAATACTAAGGGGATTGCGGAGGTTTGTATGTTAGGAGATTAGTGAAAAAGGTGTATGTGCCATCACTTTAAGACAGGTCACCAAAATGAGTGAACATCTCTGCTCAGTTCTTCTTGGTTGCTTAATTCCCAGTGAGAATGTAGTTAATGCAGGATCAGTCTTAACTATTGAATGAGAAGCCAGGTGACTGTGATGTGATTCAGAGGATATCAGGGAATCTCTTGCCCTTCACAGCTAGTCTATAATCACTATGGAATTTTATCATAAGAGATTAATTTCTTTGTTTCAAGTTTAGTCTTCCTTTGGAATGATAATACATTAGAATCATCAGTTACCGTGCTAGAGTCAAACTGGATGAACTCTTGTTTCTTCTTTCTGGGTACATGTGAAACTGTATTTCCAACTTCCCTTGCAGTTAGGATGAGACTAAAGAAATGTCAGTGAAAGGGAAGCCACCTACCACTTCCAGGCCTGAACTGAAAATCTTCTGCTTGGTCTTTTAAGCTCTGCTTTCCTACCTTGGTGATGGAGAAAGTTATATTAGAGATGGCACCACTACAAAATGAAACGGGCTGAATCCCTGAGTCCTTACTTGGGGTACAGCCTCTGAGGAGAACTGCGCATTCGTATCAACTGTGTATAAATGACAAATATACCTTTTAGTGTTAAGCATTTGGGATTTTGAGGTTGTTTGTTATAGTATAATAGCTAAGGTTATTTATTCTAATAGAGATGTTTACATCAGAAGTGGAGTACTGCTATTAAAAATCTAAATTAGGTAGTGTCGACTTAACTGTTGAAAGATAAGTAGTGAGAAGATGAATGTTAGAGTCTGAAAAGATGGCTGTCCATGTGATGAAATGGCAAAATATTTAGCAAAACTGTCACCTGCCATAAATTGGAGGTCATAACAAGTCCCTACTCAGTCTGCAGCTCTAGGAGACATGGTTGAAAAACTGTTTTGAAATCCTAAACAGGAAAAGTTAGGTTTTAAAAAATCATTAGTTGAATTAAGTAAGGAACTCAGGGAAAAGATCGGGTTAAGGGTGCAGCCTTTCCTTACCAGGCTATCAACTAATTCTTGCTGGTTGCTTACTGATCGGGAAGATTACCTCACCCTTATGTTAAATTGGCCAGAGAGGCATGAGGGTGAGAAAGCAAAGTAACAAAGCTGATTTAAGAAGTATATTTCAGAAAGAAAGTTGTATTTACCAGCGGAAAGCAAATACATTGGAAGCCTATTAACTCACTGAAGGAATTGTATTGTCAAAGAAACAATGAGTGCAGACTAAAGCAGTCTTTGCTTATTTGAGTTTTATATAACTCTTGGCTCTTCTGGCAGATGCTGTCATTGTACCACCTATATCTCTGCCACTTATCCCAGCAGACAGCAGGTACATGCTGTGTCTATATCTCTGCTCTGGGGGACTTTGCTGGCTACAGGACTCCTTGGAGTTAGTGCCCCAGGAATGACCTAAGATAGATTCCCTAGGGAAGGTCCCCAACCTTCTTGGAATGTAATGTGAGAAAAAACAAACCTTTATTTTGTTAAGTCACTGAGGTTTGGGAATTGGTTGTTATAGCAGCTAGCATGACTCAGGAAGTCTCATAGAAACATACATACTAATGTGCTGATCTTTCTCTTGTATGAAAGACCTGCTTAAACCATGCTTTGATGGGGGAAAAGGCAGCCAGATTAGGATGGGGATCAATGAGCATTAGCACGGGAGCAGGTGCTTCTGAAAGAAATCAGAGTGTGCTGAAAATAGATCATACATTTCTGCCTGGACGTGACTCTGTGTGTGTGCTTGTGTGAGTACTCATAGTCTATTATGAGTACTCAGTAAGGGAAAGGAGCTTTTGGACATACCTCAGCTTCTGCACCTCTCAGGGAAATTGTGTTCCATATAGTCTCTTGAAGGATCTCCAGAGGTTTTGAGCTCCAATTTCTCTAAGTGGGTTGAATGCTCTGCTTATCGGCTTTCCTTCCTTCCATGTCTTACTTCTCCACTACTCATAATGCTTCTTAAGATCACCTCTCAGACAAAGTGCTGGTGCCTAAATCCTTGTACAAGGGTTTAATTTTTAGGAAATGAATACCAAGACGGGTTTCCACCTTCCATGAACAGTGGGCAGGGCTTCAAGTGCTCTACAGTCTCCAAAGGGGCCATGCTCTGAAACATCTCCATCAGATGTGACTGAGGAGGTTAATGGGCAAGAAGGCCACTTAGAAGATGAAGACAGAGGTCATGGAAAACAATTGGCAAGGAGTCTCTTCCAGAGAGCAGAATAAAAGCCAGATGAAGGAATTACCTCCATCTGTCTAGCAGAACGTCAGAATTGGAATGGATCATTGTCCACTGTGTGACTCACATTCTTTCTCATTCCAAATGGGAGTGTTTATTGCAGTTATCCTGCTCTTGTTCCACCATTGCATAGGGAATGTGCGTGTGGGGGACAGATAACTTGTCTTTTCAGTGCACGTATGGCAGGAACTAGATTTGCCATATTCACTCTGGTGGGGAGAGGATTGTGCTTTGCCCAGAGATATAGGATTTTGAATTTGATGCAGTGTCCAGAGGAGATTTTGAAAGGAAGATTGAAATGCATATATGATGATCAGAAGGGCGAATTGTGAAAGAGACTGATTAGATGGTCATCTACCCTGTTCCATTTTCCTTAGTACAAAAGAAAAATGCATTTTTAACCTCCCTTGCAGATAGTAAGGGGCTGTGGAATGTGAGCAAAAATGATGTCAGCAACTTCCATCCCTGGCCATGAAATCTCCTGTATCATTTATTGTTTATGCCTTCTCTTCCCTTTCCTTGGGGAAAATGTTGAGGCCATCTGTGGAAGATGTCAGCATAACAAAGATGAAAGGAACTATTATTCCTGAAGCACTACTTGGAGAAGACCTGCCTAGGGAAGATCCCCAACCCTTTTGGAATATAATACGAGGAAAAAAATAAACCTCTATTTTGTTAAGCCACTGAGATTTTGGAATTGGTTGTTATAGCAGCTAGCGTGACTCAGGAAGACTCACAGAAACACATATATTAATGTACTGATCTTTCTCTTGTATGAAAGACCTGCTTAAACCATGCTTTTATGGGGCGGGGGAAGGCAGCCAGATTAGGATGGGGATCAATGAGCATTAGCAAGGGAGGGGGTGCTTCTGAAAGAAACCGGAGCGTGCTGAAAATAGATCGTACATTTCTGCCTGGAAGTGACTGTGTGTGTGTGTATGCTTGTGTGAGTACTCACAGTTTTCCACATACATGAGGAGGGCACAGGTGGTGCCAGACACAGGTAGTGCAGTGGAGCAGATGGCCTCCTACTTTCCAGCTCTCCTGGCAGTGACCCCTTCTTCTTCCTCTTTGTCAGTACCGATCCGTTCTTGTTTCATATTCAAAATTGAGCTGTTTATGACATCCATAGTTCTAAGGATAGCCACAGTTTCTTCGATGAATTAGGCTGAGTAGGCCAGCTTTGCAAGGAGGGCAGAATTCACAGATAGAGAAAGAACAATTCAGGGTCAAGGATTGCTCTCATTCCCAGCTGGCTATCAGCTAATTCTTGCAAAAATATGCCTCTTTCTCCAAGAGCATTTGTATTTCATTTGCATTTCAATGGGAACTTCCAGAGTACTTCCAGAGTTTCAAGAAAATCTTTTTTTAATTCAAAATTTTTATTTTTAATAGGTAATATGTGGTAATACATTCACATGGTTCAAAATAAAAATAATACATACCGAGAAGAATTTGTTTACATTCTGTTGTACTTCCTCCACCTCCTTTAAGTTACCACTTTCACTAGCTCTTATGTAAATTCAGTCTTTAATGATTAAATTTCAGGTACCAACAGCTGATGGAGTAATAAAATTTTAAGACAGGAATGCTTTCTTCAAATGACACACTATAAATGGCCATCTATTCCAACTATTTACAAATTGGTCCTGAAATTGAGAAATAAACATTGAGAAATTATCTCAATTCTATACTCCCCAACCAAAGACCAATCATTTGATTTCTGTACCGTCAGATTAACATAGATTAATTTTAAACTCTTAGTTGCTGAGCTAAACATCCAACCATTAACTCATAGCAAATTTTAATTCTGAGCAATTTTAATTTTTGTAACAAAGGTTTGCACATTTCTCTTATCCCTTCCTCTCACATATTTCCTATACTTCTGCTGGTATCCAAGAACAAACATGCTATAGTGATTGTATAGGTAATAATATCACAGCCCCACTGTATTTCACCAATATGAATGCAGTTGGCTGCACAGACATCCTAAACTTCTTTCCTATAGGTTTTCCTATTACTTTTCTGTATGGTTATAGCCCATTCAAACTTGACCCCCTTTTTATTTATTAATAGTAAAATCAATTTGATTAAATTATAAAACCCTGAATAAATTTGGCCTTAAAAATGTATTTGATATTATCTTTTTTTTAACATTTCATTTCTTGTGACAGTTTCCTTCAAAATCATAAGTATTAAAAAATGAAAATGAAGTTCTGGATGTTAAATATTAACCATGTGTTTGGGATTGTCAGAGAGGAGGTAGGGATCTTGGGGTTTTGAATCTATCCAACAGCAGATGTAAAGATCAAAAAGGGAAAATCGCGAGTATGAATACAGGGAAAATACTTTGAAGTATAAGTGCTTTTTACCAGAGGAAACCAATTTCTCCAATTTACTAACATAAAGTTGGGATGAATAAACCCTCACTGTGGATGAGCTGATGCCGAAATGTTGGTAAACAGACTAACAGATGGGAGAGAGTGCTGTTAGTTTCCTTCTCATTCTCTTTCATTATATGAGGAGAATGCAAAAACAAAAAATGAAAACAAAAACAGAGGTCAGAAAGATTACTTGGGACTAAGAATTCTGAGTAAAAGTATACACGGGCCGTTTTGAATAATGGAGTATGTCTCTATAAGCACACAATTAGTCAGCATTACTAAAATTCTAAAATCTCTTTGCTTCTTCATGCTTTAAGTATATTATGGAAGTAGATTTATGAGATAATACCCTTTTGGACCAAATAAAAAATTTAAATTCATTTACGGTTTGGCATTTATAACTATTGCCCAAAATTTTAACAATTTCTTATTGCTCATATTTAATTAGTAATTATTACTATTTGGGGATCTTCAAAGATTACCTGATCTAAGAAGCCCTTAGGAGTCTTAGAGCAAGAGAACTATGTGGTTTTAAGAACGCTTTACTTTTTGTTTTTTATTATTCTAGGAGGTTTCAAGATCATCTGTTTCCTCTGGCTTCTCGTGAATGACTTTGTGGACGACTTTGCCTCTTCCTTTGGTATATGTGTTATGATGATCTCAACGAACAACATGTTGGACTCTGTGAATTTGCTTCCATATGGAACAAGTTAGCAGCTATTTAATTTCTAAAAATGTTTATGAAGTCTATAGTCCATTGTTATTTTTAGAGAGGCCTGTGCAGATCTTCGCCAGACGGTTGTTTCAGGACTCCAGAGAGTCTTCCTTTTCTTTATGAAACTTCTCCAGAAAACACTGAGTTATTGTAAGGATTAAAATAAAGATATTGATTCCTTATCTTATTCACATTAATTCTTTTTTAACAGAAGTTAATTTGTATTTAGCCACATGACAAACAGAATTTTTTTTAATTAAAAGATTTACTCATTTGGTTTTATAATCTATGAGTGAATAGTATTCATAACTGACAAAAAAATGCATACAATAGTTTTAGGAATCACGTAAGACCTTAAGCTTAAAAAAAATCTGATTTAAATTCACATATTTTTGAAAAGCATGTAACTGCACCTTAAAGACAATATTGAACTTACCCTTGTTTCCAGGTTTCCAATATCATTATCATGGTCATTAAGTGATTTAATTTTTTTCTTGGCCTTTTAACTCAGAGTTACCCATTTGTTCAAGGGTTTGGCACTTGTTAGCATTCAGCCTTCATCACTCCTTCTAAAAGCTTCTTGTGGTTAAATGTTGAACACTCACAAAAGCTGAGAGATATTTAAATGTGAAAATGAATTCTTATAATTAGATTTACTCTTTTTAATCAAGGATGCAAAATACTGTTTCTTGTTCTCAATGAAATTTAGGAGATGAAGTTGAGAAAATGTAAAAGTAAATGCATCTGTTTCTGCCTATTTGAAAGTCTGCATCGGTCTTGAATTGTTCTTATTTGATAATGTGCTTCTCATTACGTGATTACTTAGTTGTAGCTGTAAGAGAATATTTGAATTACAAAAATGCCGGTCTGGTGGCATTAGAGAAACATATTGTGGATGAAGCTTATCTCTAGGTGGCAACTTAAAGTAAAACAATTATGGAAAAAGGAAATGTCATGAGAAAGGAAGTGGCAAAGGAAAATGATTTATGTAAGGAAGTATAATTTGGTTCCTTGTAAGTTTGGAGATGTAGGGACCTTAATAATTTTTTACACACAGTACCTGTTTCGAAGAGATCACAGGCAAAATACTAAAATGCAATCTCTTTTTTTTTTTCTTTTTAAGGCTGATGGGAATTCAATGGAAATTTTTTTCTTAAAACATTAATTTTAAAATAAAATGAATTTGTCAGTCTCAGGAACCTGTCTCTCTCTCTAGATGAAAAATAATTTTGTTTTGATTTATGCATTTAATATTTCACACTAGAAATGTAGAACTACAGCAGTTATTTTATAGTGACTGAGATCAGGAAATATGGGGGTAATTCATTATATTTATTATTTTTCTTTATAAAACTATAAATCAATGTTATTGGAAATTAAATGTATATTCTACTGTAAGGGCATTTTGAGGTATAACAGTACTTTCCATAAGGCTTTCTAGGATCTGACAGAAATCTGAATTATTCATAAGAGTCTTGGATTTTCCTCTAACCTAATCAAATTAATAAAACAATTTCAATTCTAAAAGCTATTAGTGCTCTGTGGAAAAGAGAAAAAGGCATGAATTTATCTTCAGTTTCTTTTTGAATTTTATATACTTCTGGGAAAAACCAAAACCAAAAAAGTTGATTTTTAAAAAATGGTAGAATACTAGGCATTATCATAGTTACTTTGCTAGTATAATACAGTAGTGTTATAATCTTTGTCTTTCCATTGTCATTGTACTTCAAAGAAAGATTATTACTTGTGTCCCTTGAAGGGTCTTTTGAACTTCAAGAAGAAAACATAAAATTTTCTTAAAAATTTTTTTTTTTCTTTTTTGAGACAAGGTCTTGCTCTGCTGCCTGGACTAGAGTGCAGTGGCAAACTCCTGAGCTCAAGTGATCCTCCTGCCTCAGCCTCCTGAGTAGCTGGGACTACAGGCATGCAGTTTTTGTAGAGACGGGGTTTTGCTATGTTGTTCAGGCTGGTTTTGAACTTCTGGCCTCAAACTATCTTTCCAGCCTTAGCCTCCCAAAGTGCTAAGATTACAGGCATGAGCCACCTCCTCCAGCCTCATTTTTAAAAACTTTTTTATATTTAATTAGTATAGGTAAATAAGAAGTATTTTACGTTTTTAGGACTAATTACCATGCTACACCCAAAATGTGTGAAGTCCCTAAAATGGACTCATAACGTGAGTGAAATGAAATCATAACGTGATAAGATAAATATTAACAGCTATTTCAAACAAATATAAAAAAGAACAAAGATGTTATGTCACTGGATATGGTAGATAAGCAAATCACTTAGTTGGTCACTGAACTGGATTGACTTGAAATTTTTGGCATCTAAGGCAAAAAGGAAGTAAGTTGGTTACATAATCTACATTGTCTAACTGAAAAGCAAGCACACGCATCAGTCTGCGGAGAAAAACTTATTTCAGGATGTAAATTCAAAGAGAATTTTTTATGTGAAATTTTATACCGAGACTTTTAATCATAAGGTAAACAGTGTCTTCAACTCCAGCTTTGTCTTGTAGAAAGATTGTTCAAATTGACCCATCTGAAATCGGTCCTCTCTGAAGGCTGAGGATATGATATTAAACCATAGCTCAGTGCAGGCATTCCTAGGGGTGTTCAGATAATAAAGTATAAGTGTTGCACTTGTTGAAGATCATGCTTAATACTGAGAGAGAACGGGAGAATCCTGAAGGTGGAAGTGCTTTCAAATCCCCTAGGCATTGCCTCTCTAATTCCAGATGCTTTAAGCATGCCTGTTAGTAAGTGCTGGATTACTGCCAATTTCAGGACACAATTCCGAACCAGAAACCCACAGATGAGAGAGAGGCACAATTGTTCTATTATGAAAGCCCAACTTATATTCTCACCCACCCAGAAAGTACTATGCTTTAACACAGTCATGAGCAGCTACGATGCTTGAAGATGGAACCAGTATGTTCTTCGAATCTTCCTATTGCCTAGTTGTTGCAACCATAGAGCATGCTGGCTTTGAATTAGCCAGAAAAATGTTTATGCTACCCGTGGAAAGTAGAACTACATTTTGAGAGCCCTGCCAGAAAGAGTTAGCCGTGAAATACGCACACCATACCTAAATCTGTTGAATAGTATTATTTTAAAATGTCCATTTAAGTGTTAGAGGATGACTACCAGATGTTAACAATTTTGATGGAAATGAGATCAAGTGGCCTCTTTCAAATTTATGAACTGATGACTCCAATGCTTAAAACCTTTATTTGTTTTATTGTCGCAGAAAATTCAACTGTTTGGCCAACATAAGGAAGGATCTTTGGCAATTTGTTTGCTATAGTAGGAGGGAATACGGTCTGTTCATTGAATAGCTCTATCATATTGTGTTGTTGAAGAATTTAAAAAGTGGGGCCAGATTGCAGCATTCTTGGAGACCAATTTAAATTTGGGAAGTGCTTGCCATCCATTACATCCACTCAGGCACTCAGAGTCTAATGGTCACATCGAGTTTGGATTGTTTGTTCCACAGACTGAAGAGAGATAGGTGGTCTAAAAGGGAGGCAGGATTAAGACGGTGCAAATTGAATAATAGTGCTAGAAATCAGCTTGCAGCTTAGAGTTTTAAAAGCATGTGCAAGAAATCAAGCAGTTGAAATTCAGAACATAAAGAGTATCCATTTGTAAAAGTTGGCTATTCCGAAGGACTTTGATCTCCAAGTTGAAGGGATAAGAACACAGAAAGCATACATTGGAAAGAATTTTTGGGATGGGAATGGGGTCTTTTAAAATCTTAAGGAACTTATTAAGTACTTTGTCTTGGATACTGTCATTGGCTCCCATCTGGGGAGGTCCATGAGCTATATAAAATATGGAGGCAGTTGTGTGAATTTAAATAAAGATTTATGCTTCTATTAATTCTGTCAAATGTCAAATTATAAATAACCGTTGTTTCCAAATCTTCATTGTTTTCTCTATGCCTGATCTCAAAGCTTCTCACTGAAGTCTTATTATACATGTTTTTAATAAAATATTTGACATACTTATATTATATAATACATCACATGTATTTATTATATATATATTTCTATACTGTATACTGAAAAAATTTTGAATGTGGGAATGGGAGGAGGAGAGAGAAGAAAAGGGGAGTTCGTTAGTTTCCTTGGGTTGCCATGACAAAGCACCACAAGATGGGTGGCTTTAAACAATAGAAATGTAGTCTTTCACAATTCTGGAGCCTATAAGTCTGAAATCAAAGTATTGGCAGGGCCATGCTCCTTCTAAAGCGCACGGGAAGATCCTGCCCTCCTCTAGCTCTCGTAGAAGAGGCTCTTGCCTCCTCTAGCTTCTTGTAGCCCCAGGCGTTCCTTGGTTTGTGGCAGCATGACTCCAATCTCTGCCTGTCTGCATATGGTCATCTTCCTTCTCTTGTCTCCCATCCTTTTTATAAGGACACGGATGATAATAGATTAAGGGACCACCCTAATCCAGTATGACCTAATCTTAACCTAACTAATTGCATCTGCACTCACCTTGTTGCCAGATAAAGTCACATTTTGACATACTGGGAGTTAGGACTTCCACATATCTTTTGGGGAAACATAATTCAACCCATAACCAGGGAGTACTTTGTTCTGTTTATTTGTTGTTTGTGGGGAGGGCTTCAGTCTTTATTGAATCAAGAGTCATGTGAAGCCAGACTTGTTTTGTCAGATAAAAGCAGTCAAGACTGGCTTTACTTGTCTATTATCTGTTACTTGAAAAGGAAATGCAGAGGTTAGTTGAGGAACTGGTGGGCTCCACCTTCTATCTTGACCTTTTCATTGCACTGTGTCCTCTTCTTATTCTCACCCATCCGATTGCCGCGTCAGACACAGAAGCGATGATATTGAAAGTCACAGTACATTTAAAGAAGACGGAAACAATTCCAGTAGAGGCTATGGTATCAATTTGAAGAGAGAAAATAAAATAAATTATAATATTAATTGATCATTAATGCTGATGTCCCCTAGATAGCCCAGAGGCTGCCATTTAATGCTATAAAGTTACAGAGAATGAGTTTGACCAGCTTATTTTTATCGAAGTTTCAAACATTTATCTCTATAGAAATAGCCCATGGGAAAGCAATTTTCTGATCTAAATTTCCTTTGCGTGAAAGAAGATGTGGATTCACCATTCATTAATTTAATGACCTTGGATAAATAAGCCCATTAATCTTTGAATTTTTTCTGCATTTGTAAAATAGGAATAATAGTAACTTAATCATTAATTTAATAGGGCATTTTAATATGAGAGCCGTCTGTACACTGTGATGTTATATACATAGATATAAGAATTTATTTCTGGACAATGTCTTCATGGAGACTATGAGACACTATGGGACAGCAATTATCAATATAAGTTCTGAGTCAGACTTACTTAGCTGGAATCTCAGCTCCACTACCTACTAAGGCATGACCCTGACCTCTGTGTGCCTCTGTTTCCTTATCCGTAAACTGAGGATAATAATATTTACTTCCTAGGCTGTTAAGAGGATTATACAAGTTAATAAACATGAAGCAGTTAGGATAGTGCCTGGCACATAGTAAACACTCAATAAATGTAAACTGTAAATAAACGTTGTTATGATGATTACCATAAAGTTTGCCATCCAGGTAACCCCAATGAATGCTTGGAATATAGAATATTTAGAAGACAACGAAATTGGTTCCAGACATACAGGATGTGAGTTTATATAAGCAGCATAACTATAATTACACACACACACACACACACACACACACACAGAATATATATGGGTAGCTGTAAAAGTTTGGAGGTTTGTAGGTAATGGGGAGTGGAGGGAGAAACTTGAAGAGGTTCACAAAGGATTGGAGCAGGATGAGTATGGTAGTGATGAGTAAGGGCCTGAGAAGAGTAAAAGAGATTTCAAATAATCACTATGGTGAGGGATTAAGGGTTTAAAGGACAAACAAAAAATTGCTTTAAAAATCACAAGAATATCGTGGGCCTAGCTGAGATGGAAAGCCTCTAGTTCATGGTAGAACTAATTCTTTTTGTTCTGAAACCCATTAACTGGTTTCAGCACTACTCTTTTGACATTTTTACAGATTAGGAAACTGAGGCTTAGGTTAACCGAAGGAGCACAATGGAAGAAAGAACAGTTAGTTGGTCGCATGATGATGGTGACCCTAAGGTTTTCAGCTTTAAAGAAAATTTCAGGATTTTAAGAGACATTTTAAGATTCTCACTTAAATTGTCAATCTTACTGAGGTTAAGGGCTAATAATCATCTAATTAGTCAGAAATATAGAGTTGTTTAAACAGACCTGTGTCGGTAGGACATTTCCATTGTAAGTGGGACAGAACCAACTGAAACCAGGATAAACAGGAAAAACAACTGAACCTAGAGCTCCAATCATGCCGGTGGTTTCTCCCCATCTCCCAGTTCTGCTTCCTCTATACTGCCTCCTTTCTCAGTCCTGCTGGTGGCAAAAGAGCTGCACTGACTCCAGGGTCTTCATCATCTCAGAATAAATGCAGTAAGAAAGAGCATGCTCTGTTCTGGTAGCTCCTAGAATAGATCTCAATCTCACTGATAGAGCAGTTTTGCTCACATTCCACCCTCGAACCAATCCCTGTGGCTAGGGAAGGATGATGTGCTGATTGGCTTAAAATGGTTTAGAAATTGAGATTGAGGGAGGGGTAGAAGCCCAAAGGAAATTTGGGAGCTGTTGCTTGAAGAAGGGAGGCTGGATGTTGGCAAGGTGAGTACTGAAAACCAACGAAGGTCAGCGCATCTCTGACAGTTGCCTAAAATAACCTTGACTGTTCATGTGTTGAGCTAATTTAAGAAAGTTACATAGTACAGAAGGGTAGATTTTATTCTTGGCAAGTGTTAGGAGATAATGTACCTTGAGTTATGAGAAATATACTTTTTGTTAATTTTCAGGTGTCCAAGCTAGAGATTGCTTTGTGTTTGGATGAGGCAATGATTGACAATATGGCTGCCTTTATTCTTTTTCAGTTCAAAATTTGGATTTAAGCTAGCCACAAAATTGAAAGGCTAATTTAGTTGAGCCACTATGAATGTTTCTTGTCTAAAAAGCAATTGAAGCTTGTTAATTGTTCTTTTCATTTAAATGTGATAGACTGAAATGTTTAAAATCAATTTTTCAAGTGGATTAGAGCATTAAAATTGGCTTTGTTCTTTTAACATGGTTTTATTTTAAAATTTGTGTTAGTGTGTTAAAGTAATGAGGCAGATATTTAAAAACTGGACTTGACAGCTAAAAAGGAATAATTATGATTTAAATAAAAACAAAAACCATAGACATATTTTTGTGACTGCAGTCCCTACAGAAACTCACTTTAATGACTATGGACTTTCTAAATTATAATTTTAAAAGTGACTACAATTACATTTACATAAAATATAATGAATTCAAAGAAAGAGTATATGGTGCCAAATTTTCCATACTATTCAAAAACAAATTGCGTTTTACTATATTACTTCTCTTTAGAGAGAAAAATAGCCTTAATGTAAAAATATTAGCTGGTAAAATGTTAAAAAAAAAAGAAGAAGAACCTTAAAATTAGGCTAATATAAATGGTTTTTCTCAGTTCTTCTTTGCAAGGAAAAAACACCAGCAATATTTTGGGAGCAAAAAAGTCTTTGAAGAAATCATAGAGCTAGATACTGCATTGATGTATGGGAAACTTCCAGCAAGAATATGTACAAAAACACGGTGAGAATGATTTAATAATACAACAATTTACTCTCTATGGATCTAAATGTTTCATTGTATTTTGATATGTTTATTTACATGAGTTATAAGGTAATCCTTTAAGGCCACTTGAAAAGTTATATGGTTTAAGGATTTTGAAAATCGAGAGTTTTTTTTTGACTTTTATCAGAAATTTTGTTACTGATTATTTCTAGTGGAGGTATGGGTATTTATAAAAACTTCTTGAGAGAAAGAAATGTGCTTCTTCCATGCTATACAAGGTAGATGCAGTGCTGCTTGACGTTCAAGAATAATAACCATGAGTACACCTAATACAATGCTCTTATTACTAAATTGTTGGCCAACCAACCAACATTCGCTGGCAAACTATCCTCTATTGTACTCTAACTTGGTGTCTGCATGAGGACAACAGTCTGGTTCAGGGCTGACCAGACTGAGGTGGGTGGTATTTTCCTAACAGAGCTGGTTTGTCCCAGCCAGCTACTCCAGCAAAAATGTATTATAGGAATCAGTCTGTTCTCTCCCAGTGAGGGGAATTTTCCAGCCAATACGTCTGATTGTTCTTATGTAAACAGCCTAAGTATAAGAAAGGGAGAACTGACATAACTTTATGTGAAACCAGCTCCTGCCTGTTTCTGCTGGACACACCCAGTTTAGAATGCTCTTTCTTCAATTATGGAGCGTCTGGGAGAGAGGACAATGCAGGCAGCAATATCAGTGTGGCCATAAGAGTTGTTAAAACATTATTCCCTAGGTCCTCCTTGAAAGGTAAAAAAAAAAAAAAAAGAAAAAAAAGAAAGAACATTGAATTACTTCTGTACTGGTTGATAAATAGCCACAGTCCTGAGTAGCCTTCCCCACCAATCGCCCCTGGCCAGCGTGACTCCTTCCCTGACCCCTAGACCTCTCTAGGGTTGGCCACTCAAGGGATACTTCCTGGCAGAGGGGAGGACCACAAGCTTTTGCTCCAGCACATACACAGTACTTGTTCTGATTGGTCCGTGCTTGTGTGCTTCTGACTTTTGAGTTTTTTGAATATCACACTGACAAAGAGCTAGTGAAATGTTATTTCAGCATATTAGCTGAAGACCAAAACCCAAAAACCACTGGACAATGATAGCCGTCAAAACAGGAAAGAGATCCCCACCAGCCCCTGCCGGAAACCAGGTGGCCTTCAGATCCCCATGCTTCTTTAAGGACAGTCTCAATGTTGGACGTGACATAGTTTATCCTTCCTCACTCTTCCCTCCTCCACTTTTCAAACTGGTTCTGTTTATAATCCTTTGTAGGGTTTGTAGCAATTGCTCTAAAAAGTTCCATGGTGGAACATCTTTGCTAATGAGCATATTCAGGAAATGTGTGGGTACAATGATAACAACTCACCCACTTTTGAGCTTATTTTAGAAGATGTCAACATGAGAAAATGAAAATTAATTAATGAGCAAATTAAGACAAATGCCAAATACCTTGGATTAGGGATTTCCATTTTTCCCCTTTTTCTTTTACCTTGAATCTTTAAAAAACTTAAATTGTGTCTTTACTGATATAAAACCCTCTAGTGGCTTCCCATTTGCTCTGAGAATAGAATCCTCATCTCTTATGATGACCCGTAATGTCCTTGTGATCTGGCTATGGATCGGATCGGAGCACAGGCCAGTGTTCTCTCTGACCTGATCTCATACTGTTCTTCCCTGTTCTCACTTTGCATTGGGCACACGGGCCTCCCACAGGCAGACTGAGCTGTTTCCTCACCTCAGGGCCTTTTGCACTCGCTGTTCCCTCTGTTCCAAGTGTCTTCCCCTGGTTCCTTCCATTATTCGGCTTTCATCTTCTTACAGAGACATTTCCTGATTGTTCCATATGCCATTGCCCTCCTCGCAGGCACTCTGGTTTACCTGTAGCTCCAATCACTATCTGAAATTATTTTATTATTTAATATGTGTTTATGTCTGTTTCCCTTCTCCAGAATGTGTTATGTGAGCACAGGGACTTTTTCTGGCTTGTTACCATTGTGGTACGGTACCTAAAAGAATGAGAAGCAGCACAATATAGCAGTATCCTGCTCTACCCAATAGCAGCCTCCAGAGCTACACAACCTAGAAACTCAGTCCTAACACCTGCATGACCTGGGGAAACAATAGCACCCATGTTGTAGGGTTCTTGTGAATATTAAACGAGTTAATACATGTAAAAGTCACTTAGAACAGAGTCTGGCACATGAGAAGCACTGTATCAATGTTCGGTAGTTTTATTTTTTATTTTTAAAATTAGAATATAAGCTCCAAGAGAGCAGCATTTTGCAGTTTTGCTTATTGACAAATCGTTAGTACCTAAAACAGTATCTGGCTCGCTGTTGGCACTCAAAAACTAATATTGTGTTAATTGTTAAAAGTGACTTTTATTCAAAAATGTATGTTAATGACAGAAATTAGAGAGTCAACTTTTCTAATTTCCTCTCTTACTCCCCCCACATCTTTAAGCACATAACGTTATGTTAAATATTGGCTTTAATTATGCCTGAAATTTCCCGGTTCTGATCACTATAGTCTGAGTAAATTGTTTCTATGTGTTAATTGATAATAATAGTCTTTCTTCCTAAGCCTGGCTAGGCCTTAGAAGTCCTTCTCAAACCAGTATTGCAGGATGACAACATTAATCGGGGTAGGCACCCAAAGAAAAACTCACTATTGTAAGATCTAGGCAATGTATTGTTTCTGAGACCAACAGATGAAGTTTCTTTCTTTTCTGTGTTCATCTGGAGACTTATCTGTTCCTGATTTCTACTGGCCACTCAGGAGTAATGTGGAGGAAGGAAACAAGGAATGCTATTTCTGATTTCTTCTGATACCATGGGACTTAGTTTTATGTTTTAAGGGGTGAGGTATCCTCAGATCACAGATAAGAGGATCAGGAGAAATTATTAAATCTTACCACTTTAATTAAATGTTCCTCACCTGACTAACAGCAGCAGAAGTGAGAACTTGAATTCATTTTACACTCCTTAGGTGTTAACATTGCCTAAACATGAAAATTAAGTACTAGTGGTTTCTCTCATTTTGTTTTTTTTAAGTAAAGTAGAACAAAATAAATGATGTATATATGCGAAACATAAGCAACATGAAGCCATGGGGCAAAATGTTCCAGGCAGAGGGAACAGGAGTCCCAAGGTGGAAAGGAAGTTGGTATATTTGCACAATGACTACAATAACAACCAAAGCCAAAGTGCCTGGAGGTAGACAGTGAAGAGGAGATGACGTGATATGAGCTCAGGGGAGTAGAGATGGAAGAGTGGCTTCTAGGCTATGGTAAGGAGTTTTTATTTTATTCTGTAGATCCGTGGGAAGCATTAGGTACTAAGCAGAATTATAATATGTTTTGCTTCACATTAAAAAAACTTTTTCCCCCCGATTAGTGTGTGTCCTGAAGGGGACAGGAATGGAAGTAGGAGGTTATTATAGGATAGACTCGACAGTGGCTTGCCAAGAGGGAGAACAGTGATGATCCGTAGCAGTGGGCAGACTCAGAATGTGTTTTGGAGATATAGATGACAGAACTTGCTGGTAGATTGTTTTTGGAATGGGGCAAAGAAGAATCAAATAGAGTTTTGGCTTGACCAACAACATGGCTGGTGATACTACTTTCTTAGATTGGGGAAGAATTGCTTTGTTGGTAGAGGGGAAAAGTCAAGACTTCCGTTTTAACTGTGATAGCTTTGAGAAGAGCCTATGACACATTTAAATAGAGATCCCAGTAGTGAGAGAAACAAGATAAAGCAAACTGATAACATAAAAATGTTAGTTTTAGGTCACTTTTGAAAATGTGAGATATTTAAAAAGAAGAAACTGAGGTTATTGAGACTCAGAATTATCTAGCAAGTTGATTCTGGAAAACTACTATGTCTGGTCTCTCAATTCTTATCTTTAATAATACTCCAATCAGGAATATCATTCTCTACTGATAGAGTGTTATAGAGTAAGACACATTTTAAAGATATATTTTAGGAAATGTTTATAACATACCAGTAGGAAATCACAGAGAAAAAGATTCCTTTCTGTAATAATGGCATTTGAGCCATGGTCTGCAGACCAAAGGGTATTCCAAGTACTGAATCCAAGATAGCTAAAAAATGATGGACACAAATTGAAATAGATTCTACTCTGGCAAATATTTGCAAGAGTACATGATGCACATAAGTTATTTCCAAAACATGTTAGGCTGTGATTCAGACAGAATATATCATATTTTTTGGCTTTCTTGTAGGTGTATTATATTTTGCTAGTATAAAAATATATTTAGATTTCCCTAGAAATAACAACCACAAGGCTCAGTAATCATATCTTGTTTATAATACCAAAAGTATGAAGTATTCAAACTTATGCAAATGGGGCTTTTATTTATATAGTGCTTCAAATGTACAGAAGGCTTCATAATAGATTGAATTGTGCCAAAAAAAAATGAAACAGAAAAAGAAGTCAATTTTTATCATTTGGTTTCTGAGGAAAGCAGAGTCTGCAGTTGAGATTTGTGTGCAGGTGGTTTGTTGGGAGTGGACTTGGGAATGACACTTTTAATAGGAACAGGGCAGCCAGATTGTGTAGAAGGAACGTGGAACTGCAATGTAGTTGCAACAGAGCCCTTAGCCAATCCCCTGTGGAGCTGTCAAGCTGGGATGGCTTTTTTTAGATGTCTTGAATTGAGGCAAAGGGTTCAGGCTTTTGTAACCCCTCACTGACTAGTGATTTAATGTGGGTGTAATCTTGGGCAAAGCGGCTTCCTGCAACTGAAGGCAATCCTTGAGCAGGGACTCAGCTGTGGGCTGTCCTCAGACAATACACCCAGCACTTGAGAAATGAGTGCCTTAGTCCTGAAAGGGAGTGTTGCTCAGATCCGCTTGCCTTGTGTAATAGGTTCACCCCATCTGAGGATGACTCCTCCAGGATTCCAATTACTACGGTAAGAATTGTAGGATGAACTACAGCCCCAGCTGGAGCCCTTGGTCTCAGGGCTGCAATTGATACGCATTATTTCCCACCTCTGCTATCCAATCTAGAGTCCCCTTAGCCTCAGCTGGCATCTCTAATGGCTTACCTGGTGGGATGACTCACACCTTAACCCTGAGGGGTCACCATGCTCTTTTCAGGTCATAGTTGGTGCACTTGTCCATTTCTTTTCAAATGAATGTCGTCTTAAGGAAAGTAATTCCATTCCTTATCAGCTAGTCACTTGGCTCGAGGAACCCAATGTGACAGGGTAGTAATTTGACTCTTTCTATGTCCCTTCATGGAAGCATTTTATTTTAGTCAATTTCAGGCAGGAAGAATTGCTACCAGCAATAGAGACCAACACTGAACTCCTGATTTGGCACCATCCCTCGAGGAGACAAAACATTCTTTGATGGCAAGTCTATTGCAATGGACCTCTAATATCCTGGAATGAACTCTATTATATGACCTCTTCTAGAATGGAAAGGATCCATTGTAATTGACTTGCCACCTTGTGATGTATAAGAGATGATGCCACAGTAGGGCTTGGTTTTGGTCATGGTTGCTGCCAGATTGTCCATTCAGGAGCAGATTGGCTAGATAAACCTTAGTGAATGGAGAGCCCATCCTGTTGGACCATCGTATCCTCCATCCCTGCCACTGTGTCTACTCTGTTCATACAAATATTATTCCAGCATTGAGGTGGTTGATGACTTAGGCTGTATGTCCTCTGTCCGAGTTAATCCTGTCTCCTTTGCTCATCAGTGCCTATTTTGGGGTGGTGGATGATCTCTGGTGGACATTAGTGGATGATACAAAGATCTTCAGATCTTTGTGCCCACTCCGACATCCGCACACTTCTTTGCCTTATTGTCCCTAATCTTTCAGTATTTCTCCTTTCAGTCTCCTAAACAACCAGCCAAGCCATTTGTCACTGCCCATAATATACGTGCCTCGGGCCACTTCTTTTTCCACACAGAGTGGATAACTAGAAGCACCACCCGAAGCTCCATGGAGAGGATTTCCTTCCTGATGTCTTTCACAGCTACCATAAAAGTGTAGCAGTAGCCCATTTTTGGTTTGTTTCTACACACCAAGCTAAACCATCCATGATTTTCTCATTCTCTCAGTAGATCACGAGGGGACACTCCACCCTCCTTGCAGCCATAGGACTGGTGCAATAGTGGCAGATGATCTCCAAGGAAGTATGGAAAGTAGGGTTGGGCAGAGGGAGTGTTGAACTGTGACTGAGTTGCAACGGAGCCTCAGCATACTTTATCGGGGGCTATGAAGCTAGTATGGACCTTTAGCAATGTTTCAAATTGAAGCCAGAGGGCTGGCCCTCTGTGCTCCTGACTAGACCAGTCATTGGATGTGAGCTGCCCCTAGGGAGAGGGTGTAACCTTGGGTGAGGCAGTTTCCTTGTGTTCAGGGCAATTCCTGTGGTAGGAATAAGCTGGGGGAGCAAGTGCCTAGGTCTTGAGTATAGGGTCTTGGTGGCACACCAAAGATTTATTACACCAGCTGCAGCCCATGAAGATTTTCCCAGGAAAATTCACCATCTGAAGAAATAAGATCAAAAAAATACTGGACTGGATGGAGCCAAAATAATATATAAACAAGTAGCATTTTGAATTTGAGGGACAATTGGGCATTCCAATAAACCCAATAATTGGGCATCTGACAGGTAGATGTTGACATTTGAATGCAGGAATAAAGGAGCACAGTTTGGGCTTGAAATAAAATTTATCATCACTTTGATGTCTGTCTGAAACTTCATCCATCTCCCCTCATTCTTGAACTCAGAGGAAGACACTAAGAGAGGCATCACTGTGCATGCTGCCCCCTGAGACAAACACCTGGTTATTATCTGTGATTCTTTTCTTTTCTCGCTTCCACATTAGATCCAATCGCCACGTCCTATGGATAGGCCGCACCTCTTTGTATCTGTTGCCTTAGTTCTCTTATGGCCATTTTTTTTACTTGGATTGTAAAAACAGCCTCCCCCTTGTTTCCTTCCCTTTGAACTCACAGCTTCCTTGAGCTTTTGTACACTGCACTATACTTTAACCAGCATGATTTTCCTAGAAGACAAATCTGATATTAAGCCCCTTTTTAAAATTTACAAATGGCTGTTTATCACTTTCCCCATAAAATCCAGTTCCTTAAACTGGAATACAAAGCTGTTCCTGCCCCAGTCTCTGCCTGCCCCATTGCACCCTCTCTCATCACTCCTGCCATGTTCCTTTTGTTTTAGCCTTATCTACTTGGGATTTCACTCACTCTTACCGCCCTCTGGGCCTTCTGGGCTGGGCATTGGCTGTTGCCTTTGCTTGGAACTCTCTTGTGGTTGGTCAAATATTGCCTCCCCTCCAAAGATGTCCATGTCCAAATTTTTGAGACATGTGAATATGTTACCTTAAATGGCAAAAGGGACTTTACAGATGTGAATGAGCTAAGGATCTTGAGATGGAGAAATTATCTTGGATTATCTGGACCCAATGAAATCACAAGGGTCCTTTCAAGAAGGGGGGTCAGCATCAGAGAAGGTGATGTGATGACACGAGCAGAGGTCAGGGGTGATGTCATTGCTAGCAAGGGGCCATAGACGGAGGAATGCTGCAGCCTTGCCAGCTGAGGAACGGGTTCTTCTTCAAAAGGAATGCAGCCCTGCTGGCACCTTGATTTTAGCCTAGTAAAACCCATTTTGGTTTTCTGACTTCTAGAACTGTAAAGTAACAAACTGTTGTTGTTTTAAGCCACTGAGTTTGTGGTAATTTCATACAGCAGCAATAGGAAACGCATACACCTCCCTTGTGGCTAAATCCTAGTAATCATTTAATGCTCAGCTGAAGCAACAATTCTGGTTGAGGAGATTCCCCTGTATGTTCCCACAGCTAACTCAATATTCCTTAGACTTTGTTATGGAGATCTATTTACTCTCTCTCTTGCTAGCCCCCTCTTTCAAACCTCTTACATCCTGCTTGCGAGCTGTAACTGTGTCTTATGTTCTTTGAGCCCCAGGTAGCAAAGGGCCAGGCACATGGGCTGAGTGGCTCAGTGAAGTTGTAACTCCTCTTTCACCGCGGTTCGTCTCACCCTGAGGTTTTCCTCTGTATGGTACTCCGAAGCCACCACTGTTGCCTGAGTGTTGACAGCTCTGCTTTCTGTTTTGAGGGCTTATGGTTATTTGGGGTTTCTGCAAAGAGGAAGGAGAGTAACTCATGCAAGTCATCTCAGACTAGCTTAGAAAGTTCCAGGCCAGGTGCCGTGGGAGGGGAGTCCTTTTGCTGAGGATTCAGGGGGATGCATAGGCTGTGTGGGGTGGAGCGCTTCGCTCCCCAGCAGTACAAAGAACATTTCCGGTGGCTCTCCTCTCTGCTCTGTGCTGCGCTCCTGGAGTCCTGAGTTGGGGTCTCCAGCTTTGCCTTGAGGCCCCAGCTGTCTCCAGTCCACAGCGACCCCTCCTTTCCGTGGTTCCCAGGCCCGGCCCACCCTCAGCCTTTCTCCTGCACATTTTCCCTGTTCCTCTATTCTTTTACCTGCTCTATTTTTATGGCCTGAACTTGATCATTTGCTCCCCTCAGGCCCTCTGTTTTGATTCTCTAGAGACCGTTTTAGAAATTAAAAGCAAATATCTCAAATTGACTTGTCCTCAAGGCTATGTGCTTGCCTCTGGCGGACTGGAAGGGAAGTCACAGAAATTTCAGAAAGCAACACACAAATATTTGAAAAAATGGTCTTGCTGCATTCCAGTCTTGTTACAAATATTTGTTAAATGAATGAGTACTGAGAAGGAATGGAAGGAAGTACCCAGGTTTTGGTAAGAGAGGAATTTTTCCAACTCTGGGCTTTTTTTTTTTTTTCTGATTCCACTAGTGGTCCCCACACCACAAACTAATAAGCAATATTTTAGAAAACCTCTAGGGCTGAACATTTTGGCTAGAAATGGAATAACTTGAAAGATGCTGTCAAAGGGCTGTAGTGAAGACAGCTCCGATTTCTAGGTAACCAGACAAGAAAAATATAGTGTAGGTAAGCCAGGCATCCACCTCCCCCGCATTCCTCTCAGGGATCACATTGTTGGATATAATGGGAAATGGTGGTTTTCCCTTGGATCTCTCTGTTCTCCTCAGCACCATGAGCCCCTCTCTGTCACTCCCCTTTCCTATGGGCCAACCTTTCCTTCGCTCTGGTTATCCTCTTGAACTCTCGCGATCGGGCCCAATGGTGACATGAACACAAATAGTCCCCCCTTATCTGCATGTGGGGGATACATTCCAAGGCCCCCAGTGGATGCCTGAAACCTCGGATAGTACCAAACCCTATATATACTACATTTATCCCTTTACATACATACCTATGAGAAAGTCTAATTTATAAATTAGGCACAGTAAGAGACTAACAACAATAATTTGTCAAAAAATAGAACAATGATGACGATGTCATAAAAGTTATGTGAATGTGGTCTCTCTCAAAATCTCTTTTTTTGTACAGTACTCACCCGTCTTATGACTATGGGAGATGATACAGTGCCTACATGACAAGAGGAAGTAAAGTGAATGACATGGGGAATGCAATGTGGCGTTAGGTCAATAGGCCTTCTGACGGTAAGTCAGAAGGAGGATCATCTGCTTTTCCAGTTAATATTCTTGGACCTCAGTTGACTCCAGATAACTGACACTGCAGAAAGCCAAACTGCTGATGGGGGGACTACTGTACCTTTTACTTTTTGCCAACAGAGCCTGGCTGTGGGAAGGCTACATGTCCCTTAAATACCCTGTCTTTTTATTCTCCACACCATTGTCACTCAAAGAGTAGATGTGACTGATATTAAGATGGATCAGGTTAACTAAAGAAGACAGTGACAATATAGCAGGGGAAAATTTGAAGCTGGTGTTTAATATTTCTCACAGTCCCTCAGGGAGAGTGTCTTCTTGATGCACCTGGGTTTGTAGTTTCACTTCTCTTCCGGTCTCTTAGTGAGATCAGATGCTTTGTACATCCACCCTGGGTCACACCACCAGCTTTCAGGCAACCCCACTCCATATCCATAAAACTTCGTCTGATCTCAGATTCCAACTTCCTCCCCAACTTGGCCCTCTTCCCTTCTGCAATACAAAGACCCCTTCCCATGATGCTGATGTTGAAATGATGGCCTGTCAAGACTTCATTATGTTCTTAACCCGGGGCCCCCAATGTCTCAGTCTGTCTCTGGGGAAGCACGGAGAAAATGTCTCTAGCTGCATTTGTGTCACTTGTAGATGGCAGAAAATCCACAGTCATTGCCAAACCTCTGCTAATGGTGATAGCTTTAATGGGTGATAGCTGACATTTTCAGAGACTCCTATCATTACACTAGAAGGGAGAGAGTGAAGGGGGAACATAAGTCCATGTTTCCTCTTTGGCGAAATCCTCATCCTGGGTGGTGACCTTTTCTTTCTATTACTCAGACATTTTCATTTTGATGGTTGCCTTGCTTTGTTCCCATAGTGGATTTTTCTTATTCTCTTTAGCGATGTTAGATTAGAGGTAGAGCGACCTCCTTCATTCCTCTCTGCTGCACGGCCTAGAGGCTGGGTTTTTAAAGCAAGCTCAGGTATTTCACCAAGTGATGTGTCCCTGGTGGGGAAAAGTCACAGCTTTATTGATTAAAATCTTGGTATAACATTCATAATTGGAGTTTTCCTGTAATTTGGTGCCAGGTTGCCTCACCACTTTCTCTAGGGACTATATATCAAATGCTATTTTTCATACTCCTGTTTGCTGATAAGGGCCTGCTAAAACCACTAGTTTGACCTGATATTCGATTTTTGGGGATGAAAGCACTGGTACAGATTGCCAAATGTCCTCAAACACACTGACAATCCAAACCAATATTTTAAAAGAAATGTATGACTACGGGGAAGAAATATCTTTAGGTTTGGGTGTGTATTCGTGTTTTCACCCCTGCCTTCAGCATGTATTTTTATCCATTGCAAACAATTTTCAATCAATAATTAAAGTTGGTAAACAGATCTACAGGGGGAAAAATCCTTCAGTTTGAGTTTAATAGATTGCCTCTCAAAGTCATTCCCTGACACAGCAAGTTGCTGAGGGAGTTTGTGCCAGTAAATAGGAAAGGATGGGGTTGATTAAAAAGTAAAACAACACAAAACCTGACATCCTGTTGTGAGTTTATAAATAAAGCAAAATGACTATTAGCAACCCATGTTGATTTCTGTCAAACTATCTTTATCTGTGCCGTAAGGACAAAATGGATTAACACATGGCTTCAGCACAACTTTGGGCTTTCTGGGAATTCAGGATTTTTTTTTTTTTTTTTTTTTTACCCTCCAACTTCTGTCTTTTTTGTTTTCTTAAGACGTTTTTCCTCCTGTGGCGACTCAGGAGACACCTATTAGTCAGTCTGGAGCCTACAGGTATCTGAGTTGCTGCAGGAGGAGAAATGGAATGTCTTTCGGCTTTTCTTTCCCAAAGATTTGTTGCATGTTTACCAAGGTGAAAGGATTAGTGCCCTGGAGATCATTTGCTTTCATAAGCTTTAAACTAGAGCAGCAAAAGTTTCTTGCCTTGATTCTCTTCCAACAGCTCTTTCTCTCAGCAAGGCATAGAGGAGCAGGCTGAGACCTACAGATTGCCAACAGACTCTTCCAGCAAAATTGCCCTGTCTCAATCAGTTAAACTGGGCGGGAAGGGAGAGCCGCTGCCAGTTCTTTCCCTTGTCTCCCATCATGTGGCGAGACACCCGAAGCATTCCACAGGGCTTTAGGATCAAGATGAAATACTCCAGATTTCTAAGTCTCAATAATACCCAAACCCCAGACCATATGTATGGATAATTCACGTACTTTCTAAACTTTGCATTTTGCATATAACCTCCCTGTCAAACATTAATTTTCTGGAGCTCCATATAGAATAAACAGTTAAGAAGAAAACAGAAAAAAAAAATTTTTTTCCGTATGCGAAACACCACTTAATGTAAAAAACACCACTTAATATAAAAAAATAGTAGTTAAGTATAGAAACTAAAAAGTTTGCTCTCCTGCAATTTATAGTAGGTCTACACTTTTCCATATGGCTGGCATCTAAAAGATAATGATTTAAAATGTTGGTTTTGAAATGGAATATAATAGAAGCTAGAATGACAGCTGTGAAACAAACAATAACCCCAAAGCTGGTTTGAAACAAATACAAAACCAGGTAAATACAAGCAGGTCTCTGTTTCCAAATTGCTTTACTTAAGAAATAAAATAAGAAAAGCAAAGCAAAAAGAAATTTAATGTACTCTTCATACCAACTTTCCTTTTCGCCCTCCCTCTTGCAATTAGGGTGTGGCTGCCAGAGCAACTACACCCTTGCACCGAGGTATTTATGTCATAATGGGCATCACACTCCCTTTTACAAGGCAGTGATCCAATTCCCAAATGAATTGATTAAGTCACCTTCTCTAATTTGAGTATTGGAAATAAGGAAAGTAGGAAAAAGCAAAATAAATTTCCACTGTGAATCCATACACTATTTTTGCCTTTATATTGTTATACAAGTACTGACTGTCTTGATATCTTCAGAATAACCAACACCAGAAACTCTAGATATTAAACTTGAGTTCCATTGATCAATTCTGTATTTGGAAAATTTAAAATCTGTGAATTATCTACCACTCGACTTATCCTCAAAGAATCATTTCATCTGTATTTTGCCTCAGGGAGAAATAGGTAAGATCTTCAAATCTCTGCTGTGAAACTTTCAAAGCTACCGTCACTGCCCTGTCCTCTTTTCTTTCCCTCTGTTTATTATGAGAGGGAGCCTGATATTGCTAAGGCCTCTCCTTGCCTCTGTGTAAGTCCCTTCTTCCTCTGCTTCTTGGCTACCACTCACTATTCTTTCTCTTTTTAGTCCCATGTCTTAAATATCTCTCCCTCTCCACCTTCTCTTTCATTTAAAAACACAACAAACTTACGTAAAAACCACTTTCTTGATTCTAGTTCATGCTCCCTCCGTCTACTGCCTGCATTTCTTCTTCTTCCTTTCACAGTTACACTTCTCCAGAGAGTTGATATCAAGTGACCTCAACCCAAATTAGCAGTTCAAAAATAGGTTATATTGGTAAACATCAGAAGGCTCTGATCCTTAGGAATAGAGAGGGCTGTATAGCGTCTCCTTATCCTCTCATTTCCAGGTGCTGTGTCTCAGTTTGAAATCTGCTACTTATATCAATATTTATTAGAAAATGGGCACAAAATTTATACAACTAGTTCCTATAAAATCAACGGCGTCCTTAATCGCTGCCCTTTGGCACTTGCATGAAAGATTTACTCTAAAGCGACACCCGATAATCTGTGGGGCTTCTAGTTGGATCAGGCATCGGAGCCCGGTATGGTGGAGGACACAGGAGCAAATGAAGCCGTAGACCTAGGCTGTAGTTAGAAGGCATTAGGCTCTTAGTTTAGCTGGGTTCTTTAATATCTTTCAGGTGGGGATAGTAGAAGCCATATAATCTCTTTTGTCTCCAAATGTCATGAACCCTATTCACTGCACAAAAGAAAATTTATTTCTACCATCCATTATGCTAATTAACTATCTGGGGTAGATTGAAATAATATTTGAAGCACTTCTGTAGTAGCGCCTCTGTAGTCTGGATTCCTAATGAAGTTCCTTTAAGTGCTAACTACCTTCCCAGTGGGGTCTGATTAAAGTTAACTTACATACACATATAAGTCATACGACCTATTCTGAAGAATTTTAAAGTATGTTACTACCTAGTTGTCTAATAGTCATCTCTTCTCCCTATTTCTGCTCCTTTACTAGTCACGGAGCTATTCCCAGCTGGCTTCTGTCCACATCAGTGCAGTGAGCGGGTTCTCTCTAAGGTCGTTAATAACCTGAATGGCAAAAATATCCAGTGGACATAGCTCACTCATTTCACATCATTTCTCATTGCATTTAGCACTGTTGGTCATGTCCACTTTCTAGACACCACACTCTACAGCTTTTCTTCTGCCTCACTAACCTGCCTTGACCTCCTTGGCTGACTCCCAGGCAAAGAAGAGGGAGAATTCGCAGAATGGTTTATTTCTCAAGGATGACTTTCTGGGTTCACTTCTTGTATTATTATCCCTCCCTCCCCTTAGAAGATGATAAAAGAACACAGGGCCAAGCCTGGAGCATTCTAAAATCAGAGGTCAGCTAAATGCCTAGGAACCAATAACGGAGTCTGGGAAGTACCCGCTAGGGAGGTAGGAGGAAAAGCACCACAGAGGGGAGGGCAGGGAGTGTGTTTCAGGAACGGGGAAATTAGACATTATAGTAAATGCTACTGAGAACCCGATTAAGATGAGGTCAAAAAACTGTTCATAGAGTTAATAATACGGAGCTTGTTGGTGGTAGTTGTGACAACAATACCAGTGCAGTGGTGGGGACAGAAAACAAATGGGGCAAATGTGGAATAAATGGGAGATAAGAATGTGAGAATTTCTTTTGACAAGTTTTCCTGAGAATTCGAGCAGAGAAATGGAGTGACAGTTGGAGGGGGATATGCGATCTGTCTCAGTTTGTGTGGCAAGAACAGAATATCATAGACTAGGTGGCTTAAACAACAAACATTTATTTCTAACAGTTCTAGAGACTGAGAAGTCCAAGATCAAGGTGCCTGCAGATCTGGTCTCTGGGGAGAACATTCTTCCTGGTTTGCGGATAGCTCTCCTCTTATTATATCTTCACATGGGGACAGAGAGCTCCCCAGTCTTTCTCTTATAGAACACTATCCTATCATGGGAGCGCCACCCTCATGACCTAATTACCTCCAAGGGCCCCACCTCTGAATACCATCCCATTGGGGTTTAGAATACGAATTTTGGGGGAACACAAACATACAGCTCATAACAGGATCAAACGATAATTTTTTAAAATATAAGCAAAACTGGATCATGCTTGTGTACGGAGGAGAAAGACCCGATTACCACATAATGAATTTCTAACAGACAGAAATAGTACAGAAATTGATTATGTAGTAGAAAGGATATGAAATGCTAGAGAAGATGAGCAGGGTGAATTTTATAACACTAGTAAAGGGATTGGCCCTTGATAAAAGCAGGACAGTCCTTCAAATATAATAGGAGAGAAGAGAGAAAGTGGCTAAACTTTGTAATTTTAGGAGTGGAATGAATAGCAATCCGATAATTTTTAAAACTATTGGGATCTTCAAATAGCTAGAAGGAGGAACTTTTGCCTTCTGTCAAAACTGGGCATAGATAACCTGGGAGAATGCTGAAGATGCATTGCTACTTTTGCTTCTAGGGGAAGACTTTTCCTATAATAAAATTATGACAAGGAGTATCTGTCATGTGTATGCATGTGTGTGCATGCATGCAAAGGATGTGAGTGAGATGCACATTGATTCTGGACTTTTATGTTCCTGAGCTAAGATATGCAAATTGTCATTACTTTAAAAATTTTACATTTTGCTGTGTGATTTGAAAGGTACCTGCTTCAATGGAAGATAACAAGAGATGATAGTAATAAATAACTTTCGATCCAATAAAGTCACTTCCTTAACTGATAAGTCAAATGGTAACAATGGTGATACCATGTTGATTGACTGACAACCTCCTATTCACAGAAGAACCCACCTAGCAACCGAGTGCAGGTTGATTCTAAAAGGAGGGTGTGTCCTGCTCTCCCTGTGAGAATTTCAACTCAGAAAGGTGAAGTACTCTGTTTTGCAAGTTTCTGAACAAGTGGTTTTGCTACAAATTCACCACTGTGCACACACAGGATGCTCTTGAGGGAATGCTTTTTGAGGAGAAATTAAGAATATTAATACCAAGGGTCAATGACCATTCTGGTGGTTAAAGTGTCAGGCAGCATTCTGCTCTAAACTTTTAGGTTCTTCCTTTTCCCTTTAAATAAATACAGTGTACTCTTACTTGAATTTTCTAAATATATGAGGTTTCCACTACCATTTGGGAGAAATGGAGCCAGTGTTTTGGTTGTCACGCATGGACTTTCACTAATGTATTTTTCCTCAAAGGCAACTAGATATTCGTGTTACTATTGCTTTTCCTTAGAAACAGAAGTATCCAGATCATAATTACAGGCTTTGCGCAAAGGCAACAGTAGTGAAGAAACCCAGAGCTCTGTAAACATTACTGAAGAATCATGCCAAATATGTGCATAAATTCAGGTACGGGGAAACTTGGAGTTTAACGTTCTTAAGATGATATTTGAAGAGTGTTTCCAAAAATAAGGTTTTATAAGGGATTTTAAAAAGTTGTTTGTTTTTAAAGGAAGTTTTAGGCTGTCTGGTTGTGCAGATAATCTTCCTTTCCTAAATCAGTGCCTGGCTGTTTTGTTCAGTGCATGGCCCAGCAGACTGAAACAAAAGGTGCGAAGTTCTTCTCATCCATCTTAATGGGGTGTTAATGACTGCAGAGGCTGACTGTGACTATTTAAATGTGAGCGCTATTAATCAACTAGAAAAAACACAAACACCCAGCTTGAGCCACTGAAATGTAATTGTACAGGACAGTAGGGTCCAATTTTGTTTTTGAATGAAGACTTGTATAAAAAAAAGAGAGCTACCCCCAAGCCAATTTGGCAGATTTAAAGCCAAGCCTGTAGGCAACTGCCTTCTAACCTTTTACTGGGATTTAAAGAGCCAGTTTCTCCCATGAACTTGCAGTTAGGCTGCTCTGTAACCAGTGAATAACTTTTACCACCAGTGTAAATTTCTACTAGGCAGTCACTTGCCAAATTACATTTCCTTAAGAGGACTCTCAACAGTGTCCTTTGATTTGGAAGGGTGTATGTGTGCCGTGTATGCTTTTAGTGCTTCAGGGATATTTAAATCAAGGTTTCAAATAATTTCCTATTTCTACAACTTGCTTGCTCTGGCTCTTCTTGTAATGTGCTTCTCCTGTCTGAAATTGCTGTTTTTCTCAGCTTTTGAGGGTGGGGATCATGGCTTCAGCTTGGCAAAGTTGGCAATATTTCTGGAAAACAAAATGAAAGATGTAGAGCTGAACCTCTTTTTATCGTTGTTGCTGTTTTGCAGGGTGGGCTAATGGAAGGGTAGTAACATACAGATTCTTCTTTACAGAAAATCAGGGGCTCCTAGTGTAACAGTAATGGGTTTGTTGCCTGATGCGGGTGGCAAGTCAATACACTGAGACATCGGTTTGCAACAGAGAAAGGGGTTTAACAGTAGAGCTTCCAAATGAAGAGATGGGAGGGAACCTCAAATCCACCTTCCCTAGGAGTTTGGGGCTAGAGATTTTGAGCCGTGTGAAGTGTGGAGATGGTTGATTGGGCCAAGAGTGCGGGGTGTAGTGGTGGGATGGGGTGGTGATGAGACCGCATTCTCTTGCTGGTTTGCTTCCTCTTTGGGGGTCTTCAAACCAGCTGTTCCCTGCAACTCAGGATCTGAAGCAATTCTTAAACAAAAGCTTTATGATTCTAATGTCAGAAATTCTATCTATAGGAACAATGGAAGTGCAAATCGTCGGTATCTAGTGCCATGTGACTTTCTGTAACAAGGAAGTGGGCCGAGTGAAGCCTGCTTAATGCATAATTATAACTGTACTTCTGTCCAGAATTCTTGCTAGCCCTGTAAGCATGGCTTCACTAGCTTCTGAGGTTAGCACTTCTATTAATATATTAAATTAACGGAAGTAGGAGCAAGTGGTGCTAGGTTTCTGCTGAGGAATGTCGAGTTCAGCACGTACTCCCGGCCGTCTCATTCACACATTGCCTGAAGTTTGAGATTAGTAATCGAGGGGTGGTTTATTTATTTTTGCTTTTCTATACATGGCCTAAGGCTATGCCAGAGTGCATGATCTGCCTTTAGGGTATGGGGATGTGGGAAGCAAGGGGCTCTCTCTTGTCCGGTGTTCTTTATCTGGGACATTGTTTCTTCAGCGATAACTACCATCGGGAACAATGACCTGGCTTGGCCTGATCTGACCCTGCTTCATGTACAACATGAGAGGTTGGAGGGTGTTTATCTCAATGGTTGGACATGTTGATTTTTATTTTTTGACAGGAGCAGCCAAGCCACTTTCGGTTTCACCACTTCTTAAATTCACCCCTTGTGTGTTACCCAGGGCAGAAGACACTTGGAAAGTTCACAAAGGAAATAAAATACTTCAGTGGCCTCTGAAATTAAATAAAATACTTGTCTAGGAGTTAGGTTTTTCCTTCCCCCCTTTCCCAATGGAGACAGGCAGAAAAGCTGTGGATTTTAATAAGGCTAACATTCTAAGTTTGGAAAAGGTCAAGTGACCACAAGTGCCTGATAAAGTATTTGCTTTTTTTCAGTATAATATTTAAATTTCAAAATATGATATTTAAAGCAATTATTCTTCAGAAGTTCACTAACTTCAAATGAGTAGGTTCTAAGGGCTAAAAATGCTTAGTGCTGATCAAGAATTGTTACTGATGTTGTCATTGTGACTTAAGGGAGAATTTGAAATGTGATGTGGTTGAGACACTGCCAGCCCCTTTCCCAGTACTTGCTGAGTGGGGAGAGAAGAATGGGTTACAAGGCGGCCTGAGCTTCGATCAAATAATATCCATGTATCCCAAAAGTACAGGTTACATATTGTTGTTTGTCTTCTTCAATTCTCCATTGTAAAAGTTAGAGGTGAATGTTTGGAAAAGCAATGAATGTTGCACACTTCCTCATTTTCTTTCTTTCTGTTCTATTATGGGTTATCAGTTAGCCTTTCTCTAGCCTTTCTAAATTGAAGTATTCAGAAGATTTAACATTATTCCACTTCTTCTGAGTTGATTTTTTAAAATTCTGAAGTTCCTTCTTCTAAGGCTATCTGTGTGTGAAGACAGCTGTTCAGGAGGAAGAGTAGGGAAAGTGGACTGATTTAGTTTTCCTACCGGAAGCCCTGAACTAACGCAAATATTAGTTGGCTTTGATTCTGGCTCTGCAACTGCCTCACTGTGTGGTCTTGGCAAGATGTTATGTTTTTGTGTCAGTTTCCCTACCTGGATATAAGGGGGTAATTACATTAGCTTACTCAGTAAGTTGTAGCCTTGAACAACAAATGAATGATTACAAAGTACTTAAAACTACAAGAGAATGCAGAAATTCTAAGTGTTATAGTTTTATTTCCTTACAGGGGGTAATAAAGTAAAAGTGAGCTTTAATAAGCAAATTGAATTCTTAGATGAAAGGGGCTGGAGAAGTTCAAAGTCATTTTATTATTATTAATAATAGGTGTTGTCCGTCTCTCTCTCACCCTCCTCCTCTAATCGGCATACATTCCTTGGATTAAAGGGAGTGTTCTCTCTCCAAATAACTTTTATCTACAGTGTTGAGACATTCCTTATCCCGTTTTATGGATATGGAATTTTGAATGACTATAAACAACTCCCTTTCTTACAAATTCTTTTTTTTGAAAAGAAGAGGAGGCAAGTTGGCTCTTGGTCACCTTCCTAAACATGTGAAAATGTTTATATGAAGCTCCTTTAGAAATTCCGCTCCTCTTTGTGAGAACTGAACCTCCTTGCCCGTGGGTCCATATTGTTCCCTCTACAGACATCTTAGGCAATTTCCCTTTGTCTATGTGGAGAGATTCCAATTTTATTTATGTGGCTAAAGGCTCAAATTATATCTCTAATTTTAACACAAAACCTCTGTTAAATTAGAATAATAAGTGGAGGGCATAAGTACTTTACTTTAAAAATTTGCAAGAGTGGAGGAAGATCATAGAAATTTCTCAAGTGAAAGGAACTTGGCCCACAGGACAATTGGGAGCCCCGCCTGGCCAGGGTGAAGGAGGATGCGGAGCCAGCGCTGACATTGGTCAGAGTGAGGACTGGCAAACGGAAGTGTTCAGCCTCCAACCGCTCTAGTTCTGTCTCTTACTCTGCTTGGGGAAAACTATATTAATCAAAGTATGCAAAATTTATTTGTGCGAAAGAATAAACAATGACTTACTGATGTCCTCTGGTGGGCAGTTCATTGATCCTTTGATTCAGAACCTCAGTAAGGGTCTTTTTTATCACATTGAATTACGCTGGGATGATGGGCAATAGAAGCATATTTAAAATTTGACAAATAGACAAGAGACACAGCGACCCTTTAGATAACTAGAGCTAAGCAATGACACGAGGAGTGTTCCAAGGCAGTGGACAATTAAATGGCGAATGAGAGTGGCAGACAGCGACTGCTGTGGGCCTGGCCTCGCACTTGGTATGTGTTTAAGAAATACTTTTGAGTGAGTTTACAGGACGTTTGGAATGGCCGCAAAGTCTTGGTGTCAGTTGTAAATTGAGCTGACTCTTGGTAATCAGTTCCGGTGTAGGGATTGATGTGGAGAAAGGATAAAAAAGGCGTTCATATCGAAGACTGTGGCGAGAGTTATAAGGAAGGATGATCGCCATGTGTTCATGAAAAATGCGTAAATCTGTGGCTAGAGCAGAGGACTGGCAGCTCTTTAACAGAATCACTGCAAGGTGTAGACTGTCCATGCAATCGGACAGTTTCTAAGTACTTTGTAATTCTCCATTAGTTGCTCAAGGCTAAAAGCCTCCAGAGTGGGCTGGAATTGTTGTCTCCTGGGAAGCTGAAGCTGTGTGGCCGGCACTGCGGAAGGAGATGCCGTTCGGGGACTCCTCTTCAGAGGAAGTGGCAGCTAATAATATGCAAGTGTTGGCACTTGGACAGAACTTAAAGCCTTAAACTAACTTCATTCCTCTTCTAAGGTAGATTTTTAAGCACTTGCAAAGGCAAGCAGGTGGGCAAAAGGAAGTCCGGTGATGAGGCAAGAACTTTAAGAGTCCTTATCTTTGCTGTGATTGAAATCATACCAGAGACAACCTCCTACATTTTTTTTTTTTTTTGAGACAGAGTCTCACTCTCTTGCCTGGGGCGAGTGCCATGGCGTCAGCCTAGCTCACAGCAACCTCAAACTCCTGGGCTCAAGCAATCCTTCTGCCTCAGCCTCCGGAGTAGCAGGGACTACAGGCATGTGCCACCATGCCCGGCTAGTTTTTTCTATGTATTTTTAGTTGTCCAGCTAATTTCTTTCTATTTTTAGTAGAGACGGGATCTCGCTCTTACTCAGGCTGGTCTTGAACTCTTGACCTTGAGCAACCCACCCGTCTCGGCCTCCCAGAGTGCTAGGATTACAGGTGTGAGCCAACAAGACGGGCCAACCTCCTACATTTTTTAATGCTGTGGAGTCCCCTCCTCACTGCCTCTGTGTGAATGAAAGTATATTAGGGAAATAGCGGATCCTTAGAATCGGGAACCAGAATGAAGAATGCCTTGTCAGTGACTGACTCAGTATGTGGGGGCTGAGTTGATTTTTACCAACTGAAGTTTTACAGTCTCATTAATGATTGTTAAAAACACCGACAAAGAAAAATACTGCCTTGTTTTCTTTCATTGTTATGTGTGAACGTAGCTGCCATTTAACGAGTGCCTGTTACATTCCAGTCCAGGCTTTGCATATGTGCTTTCAGATGTTATCTCCAACCCTTCCCCAAGTCTCCCAAGTACTTGCTGCAATTCTCCTTTTATAGTAGGAAAAGAAGGAAAACTGAGCCACAGAGAGAGTTAGCAACTTTTTCATGGTTACTCCCTCAGAATTCAAAACCCAGTGTGTGTCCAAAGCCCGCACTCTCTCTGTTATGCCACACTGAGTCTTCTCTGTGTAAAAATTAATTAAAAAATGTATTATCATTCTAAAATCTGAAAGTAATGTTGTCCAGAGTACTCTGAGAGTGTTTATTTTTTTTAAATACCTGTATTTAATTACCCTTACATAAATCTGGAGGCATTTTCACGCAAGAGGCTCAAGGCACTTACAGCCTGCACATTGTATTTATACATTCTGAAGTTTTTCTCTAGGCAGAGATTTAGTCACGAAGGAAAGTTAGAGCCATGTGTGAAGAGTCCCTCTCCCTTCTCCTTGCTGACTCCCCGCAGCCTGTTGTTTTGAACAGAGGCTGCCAGAACCCATGTGTGCGTGGAGATATCAGTCCTCAAAGCAGAAGTTGGCAACACTTGAAGAATGGAAACGGCTGCAGATGTTGAGGGCTGGGGAGTTCAAAAGCAGCCCTGCTATGTGGAATCCCACATTTGAGACTCTCTTTTTCTGGGTCGGGAAACTAACAGCCCTCCAGTTTTGAGTTAAAACATCGTGCTTTTTTCAGAGGAAATATAAAAGAGCCCTTGCCTTCTCTGCCTAGGCTGACGCGACCCTACCCTTTGTGGCTCATCAACCTCGAGCTTCAGCCTTGGCCCCAGATTCACACCTCCGCCTCGTAACTGGCACTGCTTGAAAGGAGGGATCATGGCCAAGATGTGATCCGACTGAACAGAAGGGTGTGGTGCCAGCATGGAGCCCCTCTCATCTCCAAACCCCCCATCACTTCATCAGACATAAACCATTCCTTTGGCTTCCAATTCTTCTGTGTGTTTTTTTTTTTTTAGACTTGGCATTTTAAAACTCAATAGTATACACATTACTTATTAAGTACAATTCCCCAAATATAAAACATCAATAGATTGCCTATTTTCCACCTTTACCCCCACTCCACAATCTCCAGGAAAAATTCACAATCCAAAATCAATTGAACAAAACTTGATCCTGTTGTACTTTCCAGAACACTCACTTGTTCCACTGAAAATTCTTCTCTCTTAATTAGGTGCTGGGTAGGTAGATGTGCTGTCTTTGTGTAGCCTCATTCCCTGTGCCTGTGTGTGTGTGTACACCTCAGGCCAGTCAACCAGATCAATCTCTCATCTGTGTGTCAATATGTTAATCACACCACCCACTCATCAATTTTTCATTTGAGTTTCAGTCTTTCATTTCTCAATTTCTCACTTATGTTCAACTGTTCATATGACCCAGTGAATAATTCCTTTTGTCTCTCCTCTCAATCACCTTTTGTCCCAGCAATAAAACTGGAGGCTATGACTTGGCCCTTGAATAAGCCTTCGGGCCACGTGGTAGAACTGGATGAGAACTATCGGATTAAAAGTTTGGAGACAAGAGTACCTTTTCTGGTTTAGCAACTTGGGGCTTTGAGCTAGTCTGTTTGCCTTTCTGAGCCTCAGTTCCCTCCTCTTAAAAAATGGCTGATGATTGATCTCTAATGTCCATTATTCATTGCAGAAGTAGCGAATGAGTGCCTACTTTTTGTCTCCCCTGAGCTAGATGCTGTGGATAAAGTGGTCTCTGCCCTCATGGAGCTTATAGTATCTGGGAGTATTAGCCGTCAATGAATAACATACATACACTTAGTTATCAACCATTTTAAGGGCAGTGAAGGAGAAGCACAGGGGCCACTGGAACAGACAACAGGAGATACCAACCCAGTAGGAGCAGGGGATTGGGGGTGGGTGTCAAGGGAGGAACAAGGGCTAGTATGAGGGATGAGCAAGGGGGAGGGGAGAGAAGAACACTCCAGGCAGAGGAAATGGCCCATGTAAATGTCCTAAGACACATGAGAACAAGGTACATGGGAAGAAATGAGTGAAGACCACCAAGGCTGAGAGAGACCAGACTGGGAAAGTGGGGCTAGAAATGAAGCTGCAGAGGTAGAGAGTGGTCGGGTAAGGTGAAGCCTCGAAAGCCAATTTAAGAACCTAGAAATGTTTTCTAAGTATAATTAGAGGATTTGAAAACAGTGGAGTGGCATGAGATTTGCATTTTAAAAAGGTCATTCTGGCCCCTGAGTGGAGAATTGATAGGAGCAAGTAGAAACAAAAGTGGGACATCTTTAGGATTCTGGGCAAGAGAAGAGATAGCTAGAAGAGGTGGTGGAGAGGATGGAGAGAAACAGCCTGTCCTTCCAGACATGTCTCTGGTGCTTTTCCTTGCATCTTACCCTTCCAGCCACACAGGAAGTGATCTTGACCCTTCCTGCACTAGGTCTTTGTTTCAAACTCACATAGGGCACATTGTTCACTCCACTTTGTCTTGGTTGTTCATCGTTTCATTTTCCCCACTGGACTAGAAGTCTCTTAGAGCAGTTATGATGCCTTGCTCATCTTTTTATCCCCTGAAAAACCTAGCCTTACACATAATGGGCGCATAATGTGTGTTCCAGTGGAGTCTGTGCTTTTCTGCATGGGCAACTTTGTTGGTTGCTGTGATACCCACCCCAGAGGCAGAGCTGAGTAGTCTCTATCCTATATTTTGGGTTATATTAAGTAAATTTCACTCTGCCATCCCTGAGGAAATAAAGGAAAGCTGGTGGGAGGAGGGAAAAGAAAAAGACTTTGTCCTTTAAAAAGTATAGTTTGGAGTCACACTCTTCCCTGCTTCATGTTCTCCTGCTGTATCCCTGCCCACAGAATTCTCTCTCTCACACACAGGTGCCTAGCTGTTTCAAGTGTTGTATGAGAGTGGGAGAAACTTCTACATGGTCAGGTCATTGCTGAGGCAGACTAAGCTCACCTGGCACTCGTTAAAGGCTTCATTCCTTCAGGTGGTCACTCCTTACTCTTCCGAGCCCCTCATGGTTAGAGTTCCTGTCAGCAATCCATTCCCTTTGTTCCCATCCTCTCCTCAGAGGCTGAGGTACTTTCTCCAGCTCCTCTGTGGCTTTTGGCAGAGCACTGACCTTTCCTATTTGGATCCCAGATCTATCCCTTTTTGGTGTCTGGTTGAAACTCTTGTTTGAGCTGCCAGTTTCTTCAAAAATTAGGAGTCCTATGCTGGGTTTTCTTTCCATGAATTCTCTTTTCCCTAAATTCCTTCCCTTTCTTTACTCCTAGAGAATTATTATAGTCATTCCCCAAGTTCTAGGACTTCAGAATAGTTCATTATGGAATTTTCTTCTTTTCCTTATCTGCTTTGTTAAAGAAAAAAAAAAAAAATAGAAGAAACTTTAGGTTTCCCGAGCATCCTTCCTGTTTCCTCAGAGCCTGCTTCTAACTTCCTCCACCTCAGTCTGTTAATGGGGCTATGCAATATTAATAGATAATAATGTGCTAAAGGCAATCTCTGTTAGAGTCTGGGAAGTCCTTATTGTCTTCAATTAGACTCTTTCAGATTCTTAAAATCCCCTAGCAGATTCAAACTTAGAAAGCTAGACCTTTGTCTGGGATCACCCTTCATTTATATTTATTTTCTGGGGAGAGTGGTATTTTTCTTTGACTGATAGTTTTTCAATCTAGATTTACAATATAATAGCCCTAGAATAACCTTAGACACCACTTCAATTCTTTTTTTTTTTTTTTTTTACCCTCCAACTTCTGTCTTTTTTGTTTTCTTAAGACGTTTTTCCTCCTGTGGCGACTCAGGAGACACCTATTAGTCAGTCTGGAGCCTACAGGTATCTGAGTTGCTGCAGGAGGAGAAATGGAATGTCTTTCGGCTTTTCTTTCCCAAAGATTTGTTGCATGTTTACCAAGGTGAAAGGATTAGTGCCCTGGAGATCATTTGCTTTCATAAGCTTTAAACTAGAGCAGCAAAAGTTTCTTGCCTTGATTCTCTTCCAACAGCTCTTTCTCTCAGCAAGGCATAGAGGAGCAGGCTGAGACCTACAGATTGCCAACAGACTCTTCCAGCAAAATTGCCCTGTCTCAATCAGTTAAACTGGGCGGGAAGGGAGAGCCGCTGCCAGTTCTTTCCCTTGTCTCCCATCATGTGGCGAGACACCCGAAGCATTCCACAGGGCTTTAGGATCAAGATGAAATACTCCAGATTTCTAAGTCTCAATAATACCCAAACCCCAGACCATATGTATGGATAATTCACGTACTTTCTAAACTTTGCATTTTGCATATAACCTCCCTGTCAAACATTAATTTTCTGGAGCTCCATATAGAATAAACAGTTAAGAAGAAAACAGAAAAAAAAAATTTTTTTCCGTATGCGAAACACCACTTAATGTAAAAAACACCACTTAATATAAAAAAATAGTAGTTAAGTATAGAAACTAAAAAGTTTGCTCTCCTGCAATTTATAGTAGGTCTACACTTTTCCATATGGCTGGCATCTAAAAGATAATGATTTAAAATGTTGGTTTTGAAATGGAATATAATAGAAGCTAGAATGACAGCTGTGAAACAAACAATAACCCCAAAGCTGGTTTGAAACAAATACAAAACCAGGTAAATACAAGCAGGTCTCTGTTTCCAAATTGCTTTACTTAAGAAATAAAATAAGAAAAGCAAAGCAAAAAGAAATTTAATGTACTCTTCATACCAACTTTCCTTTTCGCCCTCCCTCTTGCAATTAGGGTGTGGCTGCCAGAGCAACTACACCCTTGCACCGAGGTATTTATGTCATAATGGGCATCACACTCCCTTTTACAAGGCAGTGATCCAATTCCCAAATGAATTGATTAAGTCACCTTCTCTAATTTGAGTATTGGAAATAAGGAAAGTAGGAAAAAGCAAAATAAATTTCCACTGTGAATCCATACACTATTTTTGCCTTTATATTGTTATACAAGTACTGACTGTCTTGATATCTTCAGAATAACCAACACCAGAAACTCTAGATATTAAACTTGAGTTCCATTGATCAATTCTGTATTTGGAAAATTTAAAATCTGTGAATTATCTACCACTCGACTTATCCTCAAAGAATCATTTCATCTGTATTTTGCCTCAGGGAGAAATAGGTAAGATCTTCAAATCTCTGCTGTGAAACTTTCAAAGCTACCGTCACTGCCCTGTCCTCTTTTCTTTCCCTCTGTTTATTATGAGAGGGAGCCTGATATTGCTAAGGCCTCTCCTTGCCTCTGTGTAAGTCCCTTCTTCCTCTGCTTCTTGGCTACCACTCACTATTCTTTCTCTTTTTAGTCCCATGTCTTAAATATCTCTCCCTCTCCACCTTCTCTTTCATTTAAAAACACAACAAACTTACGTAAAAACCACTTTCTTGATTCTAGTTCATGCTCCCTCCGTCTACTGCCTGCATTTCTTCTTCTTCCTTTCACAGTTACACTTCTCCAGAGAGTTGATATCAAGTGACCTCAACCCAAATTAGCAGTTCAAAAATAGGTTATATTGGTAAACATCAGAAGGCTCTGATCCTTAGGAATAGAGAGGGCTGTATAGCGTCTCCTTATCCTCTCATTTCCAGGTGCTGTGTCTCAGTTTGAAATCTGCTACTTATATCAATATTTATTAGAAAATGGGCACAAAATTTATACAACTAGTTCCTATAAAATCAACGGCGTCCTTAATCGCTGCCCTTTGGCACTTGCATGAAAGATTTACTCTAAAGCGACACCCGATAATCTGTGGGGCTTCTAGTTGGATCAGGCATCGGAGCCCGGTATGGTGGAGGACACAGGAGCAAATGAAGCCGTAGACCTAGGCTGTAGTTAGAAGGCATTAGGCTCTTAGTTTAGCTGGGTTCTTTAATATCTTTCAGGTGGGGATAGTAGAAGCCATATAATCTCTTTTGTCTCCAAATGTCATGAACCCTATTCACTGCACAAAAGAAAATTTATTTCTACCATCCATTATGCTAATTAACTATCTGGGGTAGATTGAAATAATATTTGAAGCACTTCTGTAGTAGCGCCTCTGTAGTCTGGATTCCTAATGAAGTTCCTTTAAGTGCTAACTACCTTCCCAGTGGGGTCTGATTAAAGTTAACTTACATACACATATAAGTCATACGACCTATTCTGAAGAATTTTAAAGTATGTTACTACCTAGTTGTCTAATAGTCATCTCTTCTCCCTATTTCTGCTCCTTTACTAGTCACGGAGCTATTCCCAGCTGGCTTCTGTCCACATCAGTGCAGTGAGCGGGTTCTCTCTAAGGTCATTAATAACCTGAATGGCAAAAATATCCAGTGGACATAGCTCACTCATTTCACATCATTTCTCATTGCATTTAGCACTGTTGGTCATGTCCACTTTCTAGACACCACACTCTACAGCTTTTCTTCTGCCTCACTAACCTGCCTTGACCTCCTTGGCTGACTCCCAGGCAAAGAAGAGGGAGAATTCGCAGAATGGTTTATTTCTCAAGGATGACTTTCTGGGTTCACTTCTTGTATTATTATCCCTCCCTCCCCTTAGAAGATGATAAAAGAACACAGGGCCAAGCCTGGAGCATTCTAAAATCAGAGGTCAGCTAAATGCCTAGGAACCAATAACGGAGTCTGGGAAGTACCCGCTAGGGAGGTAGGAGGAAAAGCACCACAGAGGGGAGGGCAGGGAGTGTGTTTCAGGAACGGGGAAATTAGACATTATAGTAAATGCTACTGAGAACCCGATTAAGATGAGGTCAAAAAACTGTTCATAGAGTTAATAATACGGAGCTTGTTGGTGGTAGTTGTGACAACAATACCAGTGCAGTGGTGGGGACAGAAAACAAATGGGGCAAATGTGGAATAAATGGGAGATAAGAATGTGAGAATTTCTTTTGACAAGTTTTCCTGAGAATTCGAGCAGAGAAATGGAGTGACAGTTGGAGGGGGATATGCGATCTGTCTCAGTTTGTGTGGCAAGAACAGAATATCATAGACTAGGTGGCTTAAACAACAAACATTTATTTCTAACAGTTCTAGAGACTGAGAAGTCCAAGATCAAGGTGCCTGCAGATCTGGTCTCTGGGGAGAACATTCTTCCTGGTTTGCGGATAGCTCTCCTCTTATTATATCTTCACATGGGGACAGAGAGCTCCCCAGTCTTTCTCTTATAGAACACTATCCTATCATGGGAGCGCCACCCTCATGACCTAATTACCTCCAAGGGCCCCACCTCTGAATACCATCCCATTGGGGTTTAGAATACGAATTTTGGGGGAACACAAACATACAGCTCATAACAGGATCAAACGATAATTTTTTAAAATATAAGCAAAACTGGATCATGCTTGTGTACGGAGGAGAAAGACCCGATTACCACATAATGAATTTCTAACAGACAGAAATAGTACAGAAATTGATTATGTAGTAGAAAGGATATGAAATGCTAGAGAAGATGAGCAGGGTGAATTTTATAACACTAGTAAAGGGATTGGCCCTTGATAAAAGCAGGACAGTCCTTCAAATATAATAGGAGAGAAGAGAGAAAGTGGCTAAACTTTGTAATTTTAGGAGTGGAATGAATAGCAATCCGATAATTTTTAAAACTATTGGGATCTTCAAATAGCTAGAAGGAGGAACTTTTGCCTTCTGTCAAAACTGGGCATAGATAACCTGGGAGAATGCTGAAGATGCATTGCTACTTTTGCTTCTAGGGGAAGACTTTTCCTATAATAAAATTATGACAAGGAGTATCTGTCATGTGTATGCATGTGTGTGCATGCATGCAAAGGATGTGAGTGAGATGCACATTGATTCTGGACTTTTATGTTCCTGAGCTAAGATATGCAAATTGTCATTACTTTAAAAATTTTACATTTTGCTGTGTGATTTGAAAGGTACCTGCTTCAATGGAAGATAACAAGAGATGATAGTAATAAATAACTTTCGATCCAATAAAGTCACTTCCTTAACTGATAAGTCAAATGGTAACAATGGTGATACCATGTTGATTGACTGACAACCTCCTATTCACAGAAGAACCCACCTAGCAACCGAGTGCAGGTTGATTCTAAAAGGAGGGTGTGTCCTGCTCTCCCTGTGAGAATTTCAACTCAGAAAGGTGAAGTACTCTGTTTTGCAAGTTTCTGAACAAGTGGTTTTGCTACAAATTCACCACTGTGCACACACAGGATGCTCTTGAGGGAATGCTTTTTGAGGAGAAATTAAGAATATTAATACCAAGGGTCAATGACCATTCTGGTGGTTAAAGTGTCAGGCAGCATTCTGCTCTAAACTTTTAGGTTCTTCCTTTTCCCTTTAAATAAATACAGTGTACTCTTACTTGAATTTTCTAAATATATGAGGTTTCCACTACCATTTGGGAGAAGTGGAGCCAGTGTTTTGGTTGTCACGCATGGACTTTCACTAATGTATTTTTCCTCAAAGGCAACTAGATATTCGTGTTACTATTGCTTTTCCTTAGAAACAGAAGTATCCAGATCATAATTACAGGCTTTGCGCAAAGGCAACAGTAGTGAAGAAACCCAGAGCTCTGTAAACATTACTGAAGAATCATGCCAAATATGTG